>NC_143578.1:18034326-18354203 GCF_048544385.1 Mastigoproctus giganteus
ACATAATTATGCTCCAGGAGCCTTACGCCTACAAGGGTAAGGTCACAGGTTATCCAGCTTCATACAAAATCATTCAAGGTACTACAGATGCACCACGGGCCGCAATCCTAGTCAGTAACACTGAAATCTCTGTAACTAAAGTAGCTCCACTTTGTACATCCTTTAGTGCCTGTGCTCAAGTTCTTACTGCCATGGGATCCTTACATCTGCTCTCACTCTATAGCAGACCTGGTGAAAACATCTCAATTGCGATCGCCATAATACAAACAGCACTTGACCTTCTCCCAGGGGGTAAGCTACTCATAGCCATTGAAGCGAATTGTCGCTCCCCCCTGTGGCATAGTCAAACACCTGATCGTACGGTCACGCGAAATGCGGAGGAACTTGAAAACTTCATCCTCGCCTCCATTTTTTTTCATTCATTTATTAATTACACACAATATAGTCTCAAGATTATGTACATAAAAGTATATACATGATTTATATAGAAGATATATTTACATATAATTATATGCTCTGACAAACATTAAACTGTCGTATGTGTGTGCAAGTGTGTTCTTATTCAGGGTAGCTCCCAGGCTTAAGCCCAACTCTACCTTTAGAACTTGGGAATATATAGTCTTTACAAAGCAGTCCTTAAAAAGTATGTTAAATTACCTGAGTCTGATTTTACTGTAGCGCAATTCGCTTGAAATCCCGCACCCACTGGAGGTAGTGCAATACCAGTGAGTGCCAGCAATCCCGCGCCCCGGGTTGCCCATACCAGGGAGCCATCAGGGAAAAAAAAAATAAATAAAAAAAATTAATAAAAAAAAATAATATATATATAATAAAACAACAATAATATTCAATAGTCTGGATGGCACAACTATAAACTTCAAAAAACACAGTTCAACTGAATATTTCCTCAGTTGCTGTTTCACATGCACTGGAACCTCCAAAACCAATAACTGTACTATCCAGCAATCTCCAACTGTACGCCATGGATAATAGAACCTTTAGACCACCAGACCCGACGCAATGAATCAGATCCAGCAAGGCAGAATCCAGAATGGAGTATTCATGATCGCAGCACAAAAGACAACTAACCAGAGCACCAGACCCAACACCATGAATCAGGTCCAGCACCCCAGCTGTAGAAACAAATAATGAAACTCCATGAAGACAATTAAGACACTAGGTTTGCCTCTCAAGAAAGGCTCTGGGAAGAGTTCTTCTTGCAAAAACAGCAGCTGAAAACTTCTGAAATAAATTAAAACAGTCACGATTTGCAATAAACAAATGTACTGTATCAAATGATAAGTCAGGAATATGCGCCATCAAAATCCGCCTTTGCTCTTCATACTCCCGACATAAAAAAATTACATGCATCCAAGTCTCCTGCTCGCCACATGTACAGAAAGGATCTGTCTCCAACCGTCTCTCATATAATTTGGCCCTAAGTGAGCCGTGTCCTGTTAACAAATAAGAAGTGTACATAGAAGGCGTAAACCAAGATGCCACTGTTTTTGCCAATGCATAGTTCACCTGGGGAATATATTTCCTCGTCACAGCTCCAACATCACCACTTTCCCATCTGGTCTGCCATAAATCCATTAATTTGTTCCATATTCGTTGTTTTTCTTCTTTAATATTATTCTCCAAATCGATTGAAATATCCAAAAACGTTATTGATGTACCCTTTTTCAATTTGTACAAAAACCCTCTACAAGTACTCAACCAGCCTGGAAATCTCCCCACATACAGTAGCACCCTCTGGGAAAGTACCATCGACATCACCTTGACCACGCCGACTATTTCTGGAAAGTTCAGCAAGTGGAAGGTTAATGAAGCATGGACCACTTCTGACCACAGAGCAATCACCTATTCTCTTGGCCGCTCCGTGGATCGCATTCCCCCAATACCAAGGGATGTAGTGCGATTCTGCACAAAGAAAGCTGACTGGCCACGCTTTCAAGCCGAACTTGTAAGAAGATTTCATGAAGATTCTTCACAACTGAATCACATCACCTCTGAGGACTGTGCAGTTTCCCTCTCCAAGACCATCAAAGAGGCCTGTGCTATGGCAATCCCCAAGAGAAGGCCCTTCAAAAACGCAGTCCCTTGGTGGAATGCTGAACTACAAGATATGAGGAAGAGAGTCCACCAAGCCCGTAAAACTTTTCAGAGAGCCCGTGCTCACCTCCCACCCTTGGAGGTCGAAGCCGCAAAAGACAGTTACCGATTCTTAAGGAACAGTTACACTACCATGATTAGACGCTGCAAAAAAGCCTCATGGCAGAATTTTGTCTCGATCACAGGAAATGATAACCCCTGGGGAGTTGTCTATCGTATCGTTGTGAACAAACTCCCTAGAGGTGAAGTCCTCAGTACAACTGTAAAGCCTGATGGTTCTTCCACCTTCACGTGGGAGGACTCTGTCCATAACATGCTAAATGCCCTCTTTCCAACAGATGATGCACAGCTAACTGAAGAGCAACTACAGATTGTTACCGCTAACGATTCTTATACAACAGAAAATACTGAAGAACCATTTACAAATGACGATCTAAAAGCTGCACTGGACAAAACTAAAGAAATAAAACTCCTGGCAATGACCTCCTCGAGGTGGATGTTATCAAGAAATTTGCAACCTACTTCCCTAACACCATGCTCGCCACTTTCAACAGATGCCTGATGGAAGGCCACTTTCCTGCTATCTGGAAGGAGGCATGCCTTAAACTAATCTTGAAGAACCCAGACAAACCACCTGAAGAGCCAAAATCTTACAGGCCAATTGCTCTCTTGCCAGTCCTAGGCAAACTTCTGGAAAGGCTTCTCTTCAGCAGGTTGTCAAAATGCTACTCTAAAGAAAACCTCATGTCTCCACTTCAGTACGGTTTCTCAGCTGGTTGCAGCACTGAAGATGCTCTTCTTAAATTAATATCTACTGTTTCAAGCACTCAAGGCAAGTATGTGCTAGCCATCACAGTTGACTTTGCTGGAGCGTTTGATCGGCTGTGGTGGCCAAGTATTCTCAGAAGACTCCGACAAGCCAAAGCACCACTCAACCTTTATAGCTGTGTCAAGGAGTACCTGAGACACCGCACTGTCCATGTTAGTACCAAGTACAAGTCTGTCACTAGCCAGGTCTCCCGAGGCTGTCCCCAGGGCTCGGTCCTGGGGCCTTTCTTTTGGTCCATCGTCCTGGACGAGTTCCTTGGGATGGACTTGGGGATGACTCAACCCCTTGCGTTTGCTGACGATTTGGTTTTGGTGGTGCATGGTGACACAAGAGCTGATTTAGAGGAGAGAGCAAATTGTGCACTAACTAAGCTCCAGGATTGGACAGCCATTCACCGACTAAAGATCTCGGGAGAGAAAACCAAATCTATATTGCTCAAGGGAACGCTCCAACTACGAAGACCACCGGTTGTCAAAATTGACAACACCTCCATAAAATTATACTCAGAAATCAAGTATTTAGGAATCTTCTTAGATATGAAGCTAAATTTCCATCCTCACTTGAAATATATGTCACAGAAAATAAAAAAATACTCGGCCATGATCATCCGTATAAGCCGTGCAGACTGGGACCTTAAGCGCCGGGCTCTGGCCCTCATTTATAATGCCATATTTGTGCCAATAGCTTGCTATGGAGCCTCAGTATGGTGTACTAGGGCCTCCCTCGACCGAAATCGCCATAAACTAGACTCCATACATCGTTCTATGCTCCTTGCCGTAACAAGGGCGTGCCGTACAGTAAGCACCCCAGCTCTACAGGTGCTAGCTGGATGTATACCCCTACACCTAGAGGTAATAAGAAGAGGATTATATCAACGATTGAAGAAGAGTATTCCCACCGAAACAGCAGGCATCACTCTTAACCTTGATAACAACCCAAAACAGGAAAGGAAGAGAATCTCTGAAATTATGTACAGGACCTGGCAAGAGACATGGGACACCACCAACAAAGGATTGATAACCAAAAAGTTCATTCCCTCTGTGAACCTCATCAGTCCAAAGCCTCCTCCCTGGTACTCACCAGGCCTCCAGACTACATTTCTATTTACAGGCCACGGACCCTTTAAAGCGAAGCTAACATCCCTAGGCATAGAAGAAGAAGATCCGCTGTGTCACTGCAGGGCTGAAGAAACGTGGGATCACGTGAAGTATGATTGCCCTGAATATGACGAGTCTAGTTCCGGCTAAGGTTTGCCATTAAATGCAAGAAAATCCCCGGCATTGTGAGCACCTGATTATAATGGACGAGCAGCGCTATGCCGCCTTTACAGAGTTTGCGCAGTCTGTCTTCACTGCTAGACGGGTTAGGCACCCAAACGCCACCCATTGAAGATCAAAGTAAGAAACTTCCTGGATATGACAGTCCTCTCAGGAGTAGGAAAAAAAAAAACTCCTTCCTTCCTTTCTTCGTCCCAGGAGTGGCAGAACCTACAACCAGCACAGCTCAGCTGCTGCCTTTAGGCCTCCCTAGCCACGCTCCCTTGCGTGGTCCTTTGCCTCCACTCCCTGGCGGGAGGGGGAGTTCATCCCTGGTGTCCTCCCCCCTCGCCACCCCTCTTTTTCACTCTGGTGGGGCATGGCCTGCTCCACTGACTTGGGGTCATCTTCCCTATGTACCCCGTATCTCTGTCTTTTCCCCCCAGTCTTCAGTCTCCCTCCCCTTCTCTAACTTACGACTAGTGTCTGAATCAACTCCAAATTCTTTGAGCCCTACATCCAAAAACTTAACAACATCAAATCGCCCAACTAGGACTCCCTTTGTTTTGGCTGATCCCTATCAATAGCGTTTTTTTTTTAGGTCCTTGCCACTGAAATCTCAGGAAATTAGGTGGCAGGACCTGCCAGAGTAAATAACTAAGTAGTGTACCTGGTCTGCCTCCACGAGGCGGAGTGGGGCAACGTTGGGTCCCATTAGGGGCCCAGCGGCTAAATGACCAGATGAACAACGGTACACGACACTACATAAATACAAAATCCATATACGTTTAAACCTCTGGCATTGACAGTGTTCTGTTTCACACCCTCAATGTATAGCACGCGGAGATGGGGGGAACCCTGGTGCCGTTTGACACTAAACGCACACACTACACTCTCCTCTAACCGACGGGCTGCGTGGGTAGCACAGTGGTATCATCACCGGCCTCCCCACACCGGGTGGAAAAGACCTGGGTTCGAATCCTGTCGATGACGCGAGCAACTGTAATGGGCTTTTTTCACTCCGTGGCTGAGTTAGTCGGTCTCAGGAGTAGATAGCAAGGTTTTTCTCCAAAATAACTGGGGTTTTTCGTCCAGCAAAACAGGCAAATTAACCATAGAACATACGCAATTTACAGACACAAATACGGGTTAATGTATTTAATTACGGGCAACCCTAAAATAATAATTTGATTTTTTTTCTCTAACCGACGTCTCACCATAAAAACACAGTTCCATTCCATCATCCGGCAACTTACCAGAGGCTGACCCCATTCTGTTAGTTGTTGCTAGAAGGTCGATCACAGTTGATCTGTGTGGGAGTGCATAGTGGATTTGTGGGGGTTATCTGGCAGGATTTTTTTAGTGAGGATCAGCAGCCGTATTTTTTCTAGCAGTTTCAATAGGCAGGATGAGTTTGAGATCAGCCTGTCGTGTTTCACAAGTGATGGAACTCGAATTTTTGGACTTGGTTTGACTAGGTATTTCTTCTATTGGCTCTGGAAACAGCGGTTTGAGAGCATTGATGTAAAGATATATAACAGAGGTTGGGGAATGTAAGGACTTGTGCTCTTAAGCATATTTTGCGGGCGCCGTCAGGTCCAGTTGTAGAAGTTGCTGACAGTGAGTTCAAAATTGGTGTTAGATGTTGGTTGCGAGAGCTGGTCTTCTAGGTTGACAGTGATGGTAAACATGATGATGTAATGAAGACAGCTTTGGGTATCAAGTTGAGGGGGAAAACTGAAGGGGTATCCTTATATGGAACTTTCCCTGCGCGTGTAGCACAGTGGCACCGTTCTCCCCACACCAGGTGGAAAAGGCCCGGGTTCGAATTCCATCGATGACGCGAGGAACTTTAATGGGTTATTTTCATTCCGTGGCTGAGTTAGTCAGTCTCAGGTGTAGATAGCAAGGTTTTACCCCCATAAATCTGGGGTTTATCGTCCAGCAAAACAGACAAATCGACCACAGAACATGCGCAGTTAACAGACATAAGACACAACACGGCAGATGAATTTAATTATTCGAAGGGCCTAACTATAATGGTTTGGTTTTTTGTGCATATGGTCCTGTCAAAGTACGATTTAATCCCTTTAGATTTCTGGCGGTTAAACTCAGCTCCAGCTCTCGAGTAGGCAATTCTGTCCGTAACGTTTTGAGATTTCTTTCACAATTTGTGTAGCTGTTGCTTAAATTTTCGCTCCATCTACATTGCGGAACGTTCACAAGTTCGCCCTATGTTATTTTCTAAATTTAAATCTTTAAATCATTAGCTGAATCGGATGTTATTCCTAGCGATACTACAAGATGTAATGCTTCGCCTGAGAACGTCTAAGACAGTTGTGAAAAATGGCCTATAAAAATTCCTCGCCTCATTCATGGGATTCGAACTAGGGTCTCAACTCCCAGCGTGCGATGCTTAGTGATTATATTAACTATGCTACCCACAAGGCCAAATTTTAAATATAGAAATGAATTAAAATCTATTATCTAGCTGCTTATTTCGGAAGATATTGCTCTCTGGCTGTCTGTTCCCAAAGTAACCTCTACGGGGTTAGTCCCGTTCTTTCCCCACCTCGTGGAAAAAAAAAACACAGGCTCGAGTGTCGTCAATGATGGGAAGAATCACAAGAAATTTATGAACATTTATGGACAAATAAGATAGCTCTTGGTTGGCTCTACTATGACGGGTTTCTGTCTCCAAAATAATGGCTGGATTTTTCATTTTTAACAGTGTGAAAGTCAAAGAAGATCTAAATTATTGCTGCAAGATACACTGTGCTGCCACTTTATTAGATACACCCCCGATGTGCACACAAATGGTTTGTCCCACAGCGTTGCAAGTCACATGACCATAGTTGTGGATATAATGCAGCAGAACAACCTTTCTAGTATCAGTTAAGCGTACAAACCGTAACAAGAATGGAGAAAAGGAGTGATCTAATGGACTTCGAGCGTGGCATGGTAGTAGGTGCAAGATATGCTGGACAAAGCATCTCTGAAACGGCAGTTGTCCTGAACTTTTCACGCACTACGGTTTCAAGGGTGTATCGAGAATAGTGCAACGAACAGAAAACAGCATCTCAACGGCACTCCTGTGGAAGAAAATCGCTTGTTGATGAAAGAGATCAGAGGAGGATGGCTAGAATTGTGCAAGCAAACAGAAGGGCCACAATGTCGCACATCACATCGGAATACAACCTTGGTGCGCAGAACAAAATATCGCAACAGACCACTAGTCGCACTTTGTCGCGAATGGGCTACAACAGCCGATGGCCACATCGGGTCACTTTGTTATCAATGAAGAACAAGAAAGCACGCCTCCTGTGGGCACAGCAACACCAACACTGCACTATCGAGGATTGGAATACAGATACAGTTGCATGGTCTGACGAGTCGAAGTTCCTGTTGCATCATGTTGATGGAAGGCTGAGAATTTTGCAAAAACAACATGAATCCATGGACCTGTCATGTCTGACGACTATTGTGAAAGGTGGTGGGGGCAGTTTTATGGTGTGGAGAATGTTTTCTTGGCACTCTTTGAGTCCCTTGAGACCCATAGATTCACGTTTGAATGCCGCATCGTACCTAAACATCGTTGCTCGCCAAGTGCATCCGCTCATGTTGACAGTTTATCCTCAGTCAGATGGTTATTTCCAGCAGGGTAATGCGCCGGCACAAAGCCCGAATCACTATGGAATGATTCCAGGAACACGACCATGACTTTTCGTTGCTGCAATGGTCCGCTCAGTCCACGGATCTCAATCCTATTGAACATATTTGGGATGAGCTGGAAAAGGCTGTTCGCTGCTCAAGGAATCTCAAGCAACTGCGTGACACACTCATGTCTGCATGGTACTCCATTCCGGCACAACGTTTTCAGCATCTTTTTCAATCCATGTCAGACGAAATCAGGCAATTTTGAAGAATAAAGGAGGCTCAACACGCTATTAGGTAGGTTTACCTAATAAAATGGCAACACAGTGTAGGTTTAGGGGAAGAAAACGAAGGGAAGCTGAATTAAATAAGATCCCTAATTTGGGATCTTAAACATTAAACGTGACTTTAGTTGCAGAACCGTACACAAGCAATGCTATGGAAGAATAATATGCAGTTGGATAAAAGGCGAGTGAGTACATGAAACTCAATAACCTTGGATTGAGAGGGAAAATTAACCTTCTCCTTGAAGACTACCTTAACGACCGGCCGTTTGTCATAAGAACAAATTAATCATACTCCGACATCTGTTATTTCTCCAGGGGAGTACCTCAAGGCTCACTTCTTGGACCTGTCCTATTTGTTCTTTACATCGATGAATTTTTTCTCTCTTCTTCCATCTTCTCACCTAGTAGCGTATGCCGATGATATTTCAATCCTAATCACAGATAAAGACCCTAATGAGCTTCAACTAAAAATCTCTGCCTTGCTTTCTGTAATGCGTCGTTGGCTTTATAAGAACCAGCTTATACTAAACCCAGAAATATCCAAATATACGGTGTTTAGGACGAAAAATAAACCATTAAATATTGATTTGGAAATAACGTTCAAAGAAAAACAACTTGAAAGGGTGAATGAAACCAAATTTCTCGGAATCTGGCTAGATGATAAGCTAAGTTGGGCAAAACAAATCATACCCCTACGAAAGAAAACTTCGTCACTAGCTGGAATACTCGCCAGGGTCTCTGCCTGGGTGTCTTATTCTCTTCTCAGACAAGTATTCCTTTCTTTAATTCAGCCGCACCTCACCTATGGAATCATCTCATGGGGTACCACCAGCCAAGAAAACCTTGCGAGAATCATCTCCATTCTCAATCGATGCGTTCGTTCAATTTTGGGCCTTCCCTGGAACGCATCGGTTAGTTCGAGATACAAGGAAGTAAGACTCTTAAGCATCTACCAGCTATTGTAGAAAGCCTAGGCGATTCATGTTTACAATGCTATGAAAACAGCAGACATTTTCCCTCTCTTCAGATACTTTTTCATAACCACAGACGAAGAAGAAATATAATACAATCTAAGAAATGAAACCAACCTGAAGATTGGCTTCATTTCTTAGATGATAGCATGCCCTTGATCAAAAAACGGTACCATTTCTAGCTTCGCCTGCCACTTGGTTGGAAAGATAAAAAGGCCATCTTCAACTTATCACCGGTGCTGCAGAAAAAAAGGTAGCGGTGAACAACGAATCGAAGAGAAACGAATAAAAATGGTACCCTTAATGCGAAATGCAGAGAAGATAATGCTGTCTTTCGGTAATGATTCTCCTGGTTTCTCTCTTTTGTACCAGTATCTCCGCCATCTCTTGACGAAAGTAACTCTCATTTTAGGTTCACCCGAGAATTATGTAATCTACCCATGTGCATAATGTCCACAAAGTTCGTCAATTTTAGTGACGTCAGTTTGACTGTTTTTGTGGACGAAAAGAACGCGTTTCTGGGAAAAAGGAACCTTGCTATCCGCTTTTGAGGGACTTGGTTGGAATCAGAGACGGAGGGAAAAACACATTAACGTTGTTGGCGGCTTTGACCAGATTCGAATCATGGTTTCGCACTTGGAATGGGTAGATTAATGATTATAAAAACCATCTCTTGACAAACAATAAATAAATTTGATAGATATACTCTTACTTATCAAATGTTTTTCATTCAGATCAATTCATTCCATTGATCCACAGTTGGTGGGAATTTATAGCAGCACACATTCAGAAAACGAACAAATGACACATTGTAAAGTACAGTATTTTTCAGAAGAAAAGTGGCACTCTTTTTATTTAGTCAATGTATATTGCTCTATATTTTAATTTTATTTTTATTATAGAATTTTGCGTGAGAAATTTTGTGACGAAAATCCTGATCTCTGCTACACGCCTGAAAATAAAATAAAATTTTGCGCACGTTTTCCTCATTACTGCGCAAGTGGACCAATAAGTGACGAATTCAAGGTAAATATATCTTTAATGTCGCAATAAATAAAAGTGTAAAACGGATAAATGTAACCCTCTAAAAAATTGAGAATATGTACATAATTCGTTAAAATCAGAGGAAATCACCAGAAATTCTTGTAAGAGTTTCTGAATGAAAACATCAGAAAAAACCTCATTCTGTATAGCTATGGCATTTCCAGTTCATTTCGGGTTTAAGTGTCATAATTCTCTTCTATGATTACTTCAATGCATTTCACATAATTTTTGTTTGTTTCTCAACTTCGCATTATATGATGGTTTTAGACTGAGTGATTGTATGTTTTCTAGCACAGGTCTGGATTAAATTATGTGCATTAGTTTTAGAATTAGCCACTGAGGGAAAGAATGCCACAGGCTTTTGCTGTACAGGCTATTAGAAATCTTCCTACAATCTAGTTTAGACCTCTTTCCTTTTAAATTTGAGACATTGCATTTAGTTCAGGAATTCTTTATAACAGTGAACATTCCATCTTCATTCATTTTACTAACCCTTCTCAGAGCTTTATAAATTTCAATCAGGTCTTCTCGAAGGTGCCTGTCTACCAAGATTTGTAGCCCATATAATCGAAGCCTTTCATTGCAAGGTCGCCCTTTTGCCAATCTCGCCTTGTGAGTTGTCCATCTTTATATACTTCTAAGGAGCTCAATGTCTTTTTTTTTCTTTTTTTTTTTTTTCACACCTATATCCTCTCTTTGCTGCCTATTTACGCTGTTCAGAGTCCGGGGTTCGAGCCCGTGACCACCAAATACGGAGGATGCGGAATGTTCAGGGAATGACCACCGCATATCCCTGGAGCAATATGGCCTCAGTTGCTAATGCTCCTAAAAACCAAATAACAACAACAATAAGCCTGTTCAGAGTTGAAACTCCCAAATCCGTTTCATCATCTTCTACTCTTTGGTTAAGTCAAGCTCAATGCTGATATGGTTCTTCCTCTTCCTGTGATTACTCGCTGGAGGGATATAAACATTAAAATTCAGGAACGACGGTTAGAGAATAGATGTGCAGAAATTTTTGCCTTTAGCCGACGAGTAGTTGATTGCTGGAACAAATTTCCATTTGTCGTTGTGGAAGTTGATAGCTTAAATAAATGTAAAGGACTAGACAAACGTATGAAGGGAATGGATAGGCGAAATGGGAAGTATAATTCTTTTGGGCTGATGCTGTATAAGCTTGTTTTCTTGCTCCATATAAAACCATATATTGTTTTCTTGCACCATATGCCATTACTAATGTTAATTTGTTCTTAATTCAACCCCACTAGTATATCATTTATTTCGAGGTTGCTGTTCCACACTTGTTTACAGCATGCATTGTGCTGCATTGTTTCAATGTTTCAATTGTTTATAAACAGAGCTGCCACTTTTCAGACCATCTTGAAGCCTCTTCAAATTATCCACAAGAGTCGCTGCTTGGCACTAATCATGAGCGACTCTCCCAAAGTTTATATCGTTTGCAAATTTTGATATCACGACCTTTTTCTCTTCGTTGATGTTGTTTATGAAAATAAGAAACAACAATGGTCCATGAACCGATCCTTGGGGAAACCCCACTTCTGGAGTTGCAGCAATCTGAAGAATATCCTTTAAACACAAGCCTCTTCCTTGTGCACTGCAGCCACCCAACAATCCAACTTTAGAGTATTCCCAACGTTTTCCAGCTTATACATCAACCTCTCATGGGGACTGAGTCTTTTATCCTTTTCTGTTCTGATACAGGGTAGGGTTCCCCCTTTCTCTTTAGGTTTCTCAAAAAATAAAGTTTTCTTCCCCTTTTTCATATTAACACATTATCTGGAATCTTTCCTGTTATATTTTCATCTGTTAACACATTTTCTAGAACAATAATAGAGGTTACTATATTTCCGTCCTACTACCCCTATATTTTTATTTACCCCTTTGGTACACTTACATCATTTCATGGTGATTAATTTATGTATAATCGAACTCAAATTAACAACTTAATTGTACATTAAAAAAATCCTTTGAAAGAAACTATTAAACAATTTCTCACAGAGTTTAGTTTATGTCTATGAGTACTGGGTTCGATAAAACTGGAACACATTCATGTTCCAAAATGGGCCGCTACTTCAATTCTTTGGTATTTTGGTTTCCTCCGTGGCAGACAGGCTTCCCACATCCGTTTCTAATCTTTCTGGCGGTCTATCGCTCTTTGGGACTCCATTTTGTGAAAAAGACCCATAAATATTCCTCAGGCCATTGATAGATTCGAACTCGGGCCTTTTCCACCCGGTGTGAGGAGGATGGTGATAATACCAATTGTGGGAACCATGAGGACTGGCTCTCTCAAAGACCATTCCTAGGATGGGTAGAATGGTGATGAAGTGTGAAGGTTCGAGACATCTATAAGGTGGCAGAATGTTTGCAGATTAGAAATATATTAGCATGCTTCCACCGGGTGCCGTCTAGCCACTGCAACGATGTGGTGCGAAGCTGGGATTATGGGATTATGATTGAACGCCATCCATCTGATTATGACTGAACGCCTTCCACCGGAATGGAAAAATTCCATTGTGACGGCACCAGTTGAATGGCTTGCGAAGAATGTTTTGTGTTTTCCAGAGTCTTTTGATGGTTTCTCCCTCAATAATGAGCAGGCTTTGCAGGTCTGGTTTTATTGATGTAATATTGATGTGTGGATCGAGAGGTCCTCTTCAGTGATCACACGGAGATTACTGTTCTAAGAAATAGCGGCGCGTTATTATGCTGGGTTATCCCCAAGAGACTTGAGCAGTGATTTTGTTTGTTTGTTATTTGGTTTTTAGGAGCATTAGCAACTAAGACCATATTGCTCAGGAGATATGCGGTGGTAATGCCCAGACCTTTCCGCATTCTCCCTATTTGGTGGTCACGGGCTCGAACCTTTGTCTAATCAAGAAGCGTGTGCTACGCACTGCTGCTCCTGCCCACCGTGCAGATTGATGATTCTCTTCTTGGTGGCAACCCTCGTAGTGGTTCCAAGAGTCCTGTGTGTTAAGGCGGAGGTTATGTAATCAGTGACTTCTATTTTATTTCTAAGAATTTTATGTATTATGTCCCAGAGGAACAGTACATAAAATTGTTAGAAACAAGATACTCTTTCCCTACATTTACACACGATTTCTCGATGATTTTCTCTGTTCATGATATTTAAAATTTGTGTAGATTTCCCGGTCCCGAAACAGTTCAAAACAGAAGGCCAGTCATCGTTCTTTAAAAATCTTTTTCACACCTCAAACGGAAATTGCGCCTGAGAGTAGTTATTTCGTCCTTCCACCACGGCACAATTTTTTGATAGCCATGATTTTTTTTTCATGACTGTATCAGAAGCACATAAAGGTGTTTCCGGACAGTCCGCTTTCTGAACGTACGTCATGTTTCCAAAACGAAAGGTGTGGATCGCTGTGCATTTAGGATTTTTTTTATTTGAACCCCAAACACGAGAGGTATTAGAACCCCAAACACGAGAGGTATTAGAACCTACAGTACGTAGTACCGTGCATGGGTTGGAGGTTGAGAAGGAGAAAGAAGATATTTGTTGACATTGGACTTGAACTTCCGTAGACTGCAATTTTCAGGAAATACGAATGAAGGAAGGTTGTTGCAGAAAACGGCAGTTGAATGAATAAACGAGGAATATCGAATGTTGGTTCTGTGAGTTTGAAGTTGGACAGCCAATGGATGTTGTCTGGTAGCGGCACGTGCTCGGACTGTTTTGAAAGAGAGAGCGGGAATTATAGAAGCCCATTCAGAAGAAAAGTGCCCATGGAAGTATCTATTATTTATTATTTATTTTTTTTTTTTTTGGGAGCATTAGCAACTAAGGCCATATTGCTCCGGGGATATGCGGTGGTCATTCCCTGACCTTTCCGCAACCTCCGTATTTGGTGGGCACGGGCTCGAACCCCAGTCTAATCAAGAAGCGTGTGCTACGCACTGCTGCTCCTGCCCACCTGGCTACGGAGGCGCCATGGAAATATCTGTAGAAGAGGCATGCATCAGAAACATAAGGTCTATGAGACAGAGAGTGGAGAGACTGTGTTACAGATGAGTCATTAATTAACCTAACTGCCCTCTTCTGAATGGAATCAAAAAGCCTGAGAGAGGTTTTGGGGGCAACACCCCAGATGTGGGAACAATATTCCATGGCAGGGCGAATTTGCGATTTATACAGAGTGAGCAGCTGTTTGGAAAAAAAGTAACGCCGACAGCGAAAGAAAAAACCAAGTTTTTTAGATGCAGAGGAAGCAATATATGTAATGTGCTTGTGCCAATAGAGATTAGAAGTCAGGGTAATCCCCAAAAGAGATATATCACTTTGCGTAGAAATCGGAGTGTCACTAAAGATAAGCATAGGAGCAGAAGAATCCTTTTTGCGAGATATAATCCAAGACTGAGTTTTAGAAGGGTTGAAATCAACCAAGTTGTCTTTGCCACACTGGAGAATTACCTGAAGATCGGCATATAAGGAATTGGTAGCAGATATTCGAGAAGTTGAAACTGATTGAGCAGGACAAGGTTTCTCAAAATGGAAAGTTGAATGCAATGTGCTATCATCGGCAAAACTATGGATTGGATTTCCAGTCAATGGAAGAAGGTCATTAATATACAAGAGGAAAAGAGTGGGTGAAAGAACTGAACCTTGGGGGACACCGGCATTAGTGGAGAAGTTAGAAGACAGAGAGCCATCTACCATCACCCTCAGTGAGCGATCAGAGAGAAAACTGGATAACCAATTACTAAAAACAGTTGGAAAACCATAACATGGAAGCTTGTTTAGAAGACCTTTATGCCAAACACGATCAAAAGCCTTTGAGATGTCAAGAGCAGCTACTTGTGTTTCACCGAACGTTTTCATTGAATTTGTACATAAATGGGTAACATAAGCCAGAATATCACCACTGGATCAACACTGACGGAATCCATACTGGCGTTCGTTGATTAGGCGGACGGTTTCTAGGTCGTTTAAGAGTTGGCGGTTAATTGATTTCTCCATTATTTTAGAAAGAGTAGAAGTAATTGCAATGAGACGATAATTGGATGGGAGGGATTTGTCACCCTTTTTAGGAACTGGCTGGATATGAGCAAATTTCCAAGCAGAAGGAAAAAACGCCTTTAGAATAAGAAAATGAAAAAAAGGCTGCAAAGAATAGGAGTAAGTTCAGGAGCACAGGTTTTGAGAACAAGTGGAGAAATACCATCAGGACCTGGAGCTTTCTTAGCATCAAGATTCATCAAAATCCTTCTGATATCGTTTTGACGGAGGACCACAGGAGGCATTGAATGGAGCGCGTTGGGAATGGTGGGTGTTTTACCAAGATCATTAATACATGAGCTGGAAGAAAAATGGGATGCTAGCAGGTCAGCTTTATCCTTGGTTGAAGTGACAACAGAACCATCTGGTTTGGACAGAGGTGGGAGCAGAGATGGACAAAATTTGCGACCAATAGCTTTGGCAAGAGACCAGAATGCTCGGCTACCATTAGGGCAAGAAGAAAGTTTTCTACTCTTAGCCTGTTCAAACTGTAGTTTGGACTGATTAATAACTGCTTTACAATTGTTGCGAGCTTTGGTGTAGGCAGAAAATGAAACTGAAGAATTAGAAACAAGCTAATTACGATATGCAACATTGTTCTCTTGAACAGCCTTAGCACATTTATTGGAAAACCAAGGTTTAGATAAAGGACGTGATTTTAAAGTGGAGTGTGGGATAAAGGATTCCATTCCTGCAAAAATACTTTCACTGACACTATCTGAGAAAACATTGACATCAGAAATTTTGAAACTGTAATCCGATCAAGGAAAAGAAGAAACGAAATCTCGCAGGTCATTCTATTTTGCATTCTTGTAATGCCAAACAACGCGAGGTTGTGAATAGCCATGAGATAAAGTTTCCATTGGAGAAGTGACAACCACCACGTTGTGATCTGAAGTGCCTAAAGACCTCTCATTTCGACCGTGTACTTAGAAGGGTTGTTTGTGAGAAAAAGATCAAGCGTATTGGCTCTATGATTAGGATTGTCTGGTATTCTAGTAGGTAAATGAACAATCTTGCTAGGTCATTAGTAATTGCAAAAGCCTCAGTATCTGGACCTGCTGGGTTGGTGTGACTAGAAAACGGAAGCCAGCTGGAGTTGTGAACATTAAAATCACCAAGGAAAATTACCTCACTGTTAGGAAAGTTGGACTAGAGAAACTCAATTTGCAAAAAGAGGAAGTCAAAGAGCTCCAAGTGATTAGTGGAGTTGCGAGAACGGTAGAGACAACAGAAGAATTTGACACAATGAGGTAGAGAGATTTTGAGCCAGAAAAGATCAAAGAGAGGAGATTCCAAATTGCCAAGTCTCTGACAGGGAATATCAGAACTGACATTAGCATTAGCATTAGTAGAGGCATTTGATGCAAGAAAGCAAGCTTATGCAGCATCAGCCCAAAAAAAAAAATAAATAAATAAAAAATAACCACTTCCACTTCACCCCTCTGTTCGTTCGAAATACCTGTCCAGCTGAGCCTTAAACTTGTTTAGTCTATCAACTTCCACGACAAGGGATGGAAGTCTGTTCCACCAACCAAACACCGGCTGGCTAACGGCAAATTTCCTCACGTCTATCCTATATCTGTCTTTCCTCAATTTGAATTTATGCCCTCTCAGGTGATTATTCTGAGCAAGAGGAAGATTGACATCAGCATTGAGCATGCTCAAACCATTCAAGGCTTTACACACCTCTATCAGATCACCTCGCTGGTGCCTAGTCTGCAAACACTGTAATTTGCAAAGCTTAAGCCTTTCTTCGTAAGAGCACCCCTTTGTTCCATTCACCAATGTTGTTGCCCTTCTCTGTACTCGTTCCAGCATCTCTACATCCTTCTTGAAATGAGGCCTCCAGACCTGTATACAGTACTCTAGGTGTGGCCTGATCATTGCCTTATAGAAGGGAATAATCACCTCCTTATCCCTGCTAGAAATATTCCTATATATCATCGACAATACACCATGAGCTACACTTGCAGCCCGTCTGCACTGTTCAGAAAACTTCATATCTGCCTGCACAACCACCCTCAGGTCCCTTTCATTCTCTACCACTGTCAGTGTAGTACTACAGAGTTGATACTTTGCTCTGGGGTTGTTGTTTCCCATATGTAGTACTTTACAGTTGTCAATGATAAACTTCATTTGCCACGTCTCAGCCCATCTGCTCAACCTTTCCAGATCCTATTGCAGTAGCATAGTGTCAGTAGTGTCCCTGAAAACCGTGCCAACCTTCGTATCGTCTGCAAACTTGGACAATAAGCTTGATATACCATCATCAATATCATTTATAAATACAGAAAACAATAATGGACCCAATACTGAACCCTGAGGGACTCCACTAATAACATTAGTCCACGAGGAGCAGTGTCCATTGATTACCACTCTTTGTCTTCTCCCCTTCAACCACCCCTTTATCCATAGCAGCAATCTGCCTCCAATGCCACACTGCTCCAATTTGTGCAGCAGTTTTCCATGTTCAACAGTATCAAAAGCCTTTCTAAGAACCAAGTATATAATATCAAACTTAATAAATGCATCCAGCTCTTTTGTGACTGCACCATAGTATCCAATGAAATTGGTCAGGCAAGATTTCCCCTTAACAAAACCATGCTGTGTCTGAGCTATAACTGAAGTCTTGTCTAGATGATCCTGCAGTGCTTCTTTAACCAGTGCCTCCATTAATTAATTTTCCTGGAACAGAAGTTAAACTAACTGGTCTATAATAACTTGTGTCGCCCTTTGATCCTCTTTGTGATTTGGGGACACATTTGCACATCTCCAGTACATGGGTTCTTCCCTGATTCCAAGGAAGCTCTTATAATTATGGATAAGTGTTTGCTTACTTCCTTTGCTGCTCCTTTAATATAACTGGATAGATCCCATCCACCCCATGTGCCTTTCTTGTATTTATATTCAACAATTTCTCCTCCACTTTACTCTCAGTTATTACAAGATTCTCCAGCTTACTGCCAGATTTGAATACACCTCTGGCGTTCCCCTCGCTGAATAACTCCTCATGTGTGAATGTCGATGGAAAATATTCATTTAGTTTGTTAGCTACCTGAGCAGGATCATCAACAGTTGACCCATCGATATCAAGTTGGCCAATCTGATTCATCCTCTTCTTCTAGAGTTAACATAAGTAAAGAGAAATTATGCTGTTTTACTTTGCATTCCTTGCCAAAGGTTTCTCGTAATCTGCCTTCGCCTGCTTAACCTCCTTTGTAACTTGGTTACAGATCAACTTGTATCTATCATAGGCTTCTGTGTCATGTGTTAATTTATATGTATCCCATGCATTTTTCTTCTCTGCCATATGTCTCATTAGTTCATTTGACATCCACTTAGGCCTAAACCTTGAACAATATTTCTTATTTGGTGTGTAAAGCGTAGTAGCTTCCAAGATAAGTTCTTTGAATGTTTCCCATTTTGAATTTGCTCTTGGTAACATTATCAGTTGGTCCCACTGTATAGAATTTAATACTGCCTCAGTCAATCGTATTCGCCTTTACGAAAGCAATACCCTTCTCTTTACCCCTAATGGTAGTTACCTCTTTGAGTAAATCCCACTTCAGCACACTGTGATCACTGCCACCTAGGGGTTCATTTACCTGCAGATTCTTAATGCATGAAAAATCACTACTGATAATCAAATCAATCAAGAGTATTTCTCCCTCTAGTTGCCTCCCGAACATGCTGATGTACAAAACAATCATCCAATAATTCCACAAAGGTCTTACTAGTGTGTGAGTGACCAGCGCCCGAATTCCAGTCAATATCTGGGAAATTAAAATCCCCCATTATAAGACTCTCTGATTTACTGGCCCACTCTATTTTCCTGTACAATTTCTTATTATACTCATCAGAGTCATTAGGCCTATTACACACTCCTACTCTGAATTTTGATCTCCCAATGCTTATGTTACACCAAACTGACTCGACAATGCACTGTCCAGCAATATCGACTGGCTTCACTTCCTTGGATTTTATGTACTTCTTAACTAATAGCCTAACCCCTCCTCCCTTCCTGTCCTGTCTATTCCTTCTGTAGACATTGTACTCTCCAAATTCCAGTTCTGCTTTCCTTATATCTGTGTGACACCACGTCTCTGAAATCCCCACAATATCTGCCTTTGATGTTTTGAGTAATACCACAAATTCATCAAATTTATTTACTAAGCTCCCAGAATTGGTGTACACGCAAGTATACATGCACCTGTTCTTTTTCTTAGCTACCCTAACACAACCCATGTGTTTTCTTGTACCCCAATGATTCCCAGGAGTCTCTGAAATATCCTGCATCTTATTTTCCAGGCTGCGGCTCATTCCTATAGAAGCAGTGCAAGAATCACTTTCACCTCTGCCAGTGGCTACTGTTAATCTATTAGTCCTTGTATCCCTCCAAGCTAGCAGTTGTCCAACCCACCTAACACTGCCTCGATAGCATCAGAAAATATTCTTGCACTCTTTCTATTTAAGTGTATTCCATCCTTGTAGAAGCAGTCTCTCCTGTTAACAAGTACAGACCAGGCTGAAAAAAATTCAACCCCTTGAGCCTTGCACAATCTTTCCAGGGCCGAATTCATCAACAGGGCTCTCATCATATACTCCCTCCTATCGTGTCTGGGCAGAATTGCAGACACTTTCAAATTCAATCCTAATTCACGGCTTTTTTTCAACAGTGACCTGTACTTGTTAAGTAATTCCGCCAGTCTCCTACTCTTAATATCACCTTTGAGGCGAAAGGAATCATACAGCGAATAATTTGGGCATCTGAGATGAGCAGTAGTTGAATCAACCGATAACTGAGATCTGTCAGAAAACGTACATGGGGTTGGGCAGACTGCAAGTGGAAATGGACATCGTTGAGATTAGAATTGGGACCACGTATATTTGTGAAATGAATTAGGAAGTCTATGGGAGGTTTAGATCTTTTTGCAGACAAGCTTGCTCTATTAGTTTGACAATTCATGGTGTATTCAATAGTAAGAAAATGTGAGTGGGACATGGTGTATGAAGTAATGAAATTTTTGGATATGGCCTTCACGTGGTAAGAATATACCCAGATCCTTGACACAACGTGGCCTCGACAATGCTCTCCGCAGACACACTACTTGGACTCTCTCCAGTCACTATCTGGCAGAGTAGAGGTAGCAAGATTATACACTAGCTGATCTGGAAGCCTCCTAGAGAGTTACCAATAGGTTTGGTCCGGTGTACTAACTAGCGGCCAGCCTGCGAACACCGTTTTGGAGCTGTACCCTCGAAATGTAAGGAATATTGGATCTCGCCGCGACGTTCATCATAACCTGAAATGTCATCAATTATACTGCATGATGGAAGAGATAGGGAAGGGTTGACCGGAACTTAGCTCTAGGGACTAAACATGGGTTTCACCACTTCAAGCCTCCAATAAGCAAAGTGGTGGTATTTCACCGGTTGATGAGAGTCATCTACCACCTAGTACTGCCTGGTAACATAAAGTGGTGGCGTTCCTCCATGTGGTGTGGGCGCCACAGCTCGACCCCTGCTTACGTTGGTTCACACCTGGGTGGTCACCCACCATGTACTTGTGCATGGAGGTTATACCCAGGATTACTAACAGTCCCACCATCGTGAAGGTGCAAGCAGAGGATTTGGCTGTCACAGGATACTCTAAATGATGCGATTGTAGACTTGCCACTTCGCATGCTCCACAGCCTACCGCAGAACTCCATGTTAGGTGCCATGGTAAAGTCACCAAGCGAAGAAATAACCACTAGCTAAATTAAATGTGATATGGGATTATTGCTGATAGTGGCATGGTCCTGGACTTGCCAGTTAATACAATAATAAGAGGCAGAAGGAGAATCAATTGTTGAATCTAAATAATATTCACCAGTTGATGGCTGTAAATGGAGGGCGGACCAGGTTCTTTAAAATAATCAATGAGCAAGAAGCAAGGAATTACTCCAACGTACGTCCTCCTGTATTAATCTCAGAGTTAAACCATGCATTGGACCTGGGATTAGGGTCTGGAGCAATGAGAAATTTACCATCATAAAGGAGATCGAGGCCAAGACCAAAAGCTGTGATATGAGCGGCATTGCCATGATTGCACTGAAAGAGCAAGAAGTAAGAAAATTGATTATAATCACCGTTTCCCCTACACCAGATAGTAAAAAACTCGGTTCGAACCCCATAAATGACGCGAGTATCTTTTAAGACTTAAGTTATTTGGTATCAGACTTATAGCCTTCATGGGAGGCACATTTGGTATTATCACCGTCCTCTCCACACCTCCTCCAAAGTAGTGTGGAGAGGAAAAAAGTTGAGTCCGAATCGCGACAACGACGCTACGGATTTCTATGGGTCTTTTTCATAACATTGCCAAATTAGTCAGTCTCAGGTGAGATAGCATGGTTTCCTAGTATTTTTCGTACGCCCAAAAGCAAATCCACTAGAGAACACACGGAGAAAACAGACACTGTACAGGTGGCAAAATATGGCCTAAATTTATGATGCTCATAAAACCCTACAACAACCAACCAACCAACCCACCAACCATCAGGTGTGGAAGGCAAAATTTTCCCCGCAAATTCGGGTTTTCATTTAGAGAAAATGGCAAATCGATCAGAGAATACATGCCTTTTATGGGCATAATTCATTGACAGATAATCTTTGGGTGTTCCTAATATCACCAAATTAAAAAAAAAATGTACATGTATATTAAAATGACTGGGTGTGTCAATATAATGACAATAAAGTAGATTGGATCTGTGGTCTGGGTTTTTCGATGAAAATTGGATTTCCGAAAAATTATTGTACCTCCCGAGTAAAAGTTGCCGGTTTTAAAGGAACTTGGCCTGTTGATTCAAAAATTATCTTTCGATCACTTTTCCATTCAAAACTCTACAGAAATGTTTAGCGATTTAATGTAGTCTGGGAAGGCAAGGGAAAGGACCGAATAGAGAAGAGGAGAACCAGACAGAGGGATCCATCAGGGAAGCAGAAGATAGAAGAAGTATAAAGAATAAGGAAATAGAAGGAAGTGGAAGAATTCACTTCAAGCATGTTCCCTGGAAGAAGGTACCCTGAAAGATTTCCATCGTAACAGGGAGCCAAACAGTGAAGATCTTCTTCATCAGTTTGCAGTGAAAGAACTCTATCCCAGGAAGTTCACCCCTATCAGGATCAGCAATTCGAAAAGTGAGAGACTTATCCCAGTGTTCACAAAACAAATTCTTTACCAAAATACAATCATATAAAGGGTCAAAACAAAAAAAAAACGCAATGGGATAAAAATACTTCACATCAGTCCGTGGTTTTAGCAGGATCATTTTACACTACCAGAACAAGAAGAGACTTATCCCATGATGTCTAAAAAACAAGCTCCAAAACAAATGACCCATCACTTAGAGACTTCAAAATAAGATGCAAGAAGAAGAAGATGAAGATCTTCAGTTCAAGTTAACATAGAATCTCTTTACAGCATCAGCAAAAATCCTTTCAAAGTTAAAAGCACATTGAAGAAAGGAGAACAGTAAATATACCTTAATAATCCCAGACGTTTTAGGTAATCAGAAAATGTTCAAACAATATCCACGGAGAAGCATATCCTTAGATGCTAATGCTCGTGAAATAAAACAACTGCGATGGTAGTGAGAAAATGAATTTTCAAATCATTCGGCAGCCTGTATCTTTATAACGCTGCAATAATGTTCACACCACTGATTCATAATTATCTTCTTTGCTTTTTGAATAAATCCAGGGAAAGCTACTTTAAATGATTGCAAGTTGCTAATTCACTATCCTGCATATTTCTTTCAAATTTATCATTTTTGGGAGTTTCTTCATTTGAGGTCCAATTAACATTCTTTCTTTAAGTTTTGCATCTGTTAAACTGTGCAGTGCTTCCTTTAATTAGCAAAATTAACTTTCTGTTTTATCCAGATCAAGTAATAAGAAAATTCTTTAATAAACTGGTGTGCAAAATTTAAGGACCAGTCAGATTTTCACCTGTAGCTTCTCATAGGAGTGACCTGGATATGCGAAAAGCATACCAAAGAAACCTCGTGAGGTACAGAAATGATGAAGGAAACAACACCGATACAACAACTGAAACAAAACGGTACAGAGGGACTTTATTCAAAAATGGCAACATAGCACTGGCTACCATGATACAGATGTATCACTGCCAAAGATGGAACAAAGGGAAGAGGTGGTCTTCAGTAGGAGATATGGCCACCCTAATGTCGATGCAAGCTTTGCACCCCCTGTCCATACTTAGAACAATGTTGTTGATAAATTCTTGCGGTAACATCGTCCATTCCTCTATCAGCGCCATCTTCAGCTGGTGAACATTTTCTGATGGGTGTGAACGTGCAGCTAGGCGTCTCGCCAGAGCGTCGCATATGTGTTCGATGGGATTTATATCGGCAGAACCGGCATCGGTTCGAATCCATACGAACAATGTCCTCACTTTCAGAAAGCATATTAACAGCTGCAGTGTTATGGGGTGTGGCGTTATCAACCATAAACACGATCTCGGGGCCGATGGCACCTCGGAACAGACGCACATGGGGAAGGATTACCTCAGTACAGTAGCGTGCACACCGGTTAAAATAGCGCCTTCCAGTATCTGGAGTTGTGTACGTCCATCCAAGTTAACGCCTGCCCAGACAAGAAAACCTCGACCGCCATATCGATCCCTTTCGTGATGTTTGCCGGATGATACCGTGTGATACCAACCTCGCGCCAGATTAGCTGACGTCCAGAATCGCTGCTGGGACTGAATCTACTCTCATCAGTAAAGAGTATCTTAAGTAAAGATTTCGTGGTTGTAACCTTTAGAAATAGTGTTGGTCCTTAAGTTTTGAATACCAGTGTACTACGATCTTTATAATGCAATGTGAAGAATGGTTTTTGGTTCAATCAGCTGAACATACAATGAGTGATCACTGAATTATGACCTCCTACCTAATTCTTCGTAGGTCCTCCTTTTGCCCTCAGTACAGCAGCTATCCGACGTTTCATTGATTCAACTAGATGTCGGAAGCGTTAGCGAGGTATGGCCAACCTAGCTGTGCGTAGTGCGCCCAATAATGCAAGTATGGAGGTAATTAGTGTATTCCGACCCCTGATATGCCTTTCAATAGTGTCCTACAAGTGCTCTATTGGATGGATGTCGGGGGAAGTTCGGAGGCCAAACGATATGATAGAAGTCAGAACTGTATTGCTCCAACCATTCCTCTACAACAAATGCCCGATTGCTCGACGCACTGTTATCTTGGAAGACACCATCGTCTTTCTGGAAAAAGTGTAATAGCGTAGACCACTGATACATTGTTCCCCATACACCAGGGGTTCAAGAGCCTGCCAGCGAAACATTCACCACACCATACAACTGCCTGCAGCGGCCCGCACTTTTGATACCATGGATGATGGATCAAGAGCCTCATGTTGTTGACGCCAAATCCATACACGGCCATCTACGGTGTGGAGTAAATAATGTGACTCATCCGACCAGCACACTTCCTTCCAGTCTTCTAACGTCCAACTTGCATGCTCTTTGCACCAGGCGAGTCTTTTACGCTGATGAACCTTAGGAGAGGATGCCGTTGGGGAACGTCTGCTGGTACAGCCCAAACGTACGAACGTGCGACGCATGGTCATGCCAGATATTGTTCCGAGTTGGCCCATATTGTTTTGGATAGTCAACTCTTCAACAGTGCTGCGCTGTTCGCCTGTACGAGACGTTCTACCCTGGCGCTCACCCTCTAAAATCAACCTTTTTTTTTCCGTCGAGTGGTTGTTTGACGCTTTTGACGCCAGTCTTGGTACACTTTAACTATGGCGGCTCTCGAACACCCGAACAGTTCAACCGTTTGGGAAATCGAGGCACCAGCTCGTCGAGCACCTACAAACTGTCCTTTATCAAAGTCCAATAAATCCTTCCTTTTATCCATCACGCTCGGAATCTTACTACCTACTTAACCATTGACACCTTATCTATGCTACGTAGGTCGACTAACTCCGCTCTCTCTCGTACCTCACGCTGTCAACGGGTCGCATTCAGTTTTCGTAGGGTTTTATAATAAAAAGTTCCTATCAATGTATCTATATATCAATAATTAGCTACATAATCATTATTTACTGTATATATTAATGGAAATAAAGTGAATGAGGCTAACATATTTCCTTTAGGAGTTATGATGAAGCAATACATTTCTTTCTTCAGGTTTGGAACTATTCGAAGAAAATGGAATCCTACAGTCTTGATCGATACATACCACACATCACAATCGAATTTAACGATTACAAGGATTTTGAGCTGAAGTAAGTGTTTCCCATTCTTGTTTTCTTCTTCTTACAGGATGTTTTTTTTTAAAATTTATCATTCGCTAAAACAAGTGATTGAACACCTCGAATCAACCCAAAATATAAAGAGGTATTGTATTAATGAAAAGAGAGGGTGGGATAAAGAAAAGCGGCAAAGCGATATAATTACTTCAGTAAAGTTGTTATTTATGACATAAAAAAATTCAAGCAGTTTTCCTTGCGAAAATCAGAACAGAAATTAATTCTTCAATGGTTGAAGAATTCATTTCTGTTCTGATTTTCCCAAAAACAATAAGATTCTACTAACAAACTTATGGTGATTATCGGTATCCAATATGAAATCTAATGAAAGCAATATAATACACATTGAAAGGATTCCTTTTCGTCACTTGACAGATTCCTCAGATGGGACGTTCAGAGTTATTGGGACACTTATTGACGAAGATATGACTTCATTTGGAAGAGTGCCGGCAAGTGGGGAAATTTTTTCTTCAATTTCAATTGTGGGGCTGTAACCAAGACAAGAACAGTATTTAGTCGCGACCCAGCGATTTACTTTCAGCAGTAAATTTATGTGTGCTCCTACCGGTATATAACCAAGGTAAAGCAGAGAGAATTTTAAAGCTCCTAGAGGAGGAACCAGGATCCAATTAGAAAATTTCTAGAATAGACTTAGTAGCAAATCTAATGGTAAGATCTTTAAAAACCTGTTCCCTAGGAAAAAATCCATAAATTATTTTTGGCAGAATCAACTGTAAAAGGGCCGGCCAGAAATGTGTTGGTGTAGGTTTCTGTGTATTATGCGTGTGTTCTGTTGTTCTGTCCTGGCCGCTTGGCTACCCAGAAGCATCAATCACCTGGAGAGATGATTCTGGGTACGGTACTCGTCCACACCACGGGAAGGTGGGCCAGTCCCAATAAAGCACGTACTGTCTCAAAATAGACTGGGACCCATCCGGTATTTCCAGTAGGTGGGCTAGGATCATTTGGAGGCCCATTCCAGAGGGACAGACAAAACACAGAAGAGAAAAAAAAAACCCACCCGTGGGGCAGGTTATGAAAAAAAAAAAAGAAAAGAAAATAATAATGATAAATAAAAAAAATAAAATAAAAAACTACACTGGAGTGTCTGACTCCAAACTGAACGCGAGGGAAAAAGAAATTTACACGAGAGAGAGAGAGAGAGAGGGGGTGTTGCTGTTATCATAAATGCCAGCAGACTTGAGTTCGTACATGTAGTCTCTAGCAAATCCAATCTATTCGAAGCATTGATTGTAACAGTCAAGATCAACTCCTGCTTATTAGATCTCGGTGCAATGTATATACCCCCAAAACCCGATGCTCCGACAATCAAAGATATTGCGACCTGGCTAATAAATACGTTCCATACATCTACCATCCACCTCATCTGCGGAGATTTTAACTTACCAACAAGTCTCCAAAATCTTCATGAGTCACTTATGGCTAAGATTATACCTAGTGGCCTGAGGATCATAAATGAAGGCCCAACTAGAGGTCTTCATCGCCTGGAACTCATATTATCGTCTGGTTCCTGTACGGTCGACATTAAACCTGAAACTCACTTTGAATCCGATCATGAACTCATCGTAGTCCTATTGCAGCTCCCAACCCCCAACTTTAATGTCTCCCACAACGTCAAAAGGAAGATCATCATCTATTCCAACTTCCTACAACCGAACAGATGCCTTTATGCAACAAGATTAATTCCCTAGGGAGTTCTTGAATCAGGAGATCCGGAACTGGCCCTAGACATATTAACTGGATGGTTGCACACTGTTACAATGTTCTCAGCAGCTAAACAGGTCGGTATCTCTGCTAGAACTAATGCTTAGTGGTCTTCGGAGCTAAATTACAGTTTCAAGTGCAAACAGTCCCTCCATAAACAATGGAAACAGTGTGCTACAGCATATGACCGAACTCAGTACTCCAAAGCTAGAGCACTGTTTAACAGACTGAAATCTCAAGCCATTAAAAATATACTGACAAGACCTTATCCAAAGGCAAAGTGCCATATACCCGTAACTCTGAACCAGGTTCCAACTTCAATCCAGTTGAATGGATCAACTATGTAGCCAGATTCCAAGACAACACCACACAACCATATGATTACCAACCAGACTCCATTACTGGTCCAGATGATGAGCTGTTTTTCATTTGAATCGATCGACAGCAGCTCCTTCAAGCTATCAACTCGCTGCGTCCGTCATGCACCGCTGGCGATAAAGTCCCGCATTTCATCGTAAAGTGCCTCAGTCCATATATCCTTGATCCTCTGCTGTACTTGTTCAACTCCGTCCTCTCTCATAGAGTGTTTCCTGCATCCTGGAGCAAATATGCTCTCGCCCCACTACCTAAAGTTCAACTACAAAGCCAGCAGAAGCACAATAGACCAATATTCACTGCATCCACGCTCCTAAAGTTACTGGAAAAAGTCATTCTTCCGCATATAACACGCCATCTTCTTCCACAACTATCAAAGCAACTGCATTATGTTCTCCCTAATAGATCAACTGTCTCCAACCTTCTGGCAGTCCAAATGGCAAATCTAAATGCATTTGAGGCCAGATCAGAAATGGCGGTTGTTTATGCCGATATCGAAGCTGCTTTTGATAGCCTCAACATCTCAGTCCTTCTAAATCTCCTAGCCAATTTCTTTCGGATCAAAGGTGACGTTTTCGCTTTTCTGCACTCACTCCTCTGGAACAGAACAGTGTACCTCACTCATCGCAACCTCTCCTATACCCGATTCCTCAATGCAGGGTGCAGTTATTCCAAGTGTAACTAAACACAAAGATCTCGGTGTAACCTTCGACCCAAACCTTCGGTTCAACTGTCACATCGAATGTGATCAGCCGAATGAGCTGGATTGCCCGTCAACATCTCCATAACACAGACGCAAAAACCACAATCAGATATCTGGAAACCGTTATGTATCCTACTTTTCTGTAAGCCTCTCAAATATGGGCCTCCGCAGTATCTTCAAATTCCGCGGCTGCCTCAAATAATCGGCATGAGGAGAACTGTGACCACAGTCAAAATGCTGGTTGGCAAAATCAACTCCCCTGACTTCTGGGATATATGTCAGTGGTATGTTCCACAGGCTTAAGATCAGTGACAGATTCCTACCTCGCGAAGTACTTCCTACAATACAAGCCCTACTAATGATTGGAGTAGACCTCCAGAAATTCGCTTCGAATCGCAATTACAGGCGCTCGTCGGCCGAACTTGTTCCCCTTTTTTTTGGCCCCTGATGTCGACTAATACCGATATCTCCATCTGCTATGAGGCGCAGAAGGGCACGTCGCAGGCACATCGACGAATTGTTTCACAAGAAAATGGGAAACCGTATACTTAATTCACATAAGTGAAATATTCTGACTCCTGTGAATATTCTGAAATATGTGCCTTGTATATATGAATGCGTACATACCTTAGTGTACTGTCTGCCTCACAACTATGTATATACTCATATATATTGAATGGTTAATGCTACGTTTTTAAGTTAATTTCATGTTATGTTATCTTTTTGTTACACTGTACGTATTTTTATATTACCCTGTATCATTGTCAAGCTCCTGGCTGTGGCGGGCACATTACTGTATCTTTCCTGTACAATAAAGATTTTCTCAATATTGGCATAGGTACACTATAGAGAGAGAGAGAGAGAGAGAGAGAGAGAGAGAGAGAGAGAGAGAGAGAGAGAGAGAGACGGAAAAATAAAATAGAATAAATAAATTAATAATAAAAAATAAAATAACATAGCTACACTTGAGGGGAAAAAAAGATAAAATAAAAGAGGAAGAAGAAAAAAACCCTTCTATCGAATCCACTTCAGGTCCAATGACTGGGGGTGTTGATCACTCTATATGATCTTCTCCTTCGAGCAAAGACTTCCGTAGCAAAGTTGTGAAGAGAAAATAAACGTTCAGGGGGTTAGGAGTATTTGGTCTAATTGATTTTCATATACTGGGATGGTGTTCACTGAATCTTGACTCAGATCTTCTTATAGAATACGGTCAAAAGGGAGGTGCTGCCTCCATTTTCCTTGGCTCCGCTGTAGCACAGGTCAGTCGTGCAGAGGCCTAGTTGATGCAGTTTTTCATTAAGAGGACCGTGTCCTGTAACCAGGAAAGAAACTCCATGGTGAGCTCGACGTCAAGGAACTTAGTGGGGATGTTGTTTTTAAATCTAAATACCATTCCTCTGTAGGCAGCATACAGATCCAGAGGAACAGTTCCAGCTATGACCTGTATGGCTGCTGTAGATACTGTTCCCCATGCTTGCTACGGTTTGTATGCTTATCTAATACTAGAAAGGTTGTTCTGCTGCATTTATATCCACAACTGTCGTCATGTGACGTGCAACGTTGGGGGACAAATCATTTGTGTGCACAGCAGGGGTGTACCCAATAGAGTGGCAGCACGGTGTACATAAAGCCAGAATGGATACAATGTGTATTATTTGTTTCTTGTGAGATGGAATAAAGCAGTATAGAAAATATCATACACTTTTACAACCCAAAAATACCCTTCCCTAAAAACACCCCTCGCCTTAAAATCGTTCATTTTTCTAACAAAGACACACAGTAAGTCAATCACTGATAACAAAGTCACAGTCTGTTAACAGCCAGCCGAGCAATTTCAGGAGCACAAGGAATTTTCATCTTAAAATTGAGTTGTATGTAGGGTTGGAAAAAAAAAATGAAGAACATTAAAAAACGCAGCACGAGGCCTAAAAATTGTAGATTGTACCCATGCCTGTCGCACCGTATCTACAGATGATATTCAGGTTTTGTTTAGCAAATTGCCTGCTGACTTGCTGGTCATTCGTGCTGGACGTACGTATTTCCTCAGGAGGGGTATTCCTGCGGAGATCTTCCTGCCCGGAAGGTGGGAGGGGTCAAAGTGAGGCAACAGGTTGCAGTGGGGTGGAGAGGAATCAATGATGAGCTTGTAAATATATGGAAAAATCGTTGAAACAGCTCTGAGAAAAGCATAGAAACGTTTTTATTCCGGTCCTCCGTGTCTACTGTGAATTACAGGATTAGACCCTGGTTGCAGTTCAGTTTGTATGCCTGTTTCCTGCTGACGGGGCACGGCCTAATGTCTAAGCTAAATCAATTCAGCTTGGTCCCTTCTGGCTTTTGTTTTTGCGGAGAGATGGAGACTGGCATGCATGTCATGCTTCATTGTCCATATTATGTTGATCTGCGAAGTGAGCTTCAGATGGGAATCTGTTCCCTAAGCACAGCTTTCCGTTGGTGCATTGTCCAAGATCGGTAGGATAACAAGTTCGACGGCGTCTGGCTTTAGTGGGATGAAAAGTGGTTGGTGAACGTACACAGAATCTTGTGCATTGTACCGGTGCTAACATGTGTCCCAATGAACTAACCAAGGATCTGTGGGAACATCGACCTGGGTTGATAGTGAATGATTGTTTGCAGGGCTCTCCTATCATGTTACTTCAGCTTCGAAAGTATCCCCCGTTTCAGAAGCAGTTTGTTTCCATTTGAAAAACACATTACCAGTCTTCAACTAGGGAGATCTATTGCCATTGAAGCGCGAAGAACAGACCACATGTCTATGTTGCACCCTGATAATCGTTCTGCGCCAGAATTCTGTTAACCCTGTGGATTGCGGCAGCTTCCATTCACAGTCGCGCTACTCTCTTCTCGAAGGCATATGAGCATATGGGTAGTTGTCTGACAAGTGGTACATTGGTAGAATATGCAAATTTTCAAGTGTGCATTGTTATTGCTTTCTGTATACAAAACTACTTATATTTTTAATATTTACAGGTTCATCTTTATTTTATTAATTTTATCATTTTCATCAGGAATTATTACAACAGCACCTCATTAGCAGGATGTGGACAATACTGCCTAAAACAAGACGTTCCTTGGCAGTGCAGAGATTATTGTAATCCGTACAGCTATTTGAGCAGAAAAAAATATCAAAATATTAAAACATTAATGTTGACGAATGCAGATGGTTTTCATCAGATATGTTTTATCATGAATTCTAATTTGGGAAAATCAGACGCTGATGAAGAAGCGAAAGCAGATTCGTTGAAGGACTACTTGCTTAACAAAGACCAACAATTCAGCGAAGGCGAAATGCATCTGGAAGACAAATTTAAAATTGGAAGTGAGTATGCATAACATTAACGAGTATTTATCAAATACAATGAATTGACTTTGCATTAGCAATACCCCGATGTTTAGGTATATTATTATTATTGTTCTTGTTCGTATATTAATTCTGCCCGGTTTGGGGAGGGATTCCACCCCGTGACGTACACGTGGTGTTTGTTATTTTTGGTTTACTGTTGATCGAGGAACTCCCCGGCTGTCCTACAGGAGTTCAGGACTGCGACTTTTTGGAGTTCCTTGTAGGTGCCCTCTGAAAGACCTAATGGTGCTAGGCTGTTATGCAGGGTATTTTGCACCATACCGATGGTTGACACGATGATCGGGATAGTCATTACATGTTATATATGCCAGATCTCTTTCATCTTCTGTCTTAGGTTCGTGTGCTTCCTGATGATTTCCTCATATGTTGTCTGGAGGTTGCCAGTGTTGTGAACTGCTAAGTCAATCAAATAGGTAGCCTTTTCCTTCTTGTCGACAAGGGTTATTACCAGTCTGTTGTGCGGGATTTTCTTGTTCATTATTACGGCAAGGTTCCAGTATAGCTCCTGGGTTGCGGTTCTAGCACTGCCTGGGGGTTTGTACTTAATCGCTAGCTTCTTATGCATTATCCTCGCTACTTCATCGTGTCTACGGGTGTACTCAGTGTGGGTGATTACCTTACATCATGCGTTGGACCATTTCTGATGCCAGGTGGCTTCGTCTACATATGTCATCTGACACTCTGGGCTGCTTGGCGATGTAATTTCTATAGTTTATTATGTTGTTTACATGGAATTGGATGGCGACCATGAACCCATTCGTCTCGGGGAAGAGCAGCCCGCTCGTAAGCCATGCATTGGAAGCCATTTTATGTATGTGATGTTGATGGAGGTCATGTAGTTCAGGCCTGACGTAGCCGAATGGTCAGGAACGAGAGTGCATAGCACGCGTTCCTTGAGTGGACCGGGTTTCAAGTCCGTGACTACTAAATAGGGTAAATATTTGTATTGACGATTCATTGTAAACTCTAATGACTTGGTTGTCGTGCCGGAGTATAAACAAAAAATTTTTTTATTTGTCTGCTAAGTTGTGTCTTAATTGCCCATCTTTCTAGGTTCGTTTGTGCTGTCTGGGAAAGAAGGGACTCCTCGCTCAGGTTGAGTAGGACATGTCGCTTGTCTATATACCTTATGGCGTGGTAACCGTAAATTAGTGTATTCGTGTCAAACGGCACCAGGGGTTTCCCCCATCTCCGCGTAGTATCCATTGTCATGTGAAACAGAACCCTCTTGAGGCCAGAGATTTAAAAGTGTATGGATTTTGTACATGTGTACTGTCGTGTACCGTTGTTCATATGGTCATTTAGCCGCTGAACCCCTACTGAGGCCCAACGTTGCACGCACTTGGCCCCGTGGAGGCAGACAAGGGTACCCAGTTCAGAACGCCAGGCGGCGTGCTGCAGCAGAGCTGCTGTGGTCATGTCCAGTCGTTGCGTCGCACATGGGAGAAAGAGCCCCATCCAGAGAGATCATTGTTTAGTAGGAGTCCGTATAGATGGTGACGGATCATCTATCCTTTGCGATAGAGGTTCAATCCTGGGACAGAGATGGAGGTCCCACAATAACGGTCATAGTCTAGTTCAGTTTGGATGTTCATGTGCAGGGAGACCTGGGCTAACGGCGTGCATCATTGATTGCAATCTATGTTCTCCTTCTTTCAAATAAGTCTAGTGCAAATTTGGTGAGCGCACTATAGTGACTCTATTGTCAGGGAAACGGGAAACTTGCTTTGTAAAAAGGATAGGTGGAACAGGACCAGGGTATGTCTGCCAGGGGCAAAGGTTTATGACGTTGTAGAGCGGATATCATCTTTTAAGGGCACAAAAGGTGATATAGTTGTACACGTTGGCACTAATGATATTAAGAGTAGGAGACCGGCGGATTTACTTAACAAGTACAGGTCACTGTTGAAAAAAAGCCATGAATTAGGGTTGAAATTGAAAGTATCTGCAATTCTGCCCAGACACAATAGGAGGGAGTATATGATGAGAGCCCTGTCGATCAATTCGGCCCTGGAAGGATTGTGCAAGGCTCAAGGGGTAGACTTTTTTTCAGCCCGGTCTGTACTTGTTAACAGGAGAGGCTGCTTCTACAGAGATGGGATACACTTAAATAGAAAGGGTGCAAGAATGTTTGCTGATGCTATCGAGGCAGTGTTAGGTGGGTCGGAAAACTGCTAGATTGGGGAGGTACAAGGACTAATAGATTAACAGTAGCCACTGGCAGAGGTGAAAGTGATTCTTGCACTGCTTCTATTGGAATGAGCCGCAGTCTGGAAAATAAGATGCAGAATATTTCAGAGACTGCTGGGAATCATTGGGGTAAAATAAACATAGGTTGTGTTAGGGTAGCTAAGAAAAAGAACAGGTGCATGTACTTGCGTGTACACCAGTGCTAGGAGTTTAGTAAATAAATTTGATGAATTTGAGGTATTGCTCAAAACATCAAAGGCAGATATTGTGGGGATTTCAGAGACGTGGTGTCACACAGAAATAAGGAATGCAGAACTGGAATTTGGGGAGTACAATGTCTACAGAAAGGATAGACAGGATAGGAAGGGAGGAGGGGTTATGCTATTAGTTAAGAAATAGATAAAATCCAAGGAAGTGAAGCCAGTCGACATTGCTGGACAGTGCAGTGTCGAGTCAGTTTGGTGTGACATAAGCATTGGGAGATCACAATTGAGAGTAGGAGTGTGCAATAGGCCTAATGACTCTGATGAGTATAATAAGAAACTGTACGGGGAAATAGAGTGGGCCAGTAAATTAGAGAGTCTTATAATGGGGGATTTTAATTTCCAAGATATTGACTGGAATTTGGGGGCTGGTCACTCACACACTAGCAAGGCTTTTGTGGATTTATTGGATGATTGTTTTCTACATCAGCATGTTCGGGAGGCAACTAGAGGGAGTAATACTCTTGATTTGATTATCAGTAGTGATTCTTCATGCAATAAGAATCTGCAGGTAAATGAACCACTAGGTAGCAGTGATCACAGTGTGCTGAAGTGGGATTTACTCAAAGAGGTAACTACCATTAGGGGTAAAGAGAAGGGTTATTGCTTTCGTAAAGGCGACAACGATGGACTGAGACAGTATTTAAATTCTATACAGTAGGACCAACTGATGATGTTACCAACAGCAAATTCAAAATGGGAAGCATTCAAAGAACGTATCTTGGAAGCTACTAGGCTTTACATACCAACTAAGAAATATTGTTCAAGGTTTAGGCCTAAGTGGATGTCAGATGAACTAATGAGACATATGGCAGAGAAGAAAAATGCATGGGATACATACAAATTAACACGTGACACGGAAGCCTATGATAGATACAAGATGATCTGTAACCAAGTTACAAAGGAGGTTAGGCAGTCGAAGGCAGATTACGAGAAATTTTTGGCAAGGGATGCAAAGAAAAACAGCAAAGAGTTCTTTACTTATGTAAACTCTAGAAGGAAGGGGATGAATCAGATTGGTCCATTTGATATCGATGGGTCAACTGTTGATTATCCTGCTCAGGTAGCTAACAAACTGGATGAATATTTTGCATCGACATTCACACATGAGAAGTTATTCAGCGAGGGGAATGCCAGAGTTGTATTCAACTCTGGCAGTAAGCTAGAGAATTTTATAATAACTGAGAGTAAAGTGGAGGAGAAATTGTTGAAGATAAATACAAGAAAGGCACCTGGGGTGGATGGGATCTATCCAGTTATATTAAAGGAGGCAGCAAAGGAAGTAAGCAAACCCTTAGCCATAATTATGAGAGTTTCCTTGGACTCAGGGGAAGTACCGATGGACTGGAGACACAAGTAATTATAGACTTGTTAGTTTAACTTCTGTTCCAGGAAAATTAATTAATGGAGGCACTGGTTAAAGAAGCACTGCAGGATCATCTAGACAAGACTTCAATTATAGCTCAGACACAGCATGGTTTTGGTAAGGGGAAGTCTTGCCTGACCAATTTGATTGGATCCTATGATGCAGTCATAAAAGAACTGGATGCAGGGAATAACTTTGATATTATATACTTAGATCTTAGAAAGGCTTTTGATACTGTTGCACATGGAAGACTGCTGCACAAATTGGAGCAGTGTGGCATTGGAGGCAAATTGCTGCTAGGGATAAGGGGTGGTTGAGGGGGAGAAGACAGAGAGTGGTAATCAATGGACACTGCTCATCGTGGACTAATGTTATTAGTGGAGTCCTTCAGGGTTCAGTATTGGGTCCATTATTGTTTTGTGTATTTATAAATGATATTGATGATGGTATATCAAGCTTAACGTCCAAGTTTGCATAAGATACGAAGGTTGGCAGGGTTGTCAAGAACACTACTGACACTATGCTACTGCAACAGGATCTGGAAAGGTTGAGCAGATGGGCTCAGAGGTGGCAAATGAAGTTTAACATTGACAAATGTAAAGTACTACATATGGGAAACAGCAACCCCAGAGCAACGTATCAACTCTGTGGTACTACACTGACAGTGGTAGAGAATGAAAGGGACCTGGGGGTGGTTGTGCAGGCAGATATCAAGTTTTCTGGGCAGTGCAGACGGGCTGCAAGAGTAGCTCATGGTGTATTGTCGATGATATATAGGAATTTTTCTAGCAGCGATAAGGAGGTGATTATTCCCTTGTATAAGGCAATGGTCAGGCCACACCTAGAGTACTGTATACAGGTCTGGAGGCCTCATTTCAAGAAGGATGTAGAGATGCTGGAACGAGTACAGAGAAGGGCAACAAGATTAGTGAATGGAACAATGGGGTGCTCTTACGAAGAAAGGCTTAAGTTTTGCAAATTACAGCGTTTTGAGACTATGCACCAGCGAGGTGATCTGATAGAGGTGTATAAAGCCTTGAATGGTTTGAGCATGCTCAATGCTGATGGGATTCTTCCTCTTGCTCAGAATAATCACCTGAGAGGGCATAAATTCAAATTGAGAAAAGACAGATATATGATAGACCTGAGGAAATTTTCCTTTAGCCAGCGGGTGGTTGGTTGGTGGAATAGACTTCCATCCCTTGTCGTGGAAGTTGATAGCCTAAATAAGTTCGATAATGCGACATGGAAAATGACGCCTTATGTGTAATTTCAGGAATTTACCTACTTAACCAACGTTTGGAATCAACGAGAAGGAAATGACAGATGGCATCATTTCTTTTAGGCATTTTCATTGGTATATAAAATATATTGATTACTAAATAAATGAGCTTTTGTATTGTAAATTGTAAATGTAAATATTGATCTTTCCTAAATTTCCATAATTTCATCTGGAAGACAAGATACCATATATTTATGGTAACTAAAGTAAGAGATGTATACTTGCGAGTGCAACGTGTCTAAATGTCTCTGGAAAACAACTGCGATTGAGGTACCCGATCTTGTAGTTGAAATTGAGGGATTAGTGTTGAGAGTTAGATCGAATGTTCCTTGCAGGAAAGTAATTAACAGTTTTGTTTATTCAAATCCGAAGTTAAAGTTGAAATTGCCACTCATGATCAAGGCCTGACGTAGCCAAGTGGTCAGCAGCGAGAGTGCATAGCACGCGTTCCTTGAGTGACCGGGGTTCAAGCTCGTGACTACTAAATACGATAAATATTTGTATTGGCGATTTATTGTAAACTCTACTGACATGGTTGTCGTGCCGGAGTATAAACAGAAAATTTATTTTATTTATCATGGGATTTGTGATACGAGTACGGCAAAGAAAAGGAAATGAATAAAGTCGATTATATCCTGTATGTCACTGTTAGGAGAAATATCGACAACCGTTGATCATTTGATCTTTGGGTAACACTAAAGATCCTTGTTCTTAAGGGACTCTCTACAGCTATTACACATGGGATATATTCAGATGTTCATGTGTTGTTATGACGGACCCCAGGATTTCCCCCAATTGCCGCAAGATGTAAATATTGTGGAGAAGATTACGCAAAAATCAGCCATTTGTATGTAGTACGTTGGATGTGTAAGTGTACTGATATGGTGGTTAGGGTCTAACGGCACAAGGTATTCCCCGCATCTCCACGCAGTATACATTGTGCTGTGATACAGAACACTTTAAAAGCCAGAGGATTAAAAGTATATGGATACTGTGATGTGCAATGTGTTGTGCTCTTGTTCATTTGGCCTTTAAACCGTTGGTCTCTAATGGGACCCACCGTTGCTCACTATATCTCGTGGAGGCAGACCAGGTACACCAGTATTTAGATATTTACTAAGGCAAGTCCTGCCACCTAATTTCCTGAGATTTCAGTTGCTAGGACCTAAAAAAGGGGGGGGGGAGAGGAACGCTAAAAATTTGAGCTTGCCGAAAGATATGTAATGTTGGGTAGAGTTAAAAATTTTGCGTGTGGTAGAGTTAAAAATTTTGACCTTGTCGTTTTGACAAGGGTCAAACGCTAGTCGTGTGATAGCTAGAGAGGGAAGGGAGACTGAACACTGGGGGGGTGAGAGACTGAAGTATGGGGACAATAGGGAAGACGGCCCCATAGTATCAATGGTCAGCGGGACAGGCCCATGCCACTCCAGAAAAGGAAGAAGAGGGGGAAATGGGCCCATCTCTCCCCACCGTAGGGCATAGGGGAAATAGGACCACACAAGGGAGCGTGGTTTGGAGAGCCCAGATGGCCAACAGCAAAGCTGTGCTGAGTCTTTATTGTTGTTGTAATCTCATCCAGGATTCAGGAAGTCACCCAAGGGAACAGGGTCCCGTGCGGTACGGTTTACATCAGAGATATGTGGTTTGGTCACACTTGAGACGCGTGTCCCGTCCAGTTGTCACTTGACGATCGATAAGGTCCAATCAGGGATATACAGCTTAGTCGCAGCTAGGGTGTATACATCTACACTCAAGCTAAAATTTGGAATCGCGTTTTATTTTTCTCAATTGTCAATGTTTTATTTAAAATAAGACATTTTTTTTATCATTTTTATTAAAATATTTTCTACTATGTATAAAAATCAAAAAAACTGAAAGAACTGAATATATTTAAGAAATGTGTAAGAAATTTTTGAAATATTCCAGAAAGTTGTAGAAGATTACTGAATGTCATAGACGTTGTAGATGATTCTCGAATAATCTAGAAAGTGGGTGTGTTATTTCAATATTATAGAAGATTGTAACTTATAAAATCCAACACCTATCATTCGGTAAGAGTGTTTGGTGAAAAATTTGTGTTTCTTGACAAATATGGCATTAATAAGGAACTGAGTGTTGAAAAATGAAGTGCTATTATAACTCTGTATAAATAAAGTTATTCCATGAGAATTATTGGTAAGAAGTAAGTGTTTCAATTAAAGGAGTAAAAACCATTCGATGAATCTAGGAGATTGGTTGTTAAAACCATAAACCACGATCAGGGTGACCGCCCGTAACAACTGATGCACAAGGCAAGACTATAACAGTAATTTCTAGATGGCATCGACAACATATTGCACCTGAAATCATCCCAGTTGAGTTCAACAGGAACAGAGAAGCTCCAGTGTCTACATCCAAAGTATAACTATTCGTAGCGGTCCAAAAACCCTTATCGAAACTGGAAAATAGAAAGAAGAGGTTTGCTTGGGAAAGAACCATAAAAGAGCCATTGGACAATTGTAGAATGGAAAAAGGTACTTTTGATGGATGAATTCAAATTAGAAATCGTTGGATCCATGCGTACACTTTATGTGAGGCGATCAACTGAACAAAAGTAGTGCCGCGTTATTTAGTGGCTACAGTCAAACAAGTTGCTAGTTCCATCATGATCTGGAGTGGCTTATACTTTTTTTTTGGAGTTGTTAACATCGTCAAATTATGATATGGCCACCCCAATCGTCTGACTTAAACCCAAATAGAGCTTTTAAGGGATCATCTATACCTCAAGTCACAAAATTTATTGGAAACCTTTCAGATAGCTGTTAGTGAAGATTTTATTATAAAAATTAATGGCCAGGAGTAGCAGAGCAGAGGAAGGAGGTTATCTTAACTACCGTTCCGGGCCACTTTATATAACATACCCTATATGTACGCAGATGCATTAGGAAGAATGTTCATGAATGTTTCATATGGAACCAAGAAAAATGTTTTTGATTTATTTACGTTTTATAATTCCACCTTAGATTTTGAGTAGCAGTGGACTATAAATTGTATTACTGATATTTTTTCTTTTAATTTTTAGTTACTCTCGACGTTTTACCCCACCTGTATCTAAACCCATATATTTCTCCAGGAGTTGCAGTGGCAATGCATGACTCAAACTCTTACGAAAACGCTTTTTCTGGAATCTTTTTAAAGTCAGGAGCTGCTTATAATTTGAGATATCAACAGGTAATATTGTTATTCTTTTTGTTGAATTCATTGAAAAAAGTCATTATAAGCAGAAAAATAGTAAAGTGACAAATAAAAGAGCGCATCTCCTTAACATAAAATATCACAAAATTTGCGTTGCACTCAATATCCAACTAAAAGTAACGCAACACCCCGTTAGCCTTTAAAGATGATTACCAATACCATTTGAACCTTGTATGCTCAACAATAAGCGCAAGAAAAGAGTCAACAGAGTTGCACTGAGGAAAGATGTTGGATGTTAAGTTCGTGTGGGAAAATGCGTGTGTGTGTTTGTGTTAGAGATATAGAATACAAACTGATAGACTATATCTGTGTCGGAGATACAGTCTATCAGATTGCAGAGAATCCAAGTTTTTGGCAGTGAACTGACAGAGGCATGCAAATAAGTGTTACAAAATATGGAACTGTATGTATTTGATGTTCAAGGATGAGCTCCAGCACATAGGGTTCTGCTCATGTAAAAACATTAAAACAACAAAAAAAAAACTACAACTATTTAAAAATTGATATATTCTACAGATTTTAGTCTTTGTGTTACTTCGCCATGGTCTCAACATTTGTTTGGACAGCGTTTATATAGCTTTCTAAGCATTCTACACTTTCACTAATATATTTTTCACCTATTTGTATTCTTTCACTTACTCGTCACCTTCCTCCCCACACAGCATGGAAGAGGCCCAAGTTCGAATACCGTCGATGACGCGATGAACATTAATGGGCTTTTTTCACTCCATGGCTGAGTTAGTTGGTCTCAAGCGTAGGTAGCAAGGTCCCCCCAAAAAACTGGAGTTTTTCGTGCAGAAAAACAGGAAAATCGATCAGAGAACCCACGTAATTTACAGACACAAAACACAACTGGGTATATGAAAGAAATTACGGGTGGCCCTAATATAATAATTTGAATATTTTGACACAGCATACTTCTTTTCTTTGCGGACACTCTGCTAAAACATCCCCACTACAGGCATAATGGCCACAGGATGGGGACTGATGTGAACAAAATTGTCCAGTATGACTATATCCCAGACCAGGGTAGCACATTTAACAAGAGTAAAAGGACGAAATTTGTGTGAGGACCACGACAGAAAAATTCTATCTTGAGACCTAATACACTTGAATAGTCTGGGTGAGAAACTGATGACCCAATGCACACACAATGCAGATCTAGCTTTAGTTGTAAACCTAAATTCTGTTTCTTGTTCCACTTTCCCAATTGAAAAATTGAAATCTACAAAATTCTTTTGAAAAAGCTTTTCAACTATCTCATCCCTTGACAATTCGCTTGGGACGTCATAAACCAGAATGGTCGGATTACCTTTAAGGGGAGGACCCAGAGCGAGTCCCGCCGACACAAAAGACGTTGACTTTGCCCAAAATATGTTTGCCAGACGCTGGACAATTCCGCCACCTGTCGACCCTAACCTATTGGATCTGCCTTAGACATAACCTCATGCTCTGGTCAACCTGCCGCAAGGAAATCACGACGCACCCTAGAAGATCCAGGCTGTAACAACAAAGTGCAAACCAACCAATCACTGCGCCTTCATCACCACAAAGAACAGGACATCAGTCCCAAGAGTGACCACCAAAACCGGATTAGACTCACTGAACGGACCCTCCATGTTTTAAGCGACAATTAGGAGGGACATGCGTCACAAGTGTAACTACAGACTCAGACGGTAACTAGGACAGACTGAAAGATGGGACATCGTTCCTATGAGTGACATGTTTTAGACCGGATTGGATTCACCGAACTGGAACTCGTAAGAAGACTCATCAGAGCTTTGTTCTTCAAGGCCATGCTCCCTTGCATTGTCCTTTCTTCCCTTTTCCCACTGGTGGGGGAATTTTTTTTTTTCCATTTATTTACACACAAACGTTTACGTACATTCTCATGATATAAACAATTTATATACAAGATTTTATACAGTTTTATAGACATTATCATATATACAGGGTGTTTCAGTTAAACGTTTCAGAACTTCTAAGAGGGGTAGGGTACATCCTGACAACTCGAAATCATATAGCAATGTGGGGTCGGAAATGCTTTCCTGAAGCGGTGTTGTACACAGAAGCACCATAAAGAAAAGAGATCGTAAGTGAGAAATCGTTTTAATAATACATGAAAGTGTTGTTTTCCGATGAGGCATCCTTCACAAGGGAAGGAATTTTCAACACGCATAACGACCATATCTGGGCGGTCGAGAACCCGCATGCAATACGACGTCGTGCAGCACAGATTCGATTTTCGGTCAATGTATGGGCCGGTATTATGGGAGATCACCTCATCGGACCTTACCTGTTACCGTGTCGTCTAACCGGACCTATCTACTTGATCTTTCTGCAGCAAGTATTGCCACAACTTTTGAGAGATGAACAGATTTCTGCATCGACGCAACAGACAATGTGGTTCCAACACGATGGAGCCCCTGCCCATTATAGCGGAGATGTTCGTAACTACCTGGATGTCACATTTGGTCAACAGTGGATCGGACGTGGTGGTCCCGTGCGTTGGCCTGCTCGGTCACCCGACCTATCATGTCTTGATTTTTATTTCTGGGGTCATATGAAATCGCTAGTTTATGACACCCCTGTTGACAATGCTGAGGAGCTGGTTGCAAGAATCGCAGTAGCTGCAGAAGAAATTCGAAATTCGCCTGGAGTATTCCAGAATGTTCGGATGTCCATGCGTCGGAGATGTGAGGCGTGCATTGTAGCCCGTGGAAGAAACTTCGAACACTTACTTTAATCCATGTACCTTTTGCTTCTTTTCATGTATTATTAAAACGATTTCTCACTTACGGTCTCTTTTCTTTTTATGGTGCTTCTGTGTACAACACCGCTTCAGGAAAGCATTTCCGACCCCACATTGCTATATGATTTAGAGTTGTCAGGATGTACCCTACCCCTCTTAGAAGTTCTGGAACGTTTAACTGAAACACCCTGTATATATATATATCCATTCTATATAATGGTAATCAAGGTAGTGTGTGCGTGTTCTTATATTGGGGTGGCTCCTAGGCCTTAGCCCACTTTACCTTTGTACTCTGTTATGGTGCAGAAACTCTGCATAACGGGTCTGAAAAGTGTCAGCGTATGTGTGCAATATTAATGTGTGTTGTTTTTTTTGTCAGGCTGTTATGCCACCAGGGTGCAACCAAAGTATGGGCAGCTGCCGCCTGATGCCAATCCCTAGCACAGGGCCTGGGTCAACAGTCCTCCTGTACCGGTGTTATTACCACCGAAAATCTCGCACTCGCCAGAGGGAGTGCAATACTGGCGAGCACATGCAATCCCACTCCCAGGTTTCCCTTACCGGAGAGCCAGCAAAAAAAAAAACCAAAAAAAAAAAACCTAGTAGTTATATACATTATGGTCTGAGTATTTCGATCAAACACTCCTGTTCTTAGGAGATAGGTAATTTTGGTCCCGAGTCACCGAGACTAACCACTCCAAGGCTAGGAGGATGTTCTAACCAAACTGTTCTAACGAAAAAACAGTAACAATTATATTAACGTATATACATGGTTACCTAGTCTTAGTCATTTTCACCACAGTTCAATTATTCTAAGTGCATTTTCTAATTTTCAAATGAAGTCACAAGTTGAACTGTGCAGTTTGATTTCATTCAAGAAAGAAGTCAGACCCAGTAGTCTTCTCCGGTTCTCAGCTGGTTGGAAGTCGCAGATCGGATGCTTCGGTAGAACTCTAATGGGAGGATATACAGGGACCCTCGGGTATTAACAGGATTCTCATAAGAATGGTGATTGGTTCTGGGGCGTGATACCTGTGGACTGTCATTGGAATTCCAAATCATACACAAGTTAGGACTCTCGGGAAAAATAATAATTAGAATTCTTCAGCAACTAGAAGAGAACCACCTGAAGAAGAGTTTTAAGATATGCTGGCATAGAACGGAGACGACCACTGCAACAAAAATAATTCATCTGCACATCCTACATCTAATTTCCTTGAGTGTGAAGGGATCTTATTTCTAGTCTTCTTTTAAAAACAGTCACTGAAAATGTCTGTAAAGCATTAAAATTCCTTAAGTTTTCTATCAAGGGACTTACGTTATCTTCTGTCAGATCCGATACATGGTTAATATCTCTAAACATTAGCATTAGCATTAGTAGAGGCATTTGATGCAAGAAAGCAAGCTTATGCAGCATCAGCCAAAAAAAAAAAAAAAATAATAAAATAAATAAATAAAAATAAAAAAAAACACTTCCACTTCACCCCTCTGTTCGTTTCTGTAGCTTCGCAACGCAAGTCGAATTTATATTCTGCCTTTTGATTATTTCTTCTCTTCTCATCCATCCTTCACTTCCTAATTCATTTCACAAATATACGTGGTCTGAATTCTAATCTCAACTATGTCCATTTCCACTTGCAGTCTGCCAACCCCATGTACTTTTTCTGACAGAATCTTAGTTATCCGTTGATTCAACTACTGCTCATCTCAGATGCACAAATTATTCGCTGTATGATTCCTTTCGCCTCAAAGGTGGTACTTCTGCATATGTCCGTTCTGATATTCCCTGTCAGAGACTTGGCAATTTGGAATCTCCTCTCTTTGACCTTCTCTGGCTTAAAATCTCTCTACCTCATTGTGTCAAATTTATCAGTTGTCTCTACCGTTCTCCCAAATCCATTAATCACTTGGAGCTCTTTGACTTCCTCTCTTTGCAACTTGACTTTCTCCAGTCCCACTTTCCTAACAGTGAAGTAATTTTCCTTGGTGATTTTAATGTTCACAACTCCAGCTGGCTTCCGTTTTCTATGCACACCGACCCAGCTGGTCGAGATGCTGAGGCTTTTGCAATTACTAATGACCTAGCACAGATTGTTCATTTACCTACAAGAATACCGGACAATCCTAATCATACAGCCAATACACTTGATCTTTTTCTCACAAACAACCCTTCTAAGTACACGGTCGAAGTGAGAGGTCCTTTAGGCACTTCAAATCACAACTTGGTAATTGTCTCTTCTCCATTGGAACCTTTATCTCATGGCTGTTCCCAACCACGTGTTGTTTGGCATTACAAGAATGCAAAATGGGATGACCTGCGAGACTTCTTTTCTTCTTTTCCTTGGTCGGATTACTGTTTCAAACTTCTGATGTCAATGTTTGCTCAGAGCGTGTCAGTGAAATTATTCTTGCAGGAATGGAATCCCTTATCCCACACGCCACTTTAAAATCTCAACCTTTATCTAAACCTTGGTTTTCCAATAAATGTGCTAAGGCTGTCCAAGAAAAGAATGTTGCATATCGTAATTGGCTTGTTTCTAATTCTTCAGTTTCATTTTCTGCCTACACCAAAGCTCGCAACAGTTGTAAAGCAGTTATTAATCAGTCCAAACTAGAGTTTGAACAGGCTAAGAGTAGAAAACTTGCTTCTTGCTCTAATGGTAGCCGAGCATTCTGGTCTCTTGCCAAAGCTATTGGCCGCAACTTTTCCCCATCTTTGCTCCCAACTCTGTCCAAACCAGATGGTTCTGTTGCCACTTCAGCCAAGGATAAAGCTGACCTGCTAGCATCCCATTTTTCTTGCAGCTCATGTATTAATGATCTTGGTAAAACACCTCCCACCATTCCCAACACGCTCCATTCAATGCCTCCTGTGGTCTGCCGTCAAAAGGATATCAGAAGGATTTTCATGAATCTTGATGCTAAGAAAGCTCCAGGTCCTGATGGTATTTCTCCACCTGTTCTCAAAATCTGTGCTCCTGAACTTACTCCTATTCTTCGCCGCCTTTTTTCGCTTTCTTATTCCAAAGGTATTTTTCCTTCTGCTTGGAAATTTGCTCATATCCAGCCAGTTCCTAAAAAGGGTGACAAATCCCTCCCGTCCAATTATCGTCCCATTGCAATTACTTCTACTCTTTCTAAAGTAATGGAGAAATCAATTAACCGCCAACTCTTAAACTACCTAGAAACCTTCCGTCTGATCAACGATCACCAGTATGGATTCCGTCAGTGTCGATCCACTGGAGATATTCAGGCTTATGTTACCCATTTATGGACTAATTCAATGGAAAGGTTCGGTGAAACACAAGTAGTTGCTCTTGACATCTCAAAGGCTTTTGATCGTGTTTGGCATAAAGGTCTTCTAAACAAGCTTACATCTTATGGTTTGCCAACTGTTTTTAGTAACTGGTTTTCCAGTTTTCTCTCTGATCGCTCACTGAGGGTGATGGTAGATGGCTCTCTGTCTTCTAACTCTCCACTAATGTCGATGTCCCTAAGGTTCAGTTCTTTCCCCCACTATTTTCTTCTTGTATAGGCGCCTCCGTAGCCAGGTGGGCAGGAGCAGCAGTGCGTAGCACACGCTTCTTGATTAGACCGGGGTTCGAGCCCGTGACCACCAAATACGGAGGATGCGGAAAGGTCAGGGAATGACCACCGCATATCCCCGGAGCAATATGGCCTTAGTTGCTAATGCTCCTAAAATCCAAATAACAAACAAATCTTCTTGTATATCAATGACCTTCTTCCATTGACTGGAAATCCTATCCATAGTTTTGCCGATGATAGCACATTGCATTCAACTTTCCATTTTGAGAAACCTTGTCCTGCACAATCAGTTTCAACTTCTCGAAAATCTGCTACCAATTCCTTAAATGCCGGTCTTCAGGTAATTCTCCAGTGTGGCAAAGACAACTTAGTTGATTTCAACCCTTCTAAAACTCAGTCTTGTCTTATATCTCGCAAAAAGGATTCTTCTGCTCCTATGCTTATCTTTAGTGACACTCCGATTTCTAGGCAAAATGATATATCTCTTTTGGGGATTACCCTGACTTCTAATCTCTCTTGGCACAAGCACATTACAAATATTGCTTCCTCTGCATCTAAAAAACTTGGTTTTCTCTTTCGATCTCTGCGTTACTTTTCTTCCAAACAGCTGCTCACTCTGTATAAATCACAAATCCGCCCTGCCATGGAATATTGTTCCCACATCTGGCGTGGTGACCATAAAACTTCTCTCAGGCTTCTTGATTCCATTCAGAAGAGGGCAGTAAGGTTAATTAATGATTCATCTCTAACAGAGTCTCTCCACTCGCTTTCTCATAGACGCACTGTTTCTGCTGCATGCCTCTTCTACAGATACTTCCATGGGCGCTGTTCTTCTGAATTGGCTTCTATAATTCCTGCTCTCTCCTTCAAAACAGTCCGAACACGTGCCGCCACTAGCCAACATCCATTTACTGTCCAACTTCAAACCCACAGAACCAACTTTTCATCTTCCTCATTTATTCATTCAACTGCCGTTTTCTGGAACAACCTTAATTCATACGTATTTCCTGAAAATTACAATCTACAGAAGTTCAAGTCCAATGTCAACAAATATCTTCTTTCGTCTTCTTAACCTCAAACCCAAGCACGGTTCTAAGTATTATAGGTTCTAATACCTCTCGTGTTTGGGGTTCACATAAAAAAAAAAAAATACCTGTCCGGCTGAGCCCTAAACTTATTTAGGCTATCAACTTCCACGACAAGGGATGGAAGTCTATTCCACCAACCAACCACCCGCTGGCTAAAGGCAAATTTCCTCACGTCTATAGTACATCTGTCTTTTCTCAATTTGAATTTATGCTCTCTCATGTGATTATTCTGAGCAAGAGGAAAAATCCCATCAGCATTGAGCATGCTCAAACCATTCAAGGCTTTATACACCTCTATCAGACCACTTCGCTAGTGCGTAGTCCCCAGACACTGTAATTTGCAAAATTTAAGCCTTTCTTCGTAAGAGCACCCCTTTGTTCCATTCACTAATCTTGTTGCCCTTCTCTGTACTCGTTCCAGCATCTCTACATTCTTCTTGAAATGAGGCCTCCAGACCTGTATACAGTACTCTAGGTGTGGCCTGACCATTGCCTTATACAAGGGAATAATCACCTCCTTATCCCTGCTAGATTTATTCCTATATACCGTCGACAATACACCATGAGCTACTCTTGCCGCCCGTCTGCACTGCTCAGAAAACTTCATATCTGCCTGCACAACCACCTCCAGGTCCCTTTCATTCTCTATCACTGTCAGTGTAGTACCACAGAGTTGATACGTTGCTCTGGGGTTGCTGTTTCCCATATGTAGTACTTTACATTTGTCAATGTTAAACTTCATTTGCCACCTCTCAGCCCATCTGCTCAACCTTTCCAGATCCTTTTGCAGTAGCATAGTGTCAGTAGTGTCCTGGACAAGCCTGCCAACCTTCGTATCGTCTGCAAACTTGGATATTAAGCTTGATGTACCATCATCAATATCATTTATAAATACAGAAACCAATAATGGACCCAATACTGAACCCCTAGGGACTCCACTAATAACATTAGTCCACGATGAGCAGTGTCCATTGATTACCACACTGTCTTCTCCCCCTCAACCACCCCTTTATCAATAGCAGCAATTTGCCTCCAATGCCACACTGCTACAATTTGTGCAGCAGTCTTTCGTGTGCAACAGTATCAAAAGCCTTTCTAAGATCGAAGTATATAATATCAAAATTATTCCCTGCATCCAGTTGTTTTGTGACTGCATCATAGTATCCAATCAAATTGGTCAGGCAAGACTTCCCCTTAAAAAACCATGCTGTGTCTGAGCTATAACTGAAGTCTTGTCTAGATGTTCCTGCAGTGTTTCTTTAACCAGTGCCTCCATTAATTTTATTGGAACAGAAGTTAAACTAACAGGTCTAGAATTACTTGTGTCGCCCTCTGATCCTCCTTTGTGAATTGGGGTAACATTTTCACATCTCCGGTCCATGGGTACTTCCCCTGAGTCCAAGGAAGCTCTCATAATTATGGCTAAGAGTTTGCTTACTTCCTTTGCTGCCTCCTTTAATATAACTGGATAGATCCCATCCAGCTCAGGTGCCTTTGTTTTATTTATCTTCAACAATTTCTCCTCCACTTTACTCTCAGTTATTACAAGATTCTCTATCTTACTGCTAGAGTTGAATACACTTCTGGCATTCCCCTCGCTGAATAACTCCTCATGTGTGAATATCGATGCAAAATATTCATTCAGTTTGTTATCTACCTGAGCAGGATCATCAACAGTTGACCCATCGATATCAAGTGGACCAATCTGATTCATCCTCTTCCTTCTAGAGTTTACATAAGTAAAGAACTCTTTGCTGTTTTTCTTTGCATCCCTTGCCAAAGATTTCTCGTAATCTGCCTTCGCCTGCCTAACCTCCTTTGTAACTTGGTTTCAGATCAACTTCTATCTATCATAGGCTTCTGTGTCACGTGTTAATTTGTATGTATCCCATGAATTTTTCTTCTCTGCCATATGCCTCATTAGTTCATCTGACATCCACTTAGGCCTAAACCTTGAACAATATTTCTTAGTTGGTATGTAAAGCCTAGTAGCTTCCAAGATAAGTTCTTTGAATGCTTCCCATTTTGAATTTGCTGTTGGTAACATCATCAATTCGTCCCACTGTATAGAATTTAAATACTGTCTCAGTCCATCGTTGTCGCCTTTACGAAAGCAATAACCCTTCCCTTTACCCCTAATGGTAGTTACCTCTTTGAGTAAATTCCACTTCAGCAAACTGTGATCACTGCCACCTAGTGGTTCATTTAGCTGCAGATTTTTAATGCTTGAAGAATCACTACTGATAATCAAATCAAGCGTATTACTCCCTCTAGTTGCCTCCCGAAAATGCTGATGTAGAAAACAATCATCCAATAAATCCACAAAAGCCTTGCTAGTGTGAGTGACCAGCCCCCAAATTCCAGTCAATATCTCGGAAATTAAAATTCCCCATTATAAGACTCTCTGATTTACTGGCCCACTCTATTTCCCTGCCTGTACAGTTTCTTATTATACACATCAGAGTCATTAGGCCTATAGCACACTCCTACTCTCAATTTTGATCTCCCAATGCTTATGTCACACCAAACTGACTCGACACTGCACTGTCCAGCAATGTCGACTGGCTTCACTTCCTTGGATTTTATGTATTTCTTAACTAATAACATAACCCCTCCTCCTTCCTATCCTGTCTATCCTTTCTGTAGACATTGTACGCCCCAAATTCCAGTTCTGCATTCCTTATATCTGTATGACACCATGTCTCTGAAATCCCTACAATATCTGTCTTTGATGTTTTGAGCAATACCTCAAATTCATCAAATTTATTTACTAAACTCCTAGCATTGGTGTACACACAAGTATACATGCACCTGTTATTTTTCTTAGCTACCCTAACACAACCTATGTGTTTATTTGTACCCCAATGATTCCCAGCAGTCTCTGAAATATCCTGCATCTTATTTTCCAGGCTGCGGCTCATTCCAATAGAAGCAGTGCAAGAATCAGTTTCACCTCTGCAAGTGGCTACTGTTAATCTATTAGTCCTTGTATCCCCCCAATCTAGCAGTTTTACGACCCACCTAACACTGCCTCGATAGCATCAGCAAACATTCTTGCACCCTTTCTATTTAAGTGTATCACATCCCTGTAGAAGCAGTCACTCCTGTTAAGAAGTACAGACCAGGCTAAAAAAATTCTGCCCCTTGAGCATTGCACAATCTTTCCAGGACCGAATTGATCGACAGGGCCCTCATCATATACTCCCTCCTATCGTGTCTGGGCAGAATTGCAGACACTTTTAATTTCAACCCTAATTCATGGCTTTTTTTCAACAGTGACCTGTACTTGTTAAGTAAATCCGTATTAAGAGTAGTCTCCTACGCTTAATATCATTAGTAAACGTGCCTGAAGATACTGTGGACAGTCAAATAAAACATGAGACCAAGTTTCCACACCCCCACAAGTGCAGTAATTGTCTGGCTCAAATCCACGTGCATGCAACTTGGCTCTGAGGGAGCCATGCCTCGTTAATAAGTACGTTGTATTCATCGAAGGAGCTAACCAAGGATTTATTTCCTTGGCGACAGTAGAGTCCACTTTGGTTATAAATTGCCTCGTAACTGTTCCATGTTCGCTGGCATTCCACCGAGTCTGCCACACAGATGTCAGATTTTCCCACAATCTTTTCTTTTCTTGTTTGACCTCGTTCAATGGATCAGATGTTATTCCCATTAGTTCCGAAGCTAAACCTTTCCTAAGCTGACCTGTCATCCCCTTGAATACAATATACAGATCCAGGAGAATGGTTCCTGCTAAAACTTGTAATGCGTTGTTCGAAACAGTTCTAGGGGAATTTAAAACAGATAATAACATGAATCTTTGAAGAGAAATAAGTTTCATTTTCATTTTAACCGTTATGACTCTGTGATACCAAATGGTTGCAGCATATGAGACTATTGATAGAAATATTGTTTTATAATATAAAAACAAGATCCTTTTACTAATTCCCCATTCTTTCCTTGATATTCTTATTATTTAGGCATTAAAATTCCTTATTTTTATCTCTAGGCTTTGATACATGTGGCAGATAGCTTAATTTATCATCGATTATGATGCCTAAGTATTTGTTTTTTGATACATATGGGATTTGAGAGTTGTCTATCAAGATCTTAGGAGGTCGATTATAGTTGAAATGAGCTTTGAATGTCATAAATTTGGTCTTTGTTGGTGATTTTTTAGTTTGTTAAGTTTGGTCCATACAAATAGATCATTTACTATAATTTGCATTTATTCGATTGGCAAAGACAGTTGATTACAAAATCGCTTGGCACCAGGATCCTTGATAAGGGGGATGATGATAAGAGTTATGGTTCAATTAATAAGTGAATTATAATTAGAGATATTAATTGAGCCATAAATCCTTCTTCAATATTTTTTTTCGGTAATAAAAATCGCCACACTGGCAGAATAGTGCATTATATGTTTTTAAGTTTTTGATTTCTTGGATCAATATTTCTCAATACAAATGGGCTCTCTGTGAGACTGATAAATTTTCAGCTCACGAGGATAAGATAAATCTAATTCTTTGTTCAATAAATAAAACCGATATTTAGGGTATTAGGTCGAAATTATCGAAAAACAGTTTTCAATTAGAATTCATAATATTCAAGCTAGGGAAAGCCAAACCGAAACTATTGAAGAGAAGAGGTGAGCGAGCCTATGAGAAGGCAAAAGCCCATGACTAACACAAACTTACTTTCGCTCTGAACAGGGGATCGTAACGTGGGTAGAAAGAGTCAGCGAGAACTTCGGCCCCACGCTAACGATAATAAACAAAAAGGAAGGTTTAGGTTGATAGCGAAACCAGGCTCACACCTGCCTATGACGCAGACTTGGCCAACTAAAAGAACAGTACTCTGTCATATTTACGACTTTCCCCACTGTCATTGGGAGGGAGCGAAGAATTCCTCATTGTTGAGTAATCAACGAAGAAAAAGTTAAAGAGGGAAAGTAGCGCCGAAATCCGAGATATATACCGGTGGGCTGAGTCAGACAGAGGAGAGACAGGAGAGTCAAGACTGAGAAGCAGACGGAGACAGAGAGAGGACACTGAAGGGAGGAGAGTTGGCTCTTCACAGACGAACATCTAGTCGAAAGATCGCCAGAGCAGCGAGAGACAAAAGGCGGAGAAGAAGCAGAGCGGCCACCAGAAAAGTCGCCCGGAAACCAGTAGAGGACCCCGCTCAGATTTCGCTGGAGAGAAGGAGGCCATATCACTGAATTCTAGGAGCAAGCGAATTAACTGGTAAGCAATTATATTATTCGTGTGAATGTAACAATCAAAACCCGAAACTAAAATGATAACCTTTTCAATGCTTCTTTCCTAACCACAAATGAATTACATGTTAATACACTGTAGGTTAAACGACTAGAATGCTCCCATAGACACGAAAACCCCCATCCTGATGTCCATAAGAAAGTGCAGTATAATCGAGCGTGATCAAGCGCTAATGATGAAGGATGCACTGAGAGTTAACAAGCCAGGAGACTTAAACAAACCCACACGCGTTTAGCCTCAGAATATGAGGAGTACCAAAAAGGGTCTATGAGTATTCTGGACGATTAACCTAGAATAATCTAGTACACTAGAAAAAGGTAAGAATTGTGAAGAGTAATGTCGCAAGATAAAATACAGGATTTCTATGAAGAGCTGAATGTACTAGCTTAATACGGACCCACACACTTGACATTATGAAATGTAACTAATGCCTGAATGCCACTATTTAAACTGATCACTTAAGTAGAGTGCAAGTGTTGTATATTTAGTTTGTTTTGTGATAATAAATATTGTTATGTGTTTTACTAAGTCTCATCCTCTCTGCCCATATCCAATCACACCAGCGCAGGTAAGAACCAACTAAAATAAATTATTTGCGGGGGATCGAGTCAACGCATTGTGATTGGTCGATCCTTTAACACAACGCTAATCCTTTGCTGCAGTCACAGGGGTTATATAATTTCTGGAGACCGAGGGCAGGGATTTTGTCCTAAAAGATAGTGAGTTAAGTGACTAGACGGAAAAAGGGCGTCGCCTCACAGAAACGAGAGGAAACAAGATGGCGCCTTGAAGCGAGCAAGAGAACCAACCCAATCAAGATGTGCCATGCAACCAAAGAGAACAGGGCCATCCACAAGATGATGGCGACGCTCTACAAAATGGTGTCCATGACCAAGGATGAAATAAAATGAAATTTATAGAAATAAAACAATGATTGCTGGTATTATTGGAATGTTGGCAGAATAAAATACTCACATTTCCTACATTCAATAACACTATATTTTTGATGTCATTATTAACATTATTTAAGTACGCACAGCAAGAAGTAGCAACTGTTTCATAAACCAGTCTAGAGAAGACTAACCGAAAGATAGAAAATAGGTAAAATTTAAGTTGCTGCTTATTGCTAGCATAAGCATTTTATACTATGGCTTTTAATGTGAGTATTAATATATGTACATGTATGAGAACTTCAAAAAGGTAAGTCTCTATTGTGTTGATGGTATTAGTGTAGCTTAAAAATACTTGTATTGATATAGTGAAATATTTCAGGCGCTCTTTTTCAGTGGGAAGAATTATACTATAAATTAAAGGTTATTGTTGGTACAAATAACAGTAAAATTAAAATATTAACTGAACATGGAGAGCCAGAATATAGATGGGGCAAGTTTAGCTATATCTGAAACATTGTTCGCAACGCAAGTAGAACCGCCTCAAGAACAAGTAAGGGTTCAACCAGCCTCGATCGCGGGTTACCTAAACCTAATACCGATATATCTAGGTAAAGATGATGAAAGACCCCTGTATCCTTGTTTTTTGAATCTGTAGAAGAGATATCCGAAATTGCAAATTGGTCGGAACGTGAAAAATTAGCAGTAATTCGGTCTAGACTTAGAGGACCAGCGGCCGAATTTTTCTCACATTCGCTCGAGTTAAGAGCGGAGAAAAATTATGAACGCTTTAAAGAAACCTTCGTTAAACGCTTTGAACGATCAACGCCTCTAATCTCACAATTACAACTGTTCAGTACCGCTAAACAGGAGGCAGGCGAGGCTGTAATACAATTCGAGACACGTTTAAGAAATTTATGCAGGGCTGCGCTCAAAAGTCGTAATGAAACACAAGAAGTGGCGGTATTAAGAGACCAAACTTTACTGGCCCAGTTCATAAACGGGTTAAGCATCAAACTGAAAAGATTAGTTTTGAGCCAGAATCCAACTACCTTTCAACAGGCTTTGGAAGTGGCGATAAGAGAGGAGGAAAATAAAAGGTTAACACATGCAAGGCAACACACTACTATTAATTTGGCAGATGCCACCCATAACCAAAGTAAACAGAATGAGACCCTCATGGAGGAGAAAATCTCTTCTTTACAACAGTCTCTTGATCGTTTGTCAACTAATGATGTTAATTTTAATGCTTTAGAAAGGCACTTGTCTTCCCTTGATAGCAAATTTCAAAATCACACAATGGGAATAGATCGACAACTAAAAGAAATAAGACGCAATCAACGCGAACCTTGCTCTTCCTACTCGCGACTGCCCAAAGTTAGTGGACACACAGCTGTTAGGCCAATACGAGGGAGCGCTTCACAGGGAGAAAGCTATAGCAGGCAGGGAGACAGTTACGGTCAGAGAGTATCACATGACCTGGGTCACCACAGGGGGCAAGCGTCGTTTCAGGGACTGGAAAGCAGCGACGGTAGCGATTATTTGGCAGGCAGACGATGCACTTTTATGCCAAGGAGAGGCAACTTTTACCGGCAGAGAATGGCGGGGAGAAACGTGTACACTTCCTCACCAACAAGTGGGAGGTATTTTTATAGTAGAAATAATAACTGTGTTCCAGCTAGAATAAATGTAAATAATTTTAACACAGGACATAGGGAAGCATTCCAAGATAGATATGCAGAACATAGACAACCTAGGGGAACGAACCTGAGACAAATAAATCATTTGGGGATCTCTTCACATTGGCAGAATAGGGATAGGTCAAGTTGAGAACAAAAATTTTTTCAAAAGGGTACGAGAAGGAATAGTGCAGAACGCAGGGTGTATACAGCAGATAATGACAGAGATTTACCCCTGGTGGAAGGTTTTATACAGGGCATAAAAACAAGGTTTCTCATTGATAGTGGAGCATCAGTTACCCTTCTTAGTGCAGGAATTTTTGACAAAATCAAACATAATAGATATTTAAGACAGAGGCCTCCCGATATTACTGTTTGTGGGATTGCTGGGAATATTGTGCCTCTCAATACAAAGATTACTGTAGAGTTAACTCTGGATGGGAAATCTTTTAAAGTAGATGCTTTTGTAGCTCTTGGTAGATTAAGTCCGCGATACGAATGTATCTTAGGCGCTGATGTTTTACGGAAATTTTCTTTTGTACTAGACGCAGGGAAAAGAATTTTAAAGTCAGTACCACTTGGGATTTGAATAAGAGAAATGGGAGTGAGAGAACAGATTATGGGCAACCAAAAGCCCTGTGTCGGGAAACTGACCTCCAAGCACATTATTCCACCCAACACAGAAACGGTTTTGACAGTTCAGTGTGCAAACACATACCACCCTGGACAGTTGGTTCTTGCTGAACCCAATTATAATCTCACTAGCAGTGAATTAGCAGTTGTGAACTCTTTAGACAAGTTGTCCAAAGACAGGAAGGTGGCTATTTCAGTAGCCAATACGTCCTCTGAACCGTTACATCTCGCAGCTGGAATGGCATTAGCGAAAATTGAGCCTATTAATATGCGCAAAGTTAATTTTGCAGGTGAACAAAGAAGGAATGAAGGATCGTCTCCAGTGACAATCGAAGATTTCGAGCTAGAACATTTGACTGTTAGTGAACATCGAGGACTGGTTAAACTGTTACATAAATATAAAGATGTTTTCGCTAAGTCACCTAGCCAGTTGGGTCGATCCTCCGTAGTGCAACATAGAATAAAATTAGATTCGAGTGTTCCAATTAAGCAATCTGCTTATTGTACTCCCTACGCCTTAAGATCTCAGGTAGAAGATCAAGTCAACGAACTTTTGGATGCTAATATAATCACACCTAGTTTATCGCCTTACTCAGCGCCCATTGTGATGGTCAAAAAACGGATGGCCCTTTACGTTTTTGTGTGGACTACCGTAAACTGAATGCCCAAACGGTGGCCGATAATTTCCCAATCCCTCAGATTCATGAGATTTTGGACATCTCATGTCCAAAATCTCATGAATTAGAAATGGTCTTTCAACGCTTGAGACAACACGACCTAAAACTCAAGTCATGGAAATGTGAATTCCTAAAGCAGGAAATATCTTATTTGGGCCATAGAGTCAATTCAGATGGAGTTCTTCCAGACGTGGAGAACATGGCGGCCATCAAAAAGTGCTTGGCACCTAGAACCGTTAAGCAAGTCAGAAGATTTTTAGGGATGACTGGGTTTTACAGAAAGTTTATTAAGGATTATGCAGAAATATCTCGTCCATTAACTAATCTTACGAAGAAGGATACTCCTTTTGTCTGGAATGAAGCAACGCAGGCAGCGTTTGAAAAGTTAAAAACAGCATTGATATCGGAACCGTTGTTAATCTATCCAGACTTTTCTCAGATTTTCTATTTGAGTTCTGACGCGAGTGATTTTGCAATTGGAAGCGTATTAGAACAGATTACAAAGGATGGCTCCAGGCAGCCGATTGCATACGCAAGAAGATTGCTGAAGCAGGCTGAGAAATCATATAGCACTGTGAAAAAGGAGAGCCTAATTGTTGTGTATTCAATCTCGCAGTTCAGACCTTACTTATATGGCAGAAAGTTTTTCATAATATCGGACAATGCCGCATTGAAGTATTTACTTCAGTTGAAAAAACCTACACCTAGTTTAACTCGATGCTGCAAGGGTACAATTTTTCAGTGGAGTACCGTCAGGTCACCTACACTGAAATGCAGATTTCCTATCTCAACCAGTGCTGGAAGAGGAGTCTGAGCCTAAGTCACGCAGGAGAAATGTCACAAAGACAGTTGCATTCTTATCAATGGAAATCACCCTAGAAGCATTAGTGATGCCAAGAAATGCCACTAAAGATCTGGTGAGATCGTTACAGAGAGAAGATGACAAATTAAACCTCTTAATCACACAACTAGAGAATAATACCATTTCATCGGTGAAGATTCCAGATTCATACTATCTGAACGATGGAATACTATATCATTATACTCTTCCTGATGCAAGATCTACTAGAGAGGGACCTCTAGAACAATTAATTGTTCCACATGCACTAAAATTGGAAATCATGAGAGCATGTCATGATCTTCCTCAGAGTGGTCACCTGGCGTTTGATAAGACATTACAAAGAGGGAAAAAAGATTTTTATTTGGCCGAATATGTTTACTGACATTAAAGATTATGTGGACACCTGTGCTTCATGTTTGGAGAGAAGAGGATATAATCCTAAAGCAAAGGCAAACCTTATGCGAGTAGCTGCTGAGACAACACCTTCGTACAGGGTAAGCATGGACATACGTGGGCCATTACCCACGAGTCTAGATGGGGACAAATATCTTCTGGTAGTGGTGGATTGCTTCACAAGATACGCTGAAGTGATACCCTTGAAGACACAAAAAGCTGAAGAAGTGGCAACAGCTTTTATTAATTCTGTTGTGGCAAGACATGGAATTCCACAAGTACTGTTAACAGATCAGGGTAGTAATTTTTGCAGTCAGCTAATGGAAAGTATTTATGAACGCCTTGGGATTAAGAAGCTCCAGACAACTCCTTATCACCCGCAATGCAATGCAAAAGTAGAATGCCTGAACAAGACACTGGCAGCAATTCTGTCGCACGTGGTCAATACCACACAGTCAGATTGGCATGTCTGCATACCGCTAACCGTTGCAGCCTATCACTCGGCTGTTCACTCATCTACACAGGAAACGCCTAATTATTTGTTATATGGCAGAGATTTGGTCCTACCTCAACACATTTGGACATCTCAAAACCAGCCGACTTACGCTTCTTTAGAACATTACTCTGAACAAATGGTGGCAAGAATGCAACGCACATACGATATTGTTGAACAACATCTTCAAGAGGCAGCAGAAAACCAAGAAAGTTATCGCTCCACCAGAGCTGTGGATAAACAGATCAGAGTAGGCAGTGTGGTATATTTATATACACCAAAAGTTAGACCAGGTCAGACATGCAAACTGGCACGGCAGAGTACAGGACCTTATAGGGTAATAGCACAAACTTCTCCGGTAAATTATCAAATTCAACACATTTATAAACCCAAGGATAAACAATTGGTTCATGTAGATAGGCTTACTAAGGTAACAGATCGTAGACCTTTTCCAGAGCTACGGATCGAGCGCTCTGAAGCTGATACTCCTCCAGGCTCAACCTTGGAACAAACTAAGCCGAAACAGTTATATGAGAAAATAGAAACCAAAGAAGAGCCATGGGATGATTTGATGGATACCTCACTTTTGGTCCCGAGTCTCCCCGTTTCCATACCATTGAGATATTTACCAGACAAGGGACAAAAATTGCAGTTGGAAGTAAAACAGGATAAGCAAGCAGAGATAGAGCAGACCAGGGGTCCAGTTGAAACCGCCCACACACCAGTCCCCTCACATGGTTACAATTTGCGTAGCCGTAGTCATGCAACCCATACTCCTCGAGTTGTAATGATTGTTCCCCCCACACAAGATGAAAGGTTGGTTCCCGAATCAGCTTCCGATGCAAAAGAAGAAATAGGGCAAAGTAATCCCCCCAGTGAAATGCAGGTGCAGAGAACTGAACCTCCAGAGCAAAATGTTGAAGCACGGGGAAATACAGATCAGGAGGAACAACCAGGTGGGACTGAGAGAACGTTACAGTGGATGCTTGGACCACTTGCTTCGAGAATGGATTCACAAGACAATGACAGAGTTTTTGATTTAGCAGGTCTTATTAGAGACGCTTGGAAAAATTGAGAAAAAAAAAAAAATAATCAGGTTCTTGGTTATTTGTTGAAAGGTCGTTCTGTTTAGCTGAAACCATTGTCACCTGGGAGCCCAATTTCCCAGGTCGTGACTACTTTTTAAGAAGAGAATTAGCTTCAAAACTGATACATATATTTCAGATAAATAGGCAGTTCTTGCCCTTTGCAGGTTAAGAATGTAAACGAGGTCATTTAGTAGGAAGGTCGAGATGAAGTTTGACATGACAAGAGCACTGCTGAGACATTTTGGTTAGCAGAAATAGGATTGCAGGTCATTTGAAAAAAAAACCGCCGATTATATCCTCTAAAGTGTAGTTGTAACCATTGAAAAGGAAGATACAACCTATGCACAGGGGGGGGGGGGAGCAGAAGCACCAACCCCCACACTCAGATAACCTAGGTCTAGTGGAAAAGATTTTTAGGTTGGGTTACAGCTCCTGATACCGAACCAACTTCGGAACGAAGTTGAGTGAATGATGGGTACATTAATATGAGCGTATGGTTAACCTCAAGCATTAGCATTTTCGTGTATTGTCCTTACTGGCTTAATATGGCACTGTGCATCGAGAAGGTTACTTTAGTGGAAGAGAAGGAGAAAGGATAGATTTCATGGGACTCTATCATTATGTTTTGTCAACAGTTATGTTATTCCATAGATCAACGAGCAAAGAGTATCAAAATGGTGTAGTTAGAAACACAGGAAAGAGGATTTAATGAATCATAACTGTAGATTTCAGGCAGAAGCATAAATTATTCCTCAAAAAAAAGAGAGGGGGGGGCGATAGTATCAGAACTTTTGATTAATTAATATTGAACTGCCACTATTATTGAGCTGATATTAAATTTTTTTCCTGAAAAAAAAAATATATATTCGAGTATACAAAATTTAAAGCAGGAGAGGAAGGATGCAAATGGTCTAGGACTTAATAGGCGCCACCCTAGTTACTCTTTGTTTTCTCTCTCTCTCTCTCTCATTGCATGTCTAAATTCAAGTTCAAGGAGAGGATCTAGTGAAAAAAAAGTAAGGAAAAGTAATATTTGTTTTTGGAGATGAGAAGAGGCAATTAGCCTGGGGACGGCTGGTTCCTCCCAGTTACTACTTGTTTCTATCATTCTCTTTAAAGAAAGAGTTAAAAGAAAATGGAGATAACATCTGAATTCCAAGGTCCAGATACGGAGATTCTCTTCTTGTGCTATTTCGAAAAAATTTAGTCCTACAAATAATTTTCAAATAGAACTTTATCTACTAACTCTATCATGTAGGAAATTACAGTTATTGATATTGCATTAGCATATGAAGGTCAAGACAGAGCAATTACATAACTATTAAATAAATAAAAAAAAAGAATGAAAGGAGCTCAGGATCTAGATCTTTATACTGTGTTCATACTATACCACAAAAGATATTTACTATTTCACTTCTTTCTTACCCTCTAATAGGCCAGAGAAGAGCAAGAGAAAAAAAAAATCAAAGGACAAAATTAGCCAGAATGGATATAGCTATAGGAATTCCGACAATCCTGCAAATCATGGTAGTTGCACTATTGTTTCAAAGCTCAATTCTATACTCGGAACTTTTTGTTCGTCAACCAATAGATAAAGAAGCAATAGCAGGACAAACCGTTACTCTCCCTTGTAAATTGGTAACAAATATCATCGCTACATTAAAATGGGTTTTTGATGGAAAGAATATTGACAGTTACTACAGACCACGAGGTCTTCCAGATTATAAAATCATAGGATCGTCTAAAGAAAATGAATATGCACTACAAATTTCTCAGGTACAATTAATGGATGAAGGGAAATATTACTGTCAAGTACAAACCACAGATGCACATCAATACCGATCCAGTGTAGCTACATTGACTGTTTACGCAACACCGTTGCCACCTTTAATAGGAGAAGGGTCTTCCCTGAGCGGAATTGAGGAAGACCAAGCCACTCTCACGTGTAAATCCCTAGCAGGAAAAACACCCGCCATATTACGCTGGATTAGCTTTGGTGGAAACTCGGTAGTAAGATCGACGCAGTCTGGTCAAGATCTATGGTCAGACCAAATCAGAATAAATACGTATCTAAAGTGGATCTTTACATTTTCTCCAGAACACGATAAGAAAGCAGTTACGTGCATAGCAAATCATGTTTCATATCCTCATCCCATGATGATTTCTATTACCATAACAGTAAAGTACAGACCTAGAATTTCCTTGAAAGTGACTTCGAAAGTTTTTAGGGAACTTGACCGATGCAAATTGAGATGCGAAGCATATGCAAACCCAGATGTGTTTCTTTACCAATGGTTTAAAGATAATAAACAACTAACGAAGGAAGGGAATAGTACTCTGGTAATTAGAAAGGTTCTCTGTGAAGACCATAATAGCAATTATACTTGTGTGGTTCGAAATGAATTGGGTTCAACCCAAGCCTTATTAATAATAGCAGTATCATATGGTCTCACGCTTCAAATGGCATTGACTGACACAGCCACGATCAAAGGAAACCCAGTGCAGTTGAAATGCGATGTAAAGGGAAATCCCCTTCCCATGATAAAATGGTATTTTGAAGATCGGCTCATTCGAAGTAGTATAATTTCTACTTTTTCAATTAGAAACATATCCTGTGAGACATCAGGTCGTTACAAATGTATAGGGGAAATCTCTGGATACCCCATTGTGAAAAGTAAATCCTTAGTCTTGGTAAAGGGACCGCCAAAAGGAAGCTGCCGATCATCTACAGCACATTTGGGAGACACAATTCAAGCGAAGTGCGTTTTTAGACACGTACCACCATTGGGAAATGTATCTTGGAAAGGCCCAATAAAGAAGGAATTATTTGAAAAACACACAGAGGAATGGAATCCCAGAGAAATCAGTAGTACTCTAACCATTACTTCGATTCAAGCGAATCAATTTGGCTCATATGAATGCCATGCATGGAATGCATGGGGGAGATCAATATTAACACTTCAAATTGAAAGGAATTGGTCCAAAGAGATCATGTATGCTATTCTAGGAATACCCGCTGTATTCCTCATCGCAGCGACATTAGGAGGAGTGATATGGATCTTATGCTCTGAAAAAAATAATAACGCAAGTGACACGAATACCTCATACAATACCTACCAGGTATATTACAACGGAAATCTGTATGAAGATGACGTCGATCATGTAGAATTAGGAAAGAAGAGAAGATAAGTTTCTCTTCACTATAACCCTCGAAACGTCCAAACTCTTAAATATAGTGCCTACAGTAGTTCATGTGTGTGTTGTGTCTATTTCTGTGTGCAGCGATATTAGTGGGCGTTGCCAAGCCGCGATCTTGATGTTTATTCACCTGAAGTTTTCGACACCAAAGTGAAAATTCAACAGGAGATTCGCCAAGCCATAAGGAAACACCCTGATTATCACATCTTCGATGAGATCGATAGTACGGGAAACAGTTTCCCTGGAAGGATGCAGAGTATTGCAGAGGGGTAGCCTTTCAGATGAAGAAGGCCCATTTGAAGTGGTCAAGCATACCAGAAGAAAAAGAACAATGGATATTATAGTATCAAAAATGTAATAGTTGTTCTCAGAATCAATGTTATGTAGAATTAGCTTAGAATTATTTGATAAAGTGAATGTTTTTGGGATTATCAATGCCTAGATGAATGTTATCTGCAGTTTTAGGCTTGTATGTAGCTTTGACATATATTAACCTTTGTATACCTTAGAGAAATGAAATATAACTTGTTAGATTAATTTATGCTTATATTTAGTAAAATGATAAGAATATATACTAATACTTTTCTTGTTTCATGTCTACTCCCGGGAACACCCGGAGAAATTTGTGGAAATGAAGAACATGTGCACCTGTGCCAGGAATTCATACCAAGAAAGAGAAAGTGTAATACTATACCCCGTCAATCAAGAGCTAGTGAAGAACGAACTTTGTGTGTCACAGCTAGAAGAAGTGGAGATGGGATCACACATACTCTAGTGAACTTACTCCAGTGCACAGGCATTTATCATTTAACCAAATATGTATCACATATAGTATTGTCGCATTTATATTCTTGATGTAATTTTCACTTATATTTTAGAAGCATGTTTCTTCTATATGTCAGGCAAATATACATTCGCGCCTATAACAATCAAGTGTTATCTTATATGTCGTTAAAGTGTTTATCTTGTACTGTATGTTAGACCAGTAATTTATATTCTCAGATTACTCTAGAATAGTTTTTCTCAATATCACACGAAGGTAATAGGCTTAGTTTATTACTAGCCTGACACCTTTAGTAGTTCCTTTGTGCACACCTTTATGTTACGATAACATAGACAATTTGGATTACGATTTGTAAAGGAAAGAAGCATGAGGAAATTTTAAGTCGAGGTCTTCATGTCCCACGGACAGAATCTCCGGATGCGAAGCCATTGTACCGGATCCGGCGATTCTGCTAGTGAGAGCAGGGGAGAGTGTGAGACTGATAAATTCGCAGCTCACGACGATCAGATAAATCTAATTCTTTGTTCAATAAATAAAACCGATATTTAGGGTATTAGGGCGAAATTATCGAAAAACAGTTTTCAATTAGAATTCGTAATATTCAAGCTAGGGAAAGCCAAACCGAAATTATTGAAGAGAAGAGGGCCCATGACTAACACAAACTTACTTTCGCTCTGAACAGGGGATCGTAACGGGGGTAGAAAGAGTCAGCAAGAACTTCAGCCCCACGCTAACGATAATAAACAAAAAGGAAGGATTAGGTTGATAGCGAAACCAGGCTCACACCTGCCTATGACACAGACTTGGCCAACTAAAAGAACAGTACTCTGTCATATTTACGACTTTCCCCACTGTCATTGGGAGGGAGCAAAGAATTCCTCATTGTTGAGTAATCAACGAAGAAAAAGTTAAAGAGGGAAAGTAGCGCCGAAGTCCGAGATATATACCGGAGGGCTGAGTCAGACAGAGGAGAGACAGGAGAGTCAGGACTGAGAAGCAGACGGAGACAGAGAGGACACCGAAGGGAGGAGAGTTGGCTCTTCGCAGACGAACATCTAGTCGAAAGATCGTCAGAGCACCGAGAGACAAAAGGCGGAGAAGAAGCAGAGCGGCCACCAGAAAAGTCGCCCAAAAACCAGTAGAGAACCCCGCCCAGATTTCGCTGGAGAGAAGGAGGCCGTATCACTGAATTCTAGGAGCAAGCGAATTAACTGGTAAGCAATTATATTATTCGTGTGAATGTAACAATCAAAACCCGAAACTAAAATGATAACCTTTTCAATGCTTCTTTCCTAACCACAAATGAATTACATGTTAATACACTGTAGGTTAAACGACTACAATGCTCCCATAGACACGAAAACCCCCATCCTGATGTCCATAAGAAAGTGCAGTATAATCGAGCGTGATCAAGCGCTAATGATGAAGGATGCACTGAGAGTTAACAAGCCAGGAGACTTAAACAAACCCACACGCGTTTAGCCTCAGAATATGAGGAGTACCAAAAAGGGTCTATGAGTATTCTGGACGATTAACCTAGAATAATCTAGTACACTAGAAAAAGGTAAGAATTGTGAAGAGTAATGTCGCAAGATAAAATACAGGATTTCTATGAAGAGCTGAATGTACTAGCTTAATACGGACCCACACACTTGACATTATGAAATGTAACTAATGCCTGAATGCCACTATTTAAACTGATCACTTAAGTAGGGTGCAAGTGTTGTAAATTTAGTTTTTTTTGTGATAATAAATATTGTTATGTGTTTTACTAAGTCTCATCCTCTCTGCTCATATCCAATCACACCAGCACAAGTAAGAACCAACTAAAATAAGTTATTTGCGGGGGATCGAGTCAACGCATTGTGATTGGTCGATCCTTTAACACAACGCTAATCCTTTGCTGCAGTCACAGGGGTTATATAATTTCTGGAGACCGAGGGCGGGGATTTTGTCCTAAAAGATAGTGAGTTAAGTGACTAGATGGAAAAAGGGCATCGCCTCACAGAAACGAGAGAAAACAAGACGGCGCCTTGAAGCGAGCAAGAGAACCAACCCAATCAAGCCATGCCACGTAACCAAAGAGAACATGTCCATCCACAAGATGATGGCGACGTTCTACATCTCTTCATTCATGTTTCGTGCGATTTATTATATAACTGTTCCTTGCGCACTAATAGAAGTTAAATATTTGCTCTCAGTATTTATCAAACCGTATTGAATTTCGATGTTGGCAATACAGAATCTATTTTATTTTAATGAATCGATAAATAGCTAATAAGCGCTTCTATTGCAATAACCCATTTATTATTTCACATTTCTCGTTTCAGACAACAAAACTCTTCTTACCTGATCCCTTTGCTACCAACTGCACTCAGTATAACCCAAGGTGCAATTTCAGTACAGGAGATACGTTTTGCAGCAGAAGGGTGAATTTGTGTTTTGTAGCTGTGTTTAGCTATTAGATAAAAGAAATTCAGTATATTAACGATTTCATATATTGTTCGAATTAAGGTACAGTTTATATTTTGGCATATTTGAATTAAAACGAATATAAATTTTAATTAAACTGTTACAGAATACGCTAGACATGTCCACCATGTAGACGTATTCACGCTTTTTAGTCTTTATTCTTTATAATTAATCCATAGGATATATCGATCAGAAGTTAGAATATAGTTGTTAATTCTATTCTTATTTGGTATGGTTGTCTTTCTGTATTTTGTACTGAGGGTAAAGTTGCAAAATATACACATAATTCTTAACGTAAAAAGTTTACTTACACCACACTAGAATTGCTGGCATTCCAGTGTTTTTATGATGAAATTGCCAGACATAAAAATCTCTCTCTGTGTTCAATGTCCTGTGCTCTGTTGCCTTGGTTTCCATGGTACTGAACACTGATATTGTGTCATGCAATAAGTGGATAACCCTCTATACAGAATATATTGACATTTGGCGAATAAATAAATGAGTGTCGACAGGTTGCGACACTCAAAAAGAATACGCGCGTTTAGGCCAAATTAGCCTACAATGGAAGAGAAGACCTTCATGGAATGGGAAAAACTGACCTTCGAGCAGCCCAATCAGCAGCATAATCAGTCCGTCGTTCCAGTGCTAGGACCCAGGAGCTACCCTATATTTGCTAATTTTGCTATCTTTGAGAAACCATCTTATCGAATTCACAAAGAAGCTACCGCTGAAGTCAGTAGTAGGTGACGGGTTACCACTGTTCATTGTGCAAATATGCAGCGTTTACATTGTTGATATTCTGGTGCATATTTTCAATCAAATCATCACTAGCGCAGAACCCCCAGAAATCTGTAACACTTACTTTGTGCGCCCAGTACCAAAATGTAAGCATCCGAACGGACTGAGGAACTACAGGCCAATCGCCATCAGCTGTGGATTCTGAAACTCTTCGAGAAGGCCATTAAGCCAGCACTTACAGAACATTGCTTCAACCACAGGCCTCCCTACCACACACAGTAATCAAAGGCAGGTCTACTAGTACCAACCTGCTTGACACACATACAAGAATACAAAGAACCCTCAGCAGCCGAACGGAATTTTTTGTCGTCTTTTTCGATCAGTATTGATGCATTAATACATATCTTGGAGAACTATTTCAACGTGACTGGAAAGGCTGTACGAATTTTACAAGTACCTCTAAAACATAGTCAGCTTCTAATCACTCATCAAAACTATCAATATTGGTGCGTGATCACTAGAGGAGTGTCATAGGGAGGGTTCCTTTCTCCCTTACTGTTCGCTGCAGCCATTGAACCCTTACTTGCATCACAGCAGGACTTTCTGTCATGCGGACGACATTAAAGTCTATATAACATCAACAAACTGGCCAATCAAAAAATAAAACACGTGGAAATGATCTAGATTCGATCAGTCTAGAACGTAATCATGCTAAATCAGCCCAAATGACCTTTATAAACAAAAGGTTAAGAAACAATATACAAATCTGCATTGCAGATCAACCTGTAGGAAAATTCATCTCACATAAGGCTTAATGTGGGATGAGGGCCTCACATTTCAGCACCATCTAAGCGTCATCAAAACGAAGACCTATGCAGCAATGTGGCTGCTACACCAAGAGATCACAGGAATACATGATCCTCAGCTTATTACCCAATATGTCCAACGCTGCCTTTATCCCATTCCATTATATTCCTCCATCATTTGGTCCTCAGCTTCCAAAGCCCACTTCATCAAATTTCTCAGATTAGAGTACCGGATCCTTAAATGGCTTAACAGAATAACAGCGAGACAGTATACCATCTCTAGATCGGTGCTCTACTCGAATTTAGACGTGATGCCTTGGAAACAGCAGATTGCTGTTCAAAATATTCCAACACTCACTAAAATCGTATCCGGAAGCATAGATGCCCCCAGATTGGACGACATAGTTAGGACTCCAAGGACAGCAGGACGCTGCCTGACGGACCCTCGGCCTCCTCTTTAAGCAAGGCTAGACAATCTAGTTCGCCTTAGTGCTATGTTTCCTGGAAACGATATCCGGCTTATCAACAGACTAGCGATTGATTTGGACAAGTTCTGTGACTAAAAAGGATACAGAACAGAGAAACTACAGGAAAGTTTCACGTGGATGGAGCTATAACATCTATTCCTACTGGAAAAGAGCTAGAAACGAAGTTACTGACATGTGTCCAGGTTTGCCTTGACTCCCGCTGTTAAAGCTGTACCTAAATTTCTAAATGTGTTTACTGTTAAATCAGCTACTGAAAATTGTAAATATTTCATATTTATGGCTGTTAATCATCTAAGTTGTCTTTGCACATCCGCTGATTGTAAAAATTGATTTATATTTTTCATATTTAATGTAAACTTGTTTGTTTATATAGAATATAAATGATTGTTTGTATTACGGATCGCTCTCCTGGCTGAATGGCCGTGTAAAATGTGCAGCTTCTCAACCGAAAGCCAGCCATCTCAAAGAAAAATATAAACGACGATAACTTCTTGGAATTAGATATCCTTGGTTGTTGAAGTAAGGTTTTAAGAGCACAGCGACTAAGGCCATCTTGCTCCTTGTATGTAAATTGCTTGTGTTCTATTTCCTGTTTTCTGGACGAAAAACCGGATTTTCCGGGAGGAAAAAATTCCTAGTGTAGCCTGAGGCTGTCTGATTAAGCTGTGTTTTAAAAAATGGCAATAAAAACTCCTCCCGTCATTTAGGGGACTGGAACTCAGGTCATAACCACCTGGTGTGGGAAGAACATTGATTTTACCAATTGCACTGTCCCAAGTGGGATAGATATCCTCTCCAGTAGCAGTAATATCTGTAATCGATTTACATTTCAGACCTGCATTGACTCGTGCAATTTGAGACAGAACCTGGAAAATGAGAAGTGCGTAGGAGCACAGATCTATATGCCTCATCTTCAAAAAATCTGTTCAAGTAAGTAGTAGTAGTAATTTTTCTTTAAAGCTTTTTGGGCCACTAATGTGTAAATTGGTATTGGCCTTTACACAATCTACAATAAAATAATCTGATTCATTTGTTAATTTAGTAAACCTGTGGAGAGTAGCAGAGATTGCAAGGATAACGAAGCTTGTGTTAACCGTTGTTGAAGGGAAAATCTCAAATTTTCTGCGCCTTCTCAAAAATATAGACATTTTTATTCGAAGTGATTTTTGCAGCATTCACTGCAGCATTTGCAGCATTCACAAAATTTAGGATTCTCCAATAAGCAATATGGGTTTACTCCTGGAACTGGGTTTACTGGGTCAATATGGGTTTACTCCTTGGTTGGTGAGAGGTTGAAATTCAAAGTATGTTGTTGGCATTTTCGTTGATTTTGAGGGGATTTTGATAATATCTCTTGGGGCAGTGTGTTATTGATGCTTCGCCTCGCAAAATGCTCCAATCTGCTTTATAGCGTCACTGAATGATTTTCAGAAGAGATCTTTTACGGTTAAGTTTAATTGGAATTCGGTAACTAGATCTGCTATTCGAGGATGTCCATAGGGATGTGTTTTTGGGCCACTAATGTGTAAATTCGTATTAGATGATTGATTACAAAAGGAATATTGTCATGTTCATATGATTGCATATGCAGATGACATTGTAATATTAGTTGAAGGCTCTTCAACTAATACAAATTACAAAGCCTAGCCGTGTGAAGCACTATAGTCCAATATCTATTGCATCTACCCTGTTAAAAGTACTGGAGAAAGCTCTATTGTCATAGTTGTCTAATTAGATACTGGCTGGGCAGCCTCAACAAATTCCTTATTCAATAACTGCAAGATCTACTATTACTAACCTCCTCAAAGTCAAAGCCGCAATACTAAGTGCTTTTCAAGCTAGAAAGGTAATTGCAATAATTTATGCCGATATAAAAGCAGCCTTCGATAGTCTGGATGTACATGCCTTACTTCATGTGCTCCAACACGCCTTACAAATAAAAGGAAATTTGCTGAAGTTTCTACAGTCCCTACTTACTTGTCAGTTCATTTTTTACCGCACAGATAGTCAGATCCTCCAACGCCAACTCCATGCAGGAGTTCCACAGAGTGGAGTCTTATCTTAATATCGTATGCATTTATGCAGACGATATTAAGATCCTAACACCCATCCAACCATTCATTCCCAATAGGGCATTGTGTGACCAGATTAATTATAAGCTTCTGAACTTATTCGTGTATTAGAAAAATTTGGCTTGGCCCTAAATCCGCAGAAGACTGTAGTCATAGTGTACTCGCTCAAAAAATCGCCTACGCTCATACACCCGAAAGTTAATGGCAAACTTATCCCAGTTGTTGAGACCCATAGAGATCTGGGAGTAACTTTTGATACTAAACTTACGTTCAAGTCTCATATTGACCTGATTGTAAAGAAAATGAACTACTTACATTGCACAACAAAACAGCACCTCTTGCATGTGCAACAGACAACAACAACCACACGATATTTAAGAACCACAGTGCATTCGGCCATTTTGTATGGAGCCGAATTGTGGGCGTCAGCCATCCCTACTCACATTAGGAGAATATATGCGAGTGAATTCTGGCTACTGAAGTGGGCAAACCATAAGCACCATCTCCCTGAACAGTTAAGAACTACGCAGCTTTCTGAGTAGCTAAACTGCACCGTTCACAAGACATCATTGCCTGGAAACGATTAATAACCACAATCAAAATGATGACTGGCACGATATCATCACCATGCTTCTGGCAGCTTTGTGAGTGGCACATCCTGCCATCTGCATTAAGAGGTACAAAATCCTTGAGAATGAAGCCCAAGAGACTGAAGATGGCCGACAGGTTTATACCCGCCAGTGCGTTAGAATCAATTCAGTGCCTAACACATATAGGAATTGACCTACTAAGGCTCATAGAAAATTCGAAATATAGGAAACAAAACACAGTGTGGTTCGCGGAGGCTACTGTTGCCTAGTAGTTGTGTGAATTTCTGTCAAGAACTGTGTGTATGCAATGGAATATCTCGCACAAGTTGATTCAGTGGATGTGATGTTAAGATGAACTTTTGTATTACAATTGCCAGGACTCTAGCCAGAAATGCAGTGATGAGTAATGCAGTTTATATTTCATCTGTTCGTGTATATTTTACCTTTCTTGTATATTTTAAACATTCTTTTATTCACATTTTATGGTAATCCCCTGGCATTTTTTGCCGTGAAGGGAATTTGCCACTTACCAATGTACACATGTATTTTAATTTTCATAGGACAAATAAAGATTTATTTATTTATTTATTTATTTATTTATTTCAAAGTTACAAATTGAAAAACGATCTAATGAAATAATAAAAGAGCTGAAAGCTTGGTGTGACTTCCATAAATTAACAATATACAGGTAAAAAAAAATATTATTGCTGAAGGGGAACCTATGCGTTTGTAGAGAATCTCATCTGCTCATTAGTTGTGAAAGTATAAAGATCGTTAGGAAAATTAAATATCTTGGAGACTTCATTGGCAGAGGCCTTAGATTTGACACCCATATCAATTTTCTATCTGTAAATATTGCAAAATTTTTTAAGATGACAGCAAAAATTACTAGGAAGGATTGGGGTATTAGAGTTAGGACACTATTTGTTCTTTATGGCTGTATTTTCCTTCCTATTGCGTCATACGGTATCTCAGTTGGGACACACTGTGTTAATCTTAAAAAAAATATATAAAAAAACTATACTCCATTCAGAGGATGATGCTCCTGAAGGTGGCTCTAGTTTGTAGAACTGACTCAATTGATCCGCTTCAGATTTCAGATTGTCACAAGGAAAATGGCAATTGGCCTCTTTCTGATTTACAGAGTAATGACTTTCAACACTAGGGGTGTAACTCCTTTTATTATTCGTGGTCTTGAGTTGGATTTGGCTAATGATCCTAAGAATGAGACCAAGCGAATCTTAATTATCTCAGAGACTCTTTGGAATCATAACTCAAATAATGAAATAACTCGTTGGTTCTTTTCCTCTGTTGTTGATGTTCCATCAGAAAAATGGTCTCTGCTTAATCTACAAACTATGTTTTTATTAACTGGTCATGGCTCGTTTCTAGCAAAGCCGAATCAGATGGGTGTTTCAGAAAGGTCGCAGTGTCACTGCACGGATCTGTAGACATGGAGTCATGTTTTATATCATTGTCACAAGTACGTGGATCTCAGAAATGAATTTTTATTTGCTAGTCCAAATCTTGTTCACCTGACTGAGGGCGATGAGGCTCAATTAATTAAGACCGAGGAAGATTTTCAGGCTTTCCAAAACTTTACCAAGAAATCGTCCAGAGAAGATTTGTGCTGCTTGAACTTGAGGAAAGAAGAGTAGAATGCTTATAGACTATCATCTCTTGTTGACTTCGTAAGATCAGTTGCTCCTTCCGCCACTTTGGTCTTAGTTATGTCATATGGGTCATTGTGCCATGAGCTTGTACTGTAGTTCCTTGTGCTTCAATTTTTATTTTTGATTTATATTTTGTGTATCATGTTTACCTGTTTATCGTATTAATTTGTATATCATATTAATATGTATATAATAGGACCGCTTGCTAATAAAAAAAACAACACACAGTACATGGAACCCTGCTGAAAATGGGGCTGCGTAGCCGCAGGCCTCTCGGAGAGCTCACGCTAACCACGATTCTTCTTCTTCTTCTTCTTTGGTCCTTAGCTGGCAGCTGGGGGAGGCGGTTGGCCACGCAACCAGTATGCTGCTGTAGGTGCCGCAGAGTTTCGGACTTGCTCTGTGATGTTCTTCCATACCTTACTATCCATGGCGTCAGTCCTGGCCTGGTTAAGGTCGAGACGTCGGCTCTTCAAGTCATTTTCCACTTGCTTGGCCCACGTTTTCCTAGGCGCGGTCCGTTGGATGCTCCATTGGGTGGGTCGTTGTCTCCAAAGGAGTGTGGATGGTATTCTGTTCGTGCCCATTCTACATACGTGGCCAAACCATCTAAACCTTCACTTCTGGATTTGGTCGGCAATGGTTGGTTGCTGTTGGCATCTGGCGCGGTTGGTATCATTAGTGATGCGGTGGCGAAGAGAGATGCCCAAGATCTGCCGCAGGCATCGCATTTGGAACACCTCAAGTTTGTTCAAATCTAACTTGAGACAAATCCATGTTTCCGATCCGTAAAGAAGAATGGGCAGGATCAAAGTCCGGAAGAGTCGGATTTTAGTCTTTGTGGAAATGTTGGTCCTCTTCCACAGACACCATTTGAGCGAGGCGAACGCAGTGGCCGCCTGTCCAATTCTGCTGTGGATTTCCATGGTGGATGCAACTTTCTTCTCCTGGACCAGCGACCCAAGGTATTTAAAGTCCTGCACTTGCTCGATCTGGACGCCTTCGAGATAGATGGTGGCTTGCGACCCATCTGTTGTCAGGGCCTTTGTCTTACCAGCATTGATCTTCAAACCGTATGGCCGGGCAATGCGGGCAATGTCGTAGAGGATGTCCGTGGCTTCAGCGTCGTTACCGGCAAGGATAGCACTATGATCAGCAAACATCAGGTCAGTCACATAGTGATCCTTGTCATATTGTATGCCCTGTCTGTTTCTGAATGCTTGCCTCATAATGGCGTCAACCACGATGTTGAAAGCAACGGGGAGGCTACATCCCCTTGGCGGACTCCAGTTTGGATGGTAAATTCCTCAGATAAATCGTTCTGGATGCGCACCTGGCTGGTTAAACCGTTGTATGCAGTTTGGAGGAGTGTGATGACTTTTCGAGGTACATGTTCAACCTCTAGTAGTTTCCATAAGGCAGGCCAGTGGACACAGTCGAAAGCAGATTTAAAGTCAATGAAAACAATGACGGTTCGCTGTCCACACCGGATCCTTTCCTCCATCAGCTGACGAATGGCAATGATTTGATCACAGCATCCTCGCCCGGGTCTAAATCCTGCCTGTTCTTCTCGACTGGTTTGCTCGCGATGTTTTTGCAGTCTTGACTGGATGATCTTCATAAAGACCTTTCTGATGATGGAAAGGAGGCTGATGCCATGGTAGTTCTTGCCGTCCCGGTTATCACCTTTCTTGTGGATCGGTACGATAATGGCTTTCCTCCATGTTAGCGGAATTTGTTCAGTGTACCAGATGGTTTTGAGGAGTGAGTGTAGTCGGCGAAGCAGTACATCTCCCCAGGCTTTAATCGCTTCTGTGGTGACTTGGTCCACTCCTGGTGCCCTGCCATTCTTCAGGAATTGTATGGCTGCTTTCACTTCTTCTACTGTAGGCTCAACATCGACCATGGAGACCTCAGGGGGGTCGATCGAGAGTGCTGTTGCTGGCGGTCCCTGAGGTGGGTCGTGATTATACAAAGCTTTGAAGAATTCACTCCACCGTTGCAGGCGTTCGGATGGTGATCGCACGAAGGTCCCATCAGCATTCTTGATGTTGTCACTAGTCAATTTGGTCTTTCCACTCAGACATCTGAGGGTGCAGTAGAGAGTGCAGTACTCGTTCTTGGATGCCGCCACTTCAAGATCGTCTGCCACTTGGTCCAGTATGCTTCTCTTTCTGCTGTCATTCTTTGTCGGACTTCTCGGTTTAGCTGCTGGTACCATTCAAAGTCGACCAACTTTGCCTGTTTCCGTTTGTCCACGAGGTCGAGGCACTCGTCTGATATCCATGGTTGCGTTCGACATCGGGCAGGTGGACATAGGGGCCTGGATCAGTCCAGGATGGCATCAGAGATCTGCTTTTCTTCTTCATTTATATCCTCGGGCACGGCCAGCATCTCGAAGCGGTTGGATAGGGCGATCTGATATGCCTGTTTGTTGGCAGCATTCATTAGCTGCCTCCAGTCCAGCTTGGACTGGAGGCAGCTAATGAATGTATCGTGGAACTTGATAAGTTCCACGATTAACTGGCGATAGCATTACAATGGCATGCAAGCATCGAAACTGGACTCTGAGTGATTAGAAGAAGGTCGTCTGGTCCTTTGAATCAAATTTCCTGTTGCACCACGTGGATGGGCGGGTAAGTGTGCGTCGTTTACCTGGGGGTGATGGCGCCTGCATGCACCGTGGGATGAATCCAAGCCAGTGGCGGTGGCAGCGATGTCAGCCTTCGGGCGATGTTCTGCTGGGATACCCTGGTTCCAGTCATCCATGTGCTGGGCACTCTAACGTCTACCACCTACCTAAACAAAGAGTTTAGGTAGGTGGTAGACATTAGATGGCTTGAAAAAAGGCAAATCCACAACAGATACCCTCAATAACATAATCAAAGCTGCCAACGCTTGCAACCAAAAATACTTACTAATGATAATCATTGATTTTGCTGGGTAGTTTGACACCCTCTGGTGGTCAAGTGTCCTTGGCAGACTCAGAGAGGCTAAACTACTAAGTAACTTATATAGTTGTCTAAAACACTACTTCTCCCAAAGGAGCATGGAAGCAAGAGCTCCCTAGTGCGAAGTAAACTGACAAGTCCATCGAAGCTGCCTCCCCGCAGGGGTCTTTTCTCAGTTCCCTTTTTCGGAGCATAGTCCTTGATAAGTTCCTCAACTTGGACCTGGGCAATGTCAAAACCCAGGCTTATGCCAATGATTTGGTACTGATGCTGGCTGCAGATAACAGGGCCCAATTGGAGGCATCCACCAATATGGCAATCTCCCCCCTTTAGGACTGGGCAATGCACCACCATCTAGCAATTTTTCCCATCAAGACCCAAATAAATCCTTGTGAAATGCCACCTGGACTTGAACAGACCACCACAAATCAAGATTCACAATAAAACGGTTAAACTCGTAGCACTGATAAAATACCTCAGTGTATAGCTGGATAAAAACTTTTCCTTTCAACCTCACCTGCTCAACATACAAAATAAAAAGAAAAACTACACTTCATTAATCGAAAAAATAACAAGAAGGAACTGGGGGTTAAAAAGTACAACCCTCACCCTATTCTACAAAGCAGTATTTATACCAACCGTTACCTACGCTGCTGCCCTTTGGAACAGAAAAAGCAGTACCACTACAGTCAACCAAAGGAAACTGGACACAATACAATACAACGTTCCACGCTGCTCACAATCACACGCGATGCCGCACCGTCAGTACACATGCCTTCCAGGTCCTTGTGTGTGCTCTCTCACTGGACCTGGCGATCTGAACCAGACTCTCTTGCCTGATTCTTTTTCAAATCCCCTTCCCTTGGCAGGGGGGAGGATACGGGCCCCATATCCTTCCCCAGCTGTCCCCCTCCTTTTGCTTGGTGAGGCATGGGTCTGCCTCACTGACTCTCTGGGGTCACCTTCTCTATTGTCCCCATATATCTATCTCTTCCCCCAAGCCCTCAGCCTCCTCCCACTCTGTATGCTAGCGAAGACCCTACATGTCCAAATTTAACTACACCCAAATTGATTTGCCCACAAAACTTTCGGCCCCTTGAATTCTAGCGCTATCCCTGCACCGATCATTCTTGTCTGCGTGGGTAGCACAGTGGTATCGTCATCGTCCACGCCACACCGGGTGGAAAAGGCCCGGGTTCGAATCCCGTCGATGACGTGAGGAACTTTAATGGGCTTTTTTCACTCCGTGGCTGAGTTAGTCGGTCTAGTACATAGTTACTCGGTCTCAGGCGTTTTGCCAAGAAACTGAGGATTTTCGTCCAGGAAACAGACAAATTGATCATAGAACACATGCAATTAACAGATATAAAACACAGCACAGCAGATGAATTTAATTATTAGGGTGACCTAACATACAGGCCTGACGAGCCGAGTGGTCCGGAGCGAGAGTACATAGCATGCATTTCTTGAGTGGACTGGGGTTCAAGCCTGTGAGTACTAAATACAGATAACTATTTGTATTGAGGATTTATTGTAAACTCTACTGACTTAGTTTTCGTGCCAGAGTATAAACAGAAAATTTAAATATAATTGTTTGTAGTTGAACCGTTCGTTCCACATGTGGGCCAGCGTATTTTTTTTACGGTCCTAGCCACTGAAATCTCAGGAAATTAGGTGGCAGGACCTGCCAGAGTGACTATCTTAAATTACTCGAGTACCTGGTCTGCCTCCACGAGGCAAATTGCCAGCAATGTCGGGCCTCAACAGGGGCTGGTGGCTAAAAGGCCAGAGAAACAATGGTATACGACAGTACACGTAAACAATAACCATATACTGTACTTTAAAATCTCTGGCCTTTACAGTGTTCTCTATTTCAAGATAATACCACGCGGATATGGGGGAGACTCCTGGTGCCGATTGACCCTAAACACACTTTACACTTACACTTAACTAAACATCATTGCTGACCGTGTACACCCTCTCATGGTAACAGTCTTCCCCTCTGGCAGTGCTGTCTTTCAACAGGATAATGCGCCAGGCCAAACCATCCGGATTGTTCGAGACTGGTTCGCAGAACATGAGGAAGAGTTCCAGTTATTGCCATGGCCTCCAAATTTCATAGAGATCATTCCCAACCAGCATTTGTGGTTTGTGATGGAACAGCAACTCCGATCTGCGGCATCTCAGCCACAAACCTTACAGGAGTTCCATTCAAAATGCCATGAGCCAACCACTACCTCCGTAAGGGCACATCCGTGGCTTGGTTCTTATTTTTCAAGGCAACAGCATTTCAAAAAATTATAAATTTGTTAATTTTAACACAAAAGTTAAAAAAAGAACAGACCAAAATACAGCCACTTAGCCCGTTATTTGGAAACCTTCGAAACCGTCTGCATATCTTAATAAGAACAGGTTCCATCCCTGCCTCATAGTGGTGGGCTTCTATTATCTAGTAGTCTTGTTGTTTTCTGAAAAACCGAACTAACAAAAACATTAAAATAAGTGAAGTGTCTTTTATTAGTAAACCAGCCACAAAGATGATCCCTCTCCAGAAGCCTTCCAATAGAGTTCTCTAATCAATTTCTAATATCTAAATATTGAGAAAGATATAACATAATATGATCGGAAGTTTCCACACTGCCACAGAAACAAAGGTCAGAATCCTTGAGTCCACGTTCAAATAATTTAAAAGGCAATCCATGACCTGTTAGTAAAAATGTTGCCTTCAACCCAAATTTTAGCCATGGTTTTATGTTGGGGTTAACAAGTTCCACAGATGGGAAAACAGTTAAGTCTGTCTACACTTTTCTAAACTTTGCCATTTTTCTTGCCACAGACCTGTTATTTCCTGTAATATTATTTTCTTTTCTGCTTTCAGATCATTTCGAGAATATACATAATTGTCTAGTGGACAAGATGTAATTCCCAGAATTGTTTTCTGAATATTATGCTTGCTTTGTATAATATAACAATCCTGTTAATAGCACTTCATATTGTACGGGCAATCTCCCTGTAACCACCTGCAAGGCTTCAGAAGCAACAGTCCGACAAGCATGAGTGACACTCAGTAATACAAATCTCTGAGTAAGGTACTTTTGAATTTTCGTAGTACTTACTCGATGCACACAAGCCTCAGAGGCGTATGTTACAATTGAAACAAAGAGGCAACTACACAACAAGTTCATAGAACGTCCCTTAATGCCCCAATTGGTCCTCATTCCTCTCCGGAGCTTGGAATACAATAATCTCACTTTGTTTTGAGATATATGTTATATGTTCATTGAAGAACAATCTCTCCTCTAATTGTAGCCCTAAATATTTTGTTACTCTAGTATATTGGACCGTCCCTCCAGAGAGCCATACAGTGGGAGGTCGATTTATACTGAGTTTGCCTTTGAACAGCATTTGCACCGGCTTCCTCATTGATATTTCTAATTTGTTATGTTCACTCCATTCACAGCGATATCATGCCGACCGGGCTAGCTGGGTGGGTAAAGTGCCTACCTGGCAACCCAAAGGTCGCGGGTTTGAATCCCGCCTCGGGCTTGGATCAAAGTACTGCAAAATACCTTGGGAGGTGCATTATGGCGACAGAAGCCGATGCGCCAACAACTTACAAAAAAAAAAAAAAACAGCGATCTCATGGCATTTTCAGCCTTGCTGCGAACGAGAACTATCATGTACCAATAGAACTAAATCATCGGCATAGGCTATACGCTCCTCTCCATCTAGGTGAATATCCAGGAACTCCTCCATGACAATATTCCAAATGAACGGGCCCATCACTGAGCTCTGAGGATAACCTCTATTCACTTCTCTAACAACTGCATCCTTACTTTAATTACTCTTTCTGAGAAATAATCTTTAAATACACGATATAAGTTATTTCGGCATCCTGCTTTCCTTAACCTCGCCAGAACGCTCTCCCACCAAAGTCGATCGAAGGAACCTTTGAAGTCTACAAAAATTGCCAGGAGATATCTTGTCTGGCTCAATTCCACAGCCTGGACCAATCTATATGCAGCATCTTCAGTGCGTTTTCCCTTTCTTAAAGCCATATTGGTTTAAAGACCACAGATTTATTTTCAAACCTAATCATTAGACAATCAATGATCAACCTTTCATAAACTTTGCCCAGAATTGATAGAAGAGCGATGGTTCGATATGCCCCAGTCTCATTTCACAATCGATCCATTGCTTTTATTATTAACCTCACAAAAGCCTCCTTCCAACTCCTAGGAAAAGCACCCCGCCTAAAACATTTATTATACATTTCGAAAAATATATAAGGAGTTAGCAGAAACGCCTGTTTCATAACTTTATCCTCAATTTTGTCAGGGCCTGGAGACTTACCATCCCTCAATCGGTCGACAGCCAACCTGACTTCATCCATAGAGAAATCCTCATCTATAATATCAGAGCTATACTGCACATTTTGTTCCTTCATTTGTGAATGCAACAGCGTGGCTTGACCTTCCTCAACCTCTGGAGAAAGATCGTCCAATACATTGACTTCTTAAACGATTTGTTTCCTTACGCAACTCAGTTAATTGTTCACTCCACCTCGGCCTGCTCATAGTACACCTTTTATTTGTACTAACATTACATGATTTAATCAGCCCAATTAAAGGTTTGATTATCTTCAACACCAATAGTCCTTGTTATGTTCATCATTTCTTTTTTATTAGCAATGACTTTAAATATTCCCCAAGGATCTCTGGATCCCTGCTCTCTGACATAGGCCTCCCAATGGGATTTTTTTACATTCATTTATTGAACTGTAATACTCCATTTTTCTTATTTCTATAGCCAATTACATAACTGTTCAATATGTCGACATCTACAAATCCCCTGCGTCTTTGACATTGCCTTCTTAAACGATTAGTTGCTTACGCAACTCAGTTAATTCTTCACTCCACCAAAATACTGGTCTGCTCATAGTACATCTTTTCTTTTTACTAATATGACATGATTTAATTATAATATCACTCAACTAATAAACATAATCATTCACATCTACTTCATTCCAATTGATATTTTCAATTAAATCGATGTATCGTGTATTGAACGTAGGCGAAACTGCATTTTTAACAGAGTATCTATTCGTATCATAGAAACTTCGAATTTCATCAAAATATTTCATCTTAAACAAAACAGCATTTTGCTCACTAGTAGTATAATCTTGCACGACCTTCCAATTTCTAATTTTGTTCTTTACGGCTCCAGAAGCAAGAGTAAGGTCAATATAGGATTGGCCATTCACCATTGAGAATGTGGGAGGGTGAACGCTTGTATTAATCACATACATTCCAAAGGCGGCTATGTACTCTTCAAGAACTAATCCTGTATCATTGATAATTTCACCGTCCCAGAGAGGAGAATTGGAGGTAAAGAGTCCAATAACAAGATAAACTCACAAGAACCAAGTATTTCGTGAACTTTTTCTAAATATTCCACATCTGGAATAATAGATTCTGCATGCTGGCACTACTGCGTAACCAAATAGACCCTACCAAAGCTGCCAATAATCTCGCAACATATTGCGTTTCGATTACATAAGGTAATCAACTTTGTAATAACAAGATCTCTTGATCTTATAATGATCGCAGCATTTGGAGAGTCCGCATCTGACAAAACTCTGTGCCATTGCGGTTAACGTCTTATCTGCTCGCATACAGAGTATGGCTCTTGGAGAAGAGCAATATCAATATCATCTTTCTCCATCATATTATTTATTTGGAACTTTTTTCGCGTCGGCCATTTAATTGCAAAATTCTAATACCTCCAGCCATAATTTATCTTTCTTTTATAGGTCTCAAGCGCATTTCTGTACTCAAGACATTTCTTACTTACTGCGATATTGGGCGGTTCCAATTTATTTCGCTTACAATTGCTACAATTAGGCTGATCGTTCCTTTTAGAACAATTGTCCTTGGTCCTTGAAGTTGTCACAAACATTCTCTCTGATATGCCACACAAGCTGCACTTGGTACTTGATAGTCAAAAACGCTGATAAAATTGATCTTCGGATGACACTATAGTCAAGTGGATGCAATTTAGGAGACGTCCAGACGGTCTGTGACAGCCAAATCTTCTGCTTGCGCCTTCACGATGGTGGGACTATTAGTAATCCTGTGTATAACCGCCATGCACAAGCCCACGGTAGCTGATCACCCAGGTGTGAACTAACGTAAGCTGGGGTCCAGGTGTTGCGCCCACAGCACATGGAAGAATGCCGCCCCTCTGTGTTACCAGACCGTACTAAGTGGTAGATGACTTTCATCAACCGGTGCAATACCACCAGTTTGCTTATTGGTGGAACCCACGTTTAGTCTCCATAGCTAAGTTCCGGTCAATCCTTCCCCTTCTCCATCTCTTCCATCATGCAATATTAATGATGACTTTTCAGGTTATGATGAACATTGGCGAGATCCCATATTCCTTACATTTCGAGGGTACAGCTCTAAAACGGTGTTCGCAGGCGGGCCGCTAGTTAGTACACCAGATCGAACCTATTGGTAACTCTCTAGGAGGCTTCCGGATCAGCTAGTGAATAATCTCTGATAGATAGTGACTGGAGGGAGTCTGAATAGTGTGTATGCGGGGGAGGGGCATTGTCGAGGTCACGTTATGTCAAGGATCTGGATATATCCTTTCCATGGGTACGTCATATCGAAAAATTTCGTTACTTCATACATCATGTCCCACCCACTTTTTCTTACAATTGAATACATCATGAATTATCAAACTAATAGAGCAAGCTTATTGGCGAAATGATGTAAACCTCCCAAACACTTCCTAATTCATTTAACAAATATACGTGGTCTCAATTCTAATCTCAACGATGTTCTTTTCCACTTGCAGTCTGACAAACTGCATGTACGTTTTCTGACAGAATCTCAGTTATCGGTTGATGTAACCACTGCTCATCTCAGATGCCCAAATTATTCGCTGTATGATTCCTTTCGTCTCAAAGGTGGTACTTGTGCATATGTCGGTTCCGATATTCCCTGTCAGAGGTTTAGTAATTTGAAATCTCCTCTTTTCGATGTTTTCTGGCTTAAAATCTCTTTAACTCATTGCAAATTCATCTGTTGTCCCTACCATTCTCCGAACTCCACTAATGACTCGGAGCTCTTTGACTTTTTCTCTTTGGAACTTGACTTTCTCCAGTCCAACTTTCCTAATAATGAGGTAGTTTTCCTTGGTGATTTTAATGTTCACAACTCTAGAAGGTTCCGTTTTCTTGTCACACTTTTGCAATTACTAATGACCTAGCACAGATTGTTCATTTACCAACAAGAATACAGCACAATCCTAATCATACAGCCAATACGCTTGACCTTTTTCACACAAACAATCCTTCTAAGTACACGGTCCTAGTGAGAGGTCCTTTAGGTACCTCAGATCAAAATTTGATGATTGTCTCTTCTCCAATGGAGCATTTATCTCATGGCTATTCCCAACCTCGTATTGTTTGGCATTACAAGATTGCAAAATAGGATAACCTGCGAGATTTCCTTTTTTCTTTTACTTGGTTGGATTACTGTTTCAAAGCTTCTGATATCTACGTTTGCTCAGATCATGTCAGTAAAATTATTCTTCTAGGAATGTCATCCTTTATCCCACACTCCACTTGAAAATCTCGTCCTTTATCTCAACCTTGGTTTTCCAATAATTGTGCTAAGGCTGTTCAAGAGAAGAACGTTGCATATCGTAATTGGCTTGTTTCCAATTGTCCAGTTTCATTTTCTGTCTACAGCAAAGCTCGCAACAATTGTAAAACAGTTATTAATCAGTCCCAACTAGTTTGAACATGCTAGAGTAGAAAACTTGCTTCTTGCTTAATAGCAACAGAGCATTCTGGTCTCTTGCCAAAGCTATTGGCCGCACCTTTGCCTATTACTGCTCCCACCTCTGTCCAAACCAGATGGTTCTATTGTCACTTCGGCCAAGGATAAAGCTGACCTGTTAGCATCCCATTTTTCTTCCAACTCATGTATTAATTATCTTGGTAAAACACCTCCCACCATTCCCAACACGCTCCATTCAATGCCTCCTGTGGTCTTCCCTCAAAAAGATGTCAGAAGGATTTTGACGAATCTTGATGCAGAGAAAGCTGCAGGTCCCGATGGTATTTCTCAACTTGTTCTTAAAACCTGTGCTCCTGAACTTACTCCTATTCTTTGCCGCCTTTTTTCACTTTCTTATTCCAAAAGGGGTTTTCCTTCTGCTTGGAAATTTGCTCATATCCAGCCAGTTCCTAAAAAGGGTGACAAATCCCTCCCATCCAATTGTTGTCGTCTTGCACTTACTTCTACTCTTTCTAAAGTAATGGATAAATCAATTAACCGCCAACTCTTGAACTACCTAGAAACCTTCTGTCTGATCAATGATCGCCAGTATGGATTCCGTCAGTGTCGATCCACTGGTGATATTTTGACTCGGAATTGTAATTTATGTACAAATTCAATGAAAACTTTCTGCGAAACAGGAGCAGTTGCTCTTGACATTTGAAAGGCGATCGTGTTTGGCATAAGCGTCTTCTAAACAAGATTCCATCTTATGGTTTGCCAACTGTTTTTTTTTTTTTTTTTTGTTATTGATTATTCAGTTTTCCCTTCTATCACATAAAGGGCGAATGGGAGATTGTTCAAAGATCACAGATTATTCTCTTTCCACCCGAGTAATCCAAACTGCTCACCAGCAACCGAAGACTTGTATTGTTGTATTAAACGACAAAATTGATGTAACGGTCATTAATGGTCTCTGTCACCAAAGTGCAACTTGTATCCTTGTCACGTATTCTACCATGAGCTTTTATATCATCTCAATACACTGCCCTCCATCTGAAGACTTAAATAACTCATTAAATTATTTAGAATCCACATTGAATTTTCTGGGTTCTCATAATGTCCTTATTTCAGCGGATGTAAACGCCAAGTCTAAGTTTTGGTTTAGTGCACGCTCTGATGTTCGAGGGCAATTACTGGAAGAATTTATTATTAATAATAATATGAAGATCTTTAACAGACCTCAACAGTTCACTACGTTCTCCAGCTTCTCCGGAGAATCAAATATTGATATCACTTTTTCAAATTCCTTCTGTAATCTAGCTATCAGCGATTGGATTGTACAGCCTAACAGGACAACAAGTAACCATCGGGCAATTTCTTTCTCGGTCTCCGTACCTTCTCGTCCTTCAGATTCGAGTACCTGTGTGCCTGAGTACGTTCGCTTCTCAATTAATAACATTAATTGGGACATATTTGAACATTCTGTAAATGCTGATTTCTCCAAACTGACTAACCCTCATTTTGACGACATGTCTGTGTCTGAAGCTGCGACACAGATTAAAAAAAATTGATTAATGCTTCATATAAATCATCAAGGAAAAAACGTATCAATTCCAGAACTTGTTCCTGGTGGTTGTCAGAATTATCTTCGCTTCGCAAAGAGATCCACCACGCTCGAAGCACCTATCAGCGCAATCGTCATTTGTCTCAGGCTGATGTTCGCATCTTTTATAATTATTACGTTGATCTCAAGAAACGTTATGTGAAGGCATTGCTACCACGAAGAAGGAAATTGGACAGAATTTGTGTACAACTCTGGTAATGCAGACCCGTGGGGGCTACTTTATAAAATTGTAAGAAATAAATTATTTACACAAGAAGTGTATGGATCGATCATATACAATGGTCTGGAGACCACTAAGTGGACTGATTCTGTAAATATTATTCTAGATAATCTTTTTCTACAGGACAATGTGAGCTCCGACTCTGATTTTCACACAAATATTCGTTCTGCCAATTCTCTGTATGTTTCTTCAATTAAGACTGAGCCATTTAGTGCTTTCGAGTTGGACACAGCGGTCAAACAAGTGAAAGTTAAGAAATGCCCAGGGATGGACATGCTGGAGAGTACCTTTATTGTACAGCTTGCCAAGATTAAGCCCAGTACACTTCTACAACTTATCAATAAATGTTTAGATGCTGGGACTTTACCAGATCTGTGGAAGACAGCCCTTATCAAGTTGATTAGGAAACCAGACAAGGCCCGCCAGAAACCGAGGTCTTATCGGCCTATTGCCTTATTGGCCAACCTTGGTAAGCAATTAGAACGTTTAATTGCCCTGCGATTAAACAACTTGTTATTGGAACGGGGACTAATTGCGCCTAATCAATACGGATTCACTCCTGGAAGGTCCTGCGAGGACGTCCTTGTAGACTTCATTTCTTCTGTTGAACACTCCAGTTTCAAGTATATTTTTGCTATCTTTATTGACTTCGAGGGTGCTTTTGATTCCCTTTGGTGGGGAAAGTGCCTTCGAACGTTTACGTCATGCCGAATGTTCCCAGCAACTTTATCTTCTAATTAAGAGCTATTTCGTTAACAGATTTATCACCGCCAGATCTAAGTACAGACAAACTTTGCGTCAGGTCTTTCGAGGGTGTCCTCAAGGCTCCATTTTAGGACCACATTTCTGGAACTTTGTTTTTCAAGGTTGCATTACCCGAACCTTTGACAAAGTGAAGATCATGGCATATGCGGATGATTTGACAGTCCTTGTTGGTGGCAATTCAAGGTCTTCTATTGAAATATCCGCTGAGAAGGTTCTATCTGATCTTCAACAATGGACAGTTGAAAATAAGTTAAAAATTAGTTCCACCAAGACAAAAATTATGATCCTTGGCTCTAAATTGGACGAACGTCCAATTTAGTGCCAAGAGTTAAAATAAACAATAGACAAATACCTCTAATAACGGAAATTAAACTTTTGGGAATAACTATTGACAGCAAGTTAAAAATTTCTCCCTCATTTATCCAATCTGCGAATTAAGATCAGAAATTTCACCGGCGCTCTTGTCAGAATATCTAGAACTGAATGGGGTCTTTCTAGAAGATGTTTAAGAATCTACTATAAATCTGTGTGTCTCCCTATGGTTGCCTATGCTGCTGGCGGTTGGTTCCCTAGGGTGCGGACTGTACAATTTCAATCAAAATTGATGTCAATCCAGCGTACAATGTTACTTTGTATTTTGAAGATTTGTCCAACAGTTTCAACACCTCCTTTACAGGTTTTAGCCGGGACGTTACCACTCGATCTCTACGTAATTTTCTGAGGCTTATGTTATCGCTTGAAACGTCAAACGTCAGATACCCACTCAGATCCTTGTTATTTCTATTAAAACTCAAGTCGATGTTAAAGCTGAACGACAAAGAATTTGGCAAGAGTCGATCAACTTGTGGCAGAGTAGGTGGGATGGCACAACACTGGGAAGTGTAACGCCTAAGTTTTTTCCTGAAGTTGACTCTCTTACGGATAAAAAATCTACAGTCTGGTTAGCCTTGACTTGTTTACCTCCTATTTGATATCAGGACACGGATCATTAAATAAGAAATTGTTTAAATTTCGCTTGACTCCTACGGAACTCTGCCATTGTGGCGGTGTTGAAGATTGGCAGCACGTGTTGTACTCTTGTCCCTCATACAATGAATTTAGAGTAATTCTACAGAATGCAATTCCAAACTTTTCATCTGGATTGGAACCTAATTTTGTATCAAATGCCACGAGTTACCGCGCTCTTCAGGATTTTGCTAAGGCAACCTTCAATAAAAGGCTTGCAATCCTTTCTGCAATGACTACACATGCCAATGTTTCAAATTCAGCTCAAGACTCTTCACCTTCACTGCAATGACGTCCATTTTCTCAACAAGATCTACAATTCTGGACTTGTGCTCTGTGTGTTGTGTTTTTTTTTTTTTTTTTTGAAACTCAACAAGTGTCCTACAATTACAACTCAATTTGGCGATGAAAATTCCTGTGCTCCTTTGCTCGGATGGCTGTTAACTCACTGTGACTTTGTTATTGGTGATTGACTGGGACTTTGCTACTAATGACTGCATGACTTACTGGATTTACCCTCAACTGCTTATAAGGTTTGCGGCTAATTCTGGGCTTGTGTAAAGTTTTGTCGGTTGAATTGTACTGTTATCCTTAATTATTTTCTTTGAACTTTTTTTTTTTATGTTAATATGCATAAGATTACTTTCTTTGTTTACTTTGACATTTCAAAGTATCATCTGTGTTTACCTCAATCTCTTGAGGTTATCTTTTGTACAGTATTTAATCTTTGTATAGTTGTATAAGTTTCTTTTTTTTTTTTTAACTATTTTTGGCTCGTACTTTCTTGGGGTCTTGGCGTCCCTCTCTTCTGCTGCAGCCGATTGATAGCCCCTTGGTCTACCTTCCCGTGGTGGTGGTGTTGGCGCGTTTCCGACCTGCTGATTCCAGGTAGCCAAACAGCCAGTTCACTTCTGTCCATTTCTGCAGAATCCTCTAATTTAAAAGGGAAACGAGGTGGAGATGAACTAACGTTCCAGGTGCCGCCCAAGACAAATACATACATACATACATTCTCTTCTATCACTCACTGAGGGTGATGGTAGATGGCTCTCTGTCTTCTAACTTCTCCACTAATGCCGGTGTCCCCCAAGGTTCAGTTCTTTCCCCCACTCTTTTCCTCTTGTATATTAATGACCTTCTTCCATTGACTGGAAATCCTAACCATAGTTTTGCCGATGATCGCACATTGCATTCCACTTTCCATTCTGAGAAACCTTGCCCTGCCCAATCAGTTTTAACTTCTCGAATATCTGCTACCAATTCCTTAAATGTCGATTTCCAGGTAATTCTCCAGTGGGGCAAAGACAACTTTGTTGATTTCAATCCTTCTAAAATTCAGTCTTGTCTTGTAACTCGCAAAAAAAATTCTTCTGCTACTTTGGTTATCTTTCGTAACATTTCATCTCTATTAAAACCTTTTTCAACATCAAAAAGCACAACCTTCGGAAATATCGACCTAAGTCGATATTTCCGAACAGTTTAACACCAGCTCTTTTAGCCTTGAACAACCTTTGATTTTATTGATATCGTCGTCAGTCGCTACCTCTACAACCCAGCGATCTCTGATAGGTCTGATATTCCTAACTTTTTCATCACTTAATAGACGACGAATTTCAATTTCTTTCAAGATACTTTTTTTCACATCCTCACTTGTCTTACAGTTCTCTTTAGTTGCCTTCAAAATCATAACTTTAGACACTTTCTCCTCTCTTGGTAAATTTTTGTGAAAAACAGTGGAAAATTATCCTTTCGTGGTTTCTCTTCCTTTTGCTCCAAACGATCTTTTAAGACAATATTCCCCACATGAACATTAGACTAGTTCATTGGTGAAGCGTTGGGGCAACTCGTTGTTAAGACACTCACAATATGAATTTTTAGCAAAAACGATGCCATTTCATCTAATTCTGTGATTTAGTGCGAACATGATACTATTCTCTGAGTTGTTCTATATTTTTGTTGTCTTATATTTTCGTTATATATTTGTTGACTCTCGGAATACTCTCATCGAAAATTATTAGTTTCCAAATAGAGTAAAAGCATATTTTTTACACTTCATTTTTTGGTACTTAATATTTATTCTTTTTACCCCAATTTCCACATTCTTTAACTTTAGATGTCTTCCGATGTTAAATAAAAAGGTCAACGTATTTTATATTACTTTGTTATTTTTCTATATATATATACATATATATATATATATATTTTTTTTTTTTTTTTTTCAGCCGACAACGTCACTATGAATATTCCAAATCATCCCCACTGCTTAAGAGACTGTAACCAGCACTGCAAGTGAGGAAATATTTTACTACAAATCTGTACATATTAAACATATATGGATAAAAAATTAACGGTGCTTAAAAAATCAGTATATAATATTAATGATCCACTGATTTCTATGAAGAAACTTCAGATATACATCACGAAACAATCTGGATTAGTAATGTGTCCAAGAAATCTTTACTGAAATAATAATAATCATAATGGGCGCGATGGCCCAGTGGTTACGACACTGGACTTCCAGCTTGATGGACTTGAGTTCGAGTACCGCCTTGTCAGAAGCGGATTCGGCTCCATCACCATGGGAGACGGAATAATAATAATAGTAATAAATTAGAATAATAATAATAAATAAATTAATAGTAATAAACAAAATTAATAAAATAAATAAACATACCTACCCCGAGGTCGGAGTGGCGGCTACGGCAGATTGTGACGCAATCTGGCGTCAGTCCCGAGAACTACCACTAGACCTAAGCTAAACAGGTCCACCTCCATATATGGATGATGTCACAGAGAAAGACTAATCAGATTGCATCGAGTGTGGCGCGGGAAAAATTCACTTGCGTTCAGGCCTTAGGCAGACGGATCGCTTTGAAAAAATCAGAGACGGTCTCCCGATGAAAAAAAATGGAGCGAGTGGTGCTGTCCCCTGTATGGGTACCACAAGAGAAGGGCATGACCATCCAGCCCCACCAACTCGAAATGCTTCCTGCACAACTAATGACTACCCAGGAAGAGAAAAAACGATAACGCATGAAGTCCTTGAGGTTTTCACAGACATTCTCTCAGATATGCCAGACAAGCTGTTCTTGCTACCTGGGAGTCTAAAACGCTGATGGAACTGATATTCGGTTGACACTCAAGTCAAGTGGACCCAATTTTGGCGAGGTCCGGACGGTCTGTGACAGCCAAATCCTCTGCTTGCATCTTCACGATGGTGGCACTGTTAGTAATCCTGGGTATAAACTCCATGCCCAAGTACACGGTGGGTGACCACCCAGGAGTGAACCAACGTAAGCAGGGGTCGAGGTGTGGCGCCCACACCACATGGAGGAACGCCGCCCCTCTATGTTACCAGGCAGTATTAGGTGGTAGATAACTCTCATTAACCGGTGAATTACCACCACTTTGCTTATTGGAGGCTTGAAGTGGTGGAACCCATGTTTAGTCTCTAGAGCTAAGTTCCGGCCAACCCTTCCCTATCTCTTCCATCATGCAGTATAATTTATGACTTTTGAGGTTATGATGAATGTCGTGGCGAGATCCAATATTCCTTACATTTCGAGGGTACAGCTCTAAAACGGTGTTCGCAGGCCGGCCGCTAGATAGTACACCGGAACAAACCTATTTGTAACTCTCTAGGAGGCTTCCGGATCAGCTAGTGTATAATCTTGCTACCTCTACTCTGTCAGATAGTGACTGGAGGGAGTCCGAGTAGTGTGTTTCCGGGGAGCATTGTCGAGGCCACGTTATGTCAAGGATCTGGGTATATCCTTACCACATGTACGCCATATCCAAAAATTTCATTACTTCATACAGCATGTCCCACTCACTTTTTCTTACTATTGAATACACCCTGAATTGTCAAAATAATGGAGAAAGCTTATCTGCGAAAAGATCTAAACCTCATAAGGACTTCCTAATTAATTTCACAAATATGCGTGGTCTCAATTCCAATCTCAACGATGTCCATTTCCACTTGCAGTCTTTGAAACCCCATGTACTTTTTCTGACTAAATCTCAGTTATCAGTTGATTCAAATACGGCTCATCTCAGATGTCCAAATTATTTGCTGTATGATTCCTTTCGCCTCAAAGGTGGTACTTGTGCTTATGTCCGTTCTGATATTCCCTGTCAGAGACTTGGCAATTTGGAATCTCCTCTCTTTGATCTTCTCTGGGCTTAAAATCTCTCTATCTCATTGTGTCAAATTCATCTGTTGTCTCTACCGTTCTCCCAACTCCACTAATCACTTGGAGCTCTTTGACTTTCTCTCTTTCCAACTTGACTTTCTCCAGTCCAACTTTCCTAACAGTGAGGTAATTTTCCTTCACAACGTTCACAACTCCAGCTGGATTCCGTTTTCTAGTCACACCGACCCAGCAGGTCGAGATGCTGAGGCGTTTGCAATTACTAATGACCTAGGACAGATTGTTCATTTACCTACAAGAATACCGGACAAGCCTAATCATACAGCCAATACGCTTGATCTTTTTGTCACAAACAACCCTTCTAAGTACAAGGTCGAAGTGAGAGGTCCTTTAGGCACTTCAGATCACAACTTGGTAATTGTCTCTTCTCCAATGGAACCTTTATCTCATGGCTATTCCCAACCTCGTATTGTTTGGCATTACAAGAATGCAAAATGGAATGACCTGCGAGACTTATTTTCTTCTTTTCCTTGGTCTGATTACTGTTTCAAAACTTCTGATGTCACCGTTTGCTCAGATCGTGTCAGTGAAATTATTCTTGCAGGAATGGAATCCTTTATCCCACACTCCACTTTAAAATCTCGTCCTTTATCTAAACCTTGGTTTTCCAATAAATGTGCTAAGGCTGTCCAAGAGAAGAATGTTGCATATCGTAATTGGCATGTTTCTAATTCTTCAGTTTCATTTTCTGCCTACACCAAAGCTCGCAACAATTGTAAAGCAATTATTAATCAGTCCAAACTAGAGTTTGAACAGGCTAAGAGTAGAAAACTTGCTTCTTGCCCTAATGGTAGCCGAGCATTCTGGTCTCTTGCCAAAGCTATTGGCCGCAACTTTTGGCCATCTCTGCTCCCACCTCTGTCCAAACCAGATGGTTCTGTTGTCACTTCAGCCACGGATAAAGCTGACCTGCTAGCATCCCATTTTTCTTCCAGCTCATGTATTAATAATCTTGGTAAAACACCTCCCACCATTCCTAACACGCTCCATTCAATGCCTCCTGTGGTCTTCCGTCAAAAGGATACCAGAAGGACTTTGATGAATCTTGATGCTAAGAAAGCTCCAGGCCCTGATGGTATTTCTCCACTTGTTTTCAAAACCTGTGCTCCTGAACTTACTCCTATTCTTTGCCGCCATTTTTCACTTTCTTATTCCAAAGGCGTTTTTCCTTCTGCTTGGAAATTTGCTCATATCCAGCCAGTTCCTAAAAAGAGTGACAAATCCCTCCCATCCAATTATCTTCCCATTGCAATTACTTCTACTCTTTCTAAAGTAATGGATAAATCAATTAACCGCCAACTCTTAAACTACCTAGAAACCTTCCGTCTGATCAACGATCGCCAGTATGGATTCCGTCAGTGTCGATCCACTGGTGATATTCTGCCTTATGTTACCCATTTATGGACTAATTCAATGGAAAGGTTCGGTGAAACACAAGTAGTTTCTCTTGACATTTCAAAGTCTTTTGATCGTGTTTGGCATAAAGGTCTTCTAAACAAGCTTCCATCTTATGGTTTGCCAACTGTTTTTAGTAATTGGTTATCCAGTTTTCTCTCTGATCGCTCACTGAGGGTGATGGTAGATGGCTCTCTGTCTTCTAACTTCTCCACTAATGCCGGTGTCCCCCAAGTTTCAGTTCTTTCCCCCACACTTTTCCTCTTGTATATCAATGACCTTCTTCCATTGACTGGAAATCCTATCCATAGTTTTGCCGATGATAGCACATTGCATTCAACTTTCCATTTTGAGAAACCTTGTCCTGCTCAATCAGTTTCAAGTTCTCGAAAATCTGCTGCCAATTCCTTAAATGCCGATCTTCAGGTAATTCTACAGTGGGGCAAAGACAACTTGGTTGACTTGAACCCTTCGAAAACTCAGTCTTGTCTTATATCTCGCAAAAGGGATTCTTCTGCTCCTATGCTTATCTTTAGTGACACTCCGATTTCTAGGCAAAATGATGTATCTCTTTTGGGGATTGCCCTGACTTCTAATCTCTCTTGGCACAAGCACATTACAAATATTGCTTCCTCTGCATCTAAAAAACTTGGTTTTCTCTTTCGCTCTTGGCGTTACTTTTCTTCCAAACAGCTGCTCACTCTGTATAAATCCGCCCTGCCATGGAATATTGTTCCCACATCTGGGGTGGTGCCCCCAAAACCTCTCTCAGGCTTCTTGATTCCATTCAGAAGACGGCAGTTAGGTTAATTAATGATTCTTCTCTAACAGTCTCTCCACTCGCTTTCTCATAGACGCACTGTTTCTGCTGCATGCCTCTTCTACAGATACTTCCATTGGCACTGTTCTTCTGAATTGGCTTCTATAATTCCCGCTCTCTCTTTCAAAACAGTCCGAACACGTGTCGCCGCCAGCCAACATCCATTTACTGTCCAACTTCAAACCCACAGAACCAACTTTTCATCTTCCTCATTTATTCATTCAACTGCCGTTTTCTGGAACAACCTTCCTTCATACGTATTTCCTGAAAATTACAATCTACAGAAGTTCAAGTCCAATATCAACAAATATCTTCTTTCGTCTTCTCAACCTCCAACCCAAGCACAGTACTAAGTACTATAAGTTTTAATACCTCTCGTGTTTGGGGTTCTCATAAAAAAAAAAACAGTGGAGCATCAAAATCGCACATCATGCAAGCATGCTTAGAAATAACGGAGCTGGAGACCGATATGACAACTTACAGGGCAAGACTACATATCAAGTGGCTGGCACGATTCCCGCATATTCAGGTCATCGAACAGCGAATAGCGGACCAGCGTCACGAAAAACCTGATAGCTCCTGCAATCTTAAAAAAAATGAAACAGGACGTGAGCGCTCAACTACAAAGGATAGAGAATACTGAACCAGAAGAAGAAGAACATACCACAACCGAACCAGAGGAGGAAGACCAAGAAGAAATACAACACACAGCAGCTGACGTGGAAAGAGACGAGGTCATGATATCCAGAATAAAGGACGAGTGGAAGAAGGAGGTAACATAATTCGAAATAATGGACCCCCACAAAGACTCACGTTATACAGAATCAGAGGCTGAATAGAACCTTGTGGAGAGTCACAGACCACCTAAATCAGCACATAATACCGCATTACCTTGACAGCAATGGTGCAACACTGGAGGTAACATAATTCGAAATAATGGACCCCCACAAAGACTCACGTTATACAGAATCAGAGGCTGAATAGAACCTTGTGGAGAGTCACAGACCACCTAAATCAGCACATAATACCGCATTACCTTGACAGCAATGGTGCAACACTGGAGGCCATCCTCACTGCCGTGTATTGTGCTGAAGTATTAAGGGAAGAGAAGCAAGAGATCAGCAAAGAACCGAAAACAGAAGGCACCACCAGCTTGGGAAAGAAGACTTCAGCGGAAGATAGAAGAATTAAGAGTGGAGATAGGACAATTGACCCAGTACCAATGGGGCAACAGGAGTAAGAAATTCATTGGAAAGGAGTAATTCACTCGATTGATAAGGCATCCAGAGACAATCCCGAAGTTTCTCACTGAAGGGATCATATATCTGAAGCCTAAAGATGAAAATACAAGGACCCCGCCAAAATATAGGCCAATTTTGGCCTATATTTTGGCGAGATGCCCTGAGCACTTGCCTCTCAACAATGTACAAGATCCTGACCAGCTGCATAACCAGGAAGATATCAGACCACTTGGAGAGCCAGAACATAATGGCCGAACAGCAGAAAGGATGCAAGCGGATGAGCAAAGGATGCAACAAGCGGATGAGCAAAGGATGCAACAAGCGGATGAGCAAAGGATGCAACAAGCGGATGAGCAAAGGATGCAACAAGCGGATGAGCAAAGGATTCAACAAGCGGATGAGCAAAGGATGCAACAAGCGGATGAGCAAAGGATGCAAGGAGCAATTAACCATGATTGTTGCCATTATGGAGCAAGGCTACAAGAAGCGCCGCAACATGTACACAGCCTATATCGATTACAGCAAAGCCTTCGGCTCCGCGCCTCATTGTTGGCTAATTGAGGCGCTGAACATCTACAAAGTAAATCGGATAGTGACAAACTTGCTAGGAGGAACGATGGCGAAATGGAGTATCACCAGAATCAGGCCAATCCCCTTCAGGGGAGGAATCGTTCAGCGAGATGCCCTGAGCACATTGTGGTTCTGTCTAGAACTTAACCCGCTATCTACCATGCTCAACAGTAGCAAGTACAGATATAACCTGAAAGAAGGAAGAAACAACCTGTACAGGCTCACCCATCTGATGTACATGGATGACATCGAGCTCTACGCGGGAACCGAGAAGACCTTCAGCAACTACTCCAGGTCACCGAAGAATTCAGCAATGATATTAGGGTGGAATTTAGTCTAGACAAATGCAAGACCCACGGATTGCGCCAGGGAAAATTAGTCAATCGAAAGTACCAGCTGGAGACTGGTAAAGAGATCGAAGCCATGGCAGACGGGGACGGCTACGAATACTTGGGAATGATGCAGGCTCAGCAGTTACAGCAGAAGGAAATCAAGGCCTGCCGGATCGAAAAATACCATCAGTAAATCATAAGCTTGCTGAAAGCAAAGCTGAACGGAGCGAACATTGTTAAAGCCATAAATACCTATGGAGTCAGAGTGTTAACATACTCTTTCGGGGTCATAGATTGGATTAACACCGAGCTAGTGTATATCATGAGAAAGACAAGGACAACGTTGACCAAGAGCCGTCAAAACCACCCGAAATCTGCCGCGGAGAGACTGACAATAGCTCGCGAAGAAGGAGGAAGCGGCCTGATAGACCGCAACAGAAGACAGCGAGAGTTAACCTGAAGGATTACTTCCAGAAGCACACTGCAGCACTCCACCAGGCCATATGGAAGATAGACAAGCTGTATAACCCACTCAACCTAATCGTGCAGTTTCCCCAACCATGAGGTACAAACGATACTAGAGAGCTGGGTAGAGAAGATACTCCATGGCAGACCCTATAATTATCTTCATCAAGATCACATAGATAAAATTACTTCCAATGCATGGCTCATGAGCGGGACGCTCTTCATCGCCATCCAAGACCATGTAATCAACACAAAGAACTATATGTATGTATGTATGTATGTATGCATGTATTTGTCTTGGGCGGCACCTAGAACGTTAGTTCATCTCCGCCTCGTTTCACTTTTAAATTAGAGGATTCTGCAGAAATGGCCAGGAGTGAACTGGCTGTTTGGCTACCCGGAGTCAGCAGGTCGGAGACGCGCCAACACCACCACCACCACCACCACCACCACGGGAAGGTAGACCAAGGGGCTACCAACCTGCCGCAGCAGAAGAGAGGGACGCCAAGAGCCCAACAAAGTATGAGCCAAAAATAGTAAAAAAAAAAAAAAGGAACTTATACAACTATACAAAAATTAAATACTGTACAAAAGATAACCTCAACAGATTGACGTGGTACTTTGAAATGTCAAAGTAAACAATGAAAATAATCTTATGCATATTAACATAAAAAAAAAAAAACAAGTTCAAAGAAAATAATTAAGGATAACATTACCATTCAACCGACAAAACTCTACACAAGCCCAGAAGCGGGCGCAAACCTTATAAACAGTTGAAGTTAAATCCAATAAGTCCTGCAGTCATTAGTAGCAAAGTCACAGTCAGTTAACAGCCATCCGAGCAAAGGAGCACAGGGATTTTCATCGCCAAATTGTGTGGTAGTTGTAGGACACTTGTAGAGTTTCAAAAAAAAAAAAAAAAAAAAAACACAACACACAGAGCACAAGTCCAGAATTGTAGATCTTGTTGAGAAAATGGGCGTCATTGCATTGAAGGTGAAGAGTCTTGACCTGAATTTGAAACATTCGCATGTGTATTCATTGCAGAAAGGATTGCGAGCCTTTTATTTTGCCTTAGCAAAATCCTGAAGAGCGCGGTAACTCGCGGCATTTGATACAAAATTAGGGTCCAATCCTGATGAAAAGCTGGGAGCGTTCTGCAGAATTACTCGAAATTCATTGTAGGAGGGACAAGAGTACAACACGTGCTGCCAATCTTCCACACCGCCACAATGGCAGAGTTCCGTAGGAGACAAGCGAAATTTAAACAATTTCTTATTTAATGATCCGTGTCCTGATCTCAAATAGGAGGTAAACAAGTCAAGGCTAAACCAGACTGTAGATTTTTTATCCGTAAGAGAGTCAACTTCAGGAAAAAAACTTACGCGTTACACTGCCCAGTGTTGTGCCATCCCACCTACTCTGCCACAAGTTGATCGACTCTTGCCAAATCCTTTGTCGTTCAGCTTTAACATCGACTTGAGTGTTAATAGAAATACCAAGGATCTCAGTGGGAATCTGACGTTTCAAGCGATAACATAAGCCTCTGAAAATTACGTAGAGATCGAGTGGTAACGTTCCGGCTAAAACCTGTAAAGCAGGTGTTAAAACTGTTCGACAAATCTTCAAAATACAAAGTAACATTGTACGCTGGATTGACATCAATTTTGATTGAAATTGTACAGTCCGCACCCTATGAAACCAAGCGCCAGCAGCATAGGGGGAAACACAGAGTTATAGTAGATTTTTAAACATCTTCTAGAAAGACCCCACTCAGTTCTAGAAACTCTGACTAGATCGCCGGTGAAATTTCTGATCTTAATTCGCAGATTGGATAAATGAGGGAGAAAGTTTAACTTGCTGTCAATAGTTATTCCCAAAAGTTTAATTTCCGTTATTAGAGGTATTTGTCTATTGTTTATTTTAACTCTCTGTGGTCGACGAACGTCCAATTTAGAGCCAAGGATCATAATTTTTGTCTTGGTAGACCTAATTTTTAACTTATTTTCAACTGTCCATTGTTGAAGATCAGATAGAACTTTCTCAGCGGATATTTCAATAGAAGATCTTGAATTGCCACCAACAAGGACTGTCAAATCATCCGCATATGCCATGATCTTCACGTTGCCAAAGGTTCGGGTAATGCAACCTTGCAGAACAAAGTTCCAGAAAAGTGGTCCTAATATGGAGCCTTGAGGACACCCTCGAAAGACCTGACGCAAAATTTGTCTGTACTTAGATCTGGCGGTGATAAATCTGTTAGAGAAATAGCTCTTAATTAGAATATAAAGTTGCTGGGAACATTCGGCATGACGTAAACGTTCGCGGGCACTTTCCCACCAAAGGGAATCAAAAGCACCCTCGAAGTCAATAAAGATAGCAAGAATATACTTGAAACTGGAGTGTTCAACAGAAGAAATGAAGTCTACAAGGACGTCCTCGCAGGACCTTCCAGGAGTGAATCCGTATTGATTAGGTGCAATTAGTCACCGTTCCAATAGCAAGTTGTTTAATCACAAGGCAATTAAAAGTTCTAATAGCTTACCGAGGTTGGCCAATAAGGCTATAGGCCGATAAGACCTCGGTTCCTGGGGGGGCTTGTCTGGTTTCCTAATCAGTTTGATAAGGGCTGTCTTCCACAGATCTGGGAAAGTCCCAGCATCTAAACATTTATTGAAAAGTTGTAGAAGTATACTGGGCTTAATCTTGGCGAGCCGTGCAATAAAGGTACTCTCCAGCATGTCCACCCTTGGGCATTTCTTAACTTTTATTTGTTTGACCGCTGTGTCCAACTCGAAAGCACTAAATGGCTCAGTCTTAATTGAAGAAACATACAGAGAATTGGCAGAACGAATATTAGTGTGAAAATCAGAGTCGGAGCTCACATTGTCCTGTAGAAAAAGATTATCTAGAATAATATTTACAGAATCCGTCCAGTTAATGGTCTCCAGACCATTGTATATGATCGATCCATACACTTCGTGTGTAAATAATTTATTTCTTACAATTTTATAAAGTAGCCCCGACAGGTCTGCATTACCAGAGTTGTACACAAATTCTGTCCAAATTTCCTTCTTCGTGGTAGCAATGCCTTCACATAACGTTTCTTGAGATCAACGTAATAATTATAAAAGATGCGAACATCAGCCTGAGATAAATGACGATTGCGCTGATAGGTGCGTCGAGCGTGGTGGACCTGTTTCCGAAGCGAAGATAATTCTGACGACCACCAGGAACAAGTTCCGGAATTGACAAGTTTTTTCCTTGATGATTTATATGAAGCATTTATCAAAATTTTTTGAATCTGTGTCGCAGCTTCAGTCACTGACATGTCGTCAAAATAAGAGTTAGTCAGTTTGGAGAAATCAGCATTTACAGAATGTTCAAATATGTCCCAATTAATGTTATTAATTGAGAAGCGAACGTACTCAGGCACACAGATACTCGAATCTGAGGGACGAGAAGGTATGGAGACCGAGAAAGAAATTGCCCGATGGTCACTTGTTGTCCAGTTAGGCTGAACAGTCCAATCGGTGATAGCTAGATTACAGAAGGAATTTGAAAAAGTGATATCAATATTTGATTCTCTGGAGAAGCTGGAGAACGTAGTGAACTGTTGAGGTCTGTTAATGATCTTCAAATTATTATTAATAATAAATTCTTCCAGTAATTGCCCTCGAACATCAGAGCGTGCACTAAACCAAAACTTAGACTTGGCGTTTACATCTGCTGAAATAAGGACATTATGAGGACCCAGAAAATTCAATGTGAATTCTAAATAATTTAATGAGTTATTTAAGTCTTCAGATGGAGGGCAGTGTATTGAGATGATATAAAAGGTCATGGTAGAATATGTGACAAGAATACAAGTTGTAGTTTGGTGACAGAGACCATTAATGACAGTTACATCAATTTTGTTGTTTAATACAACAATACAAGTCTTCATTTGCTGTTGAGCAGGTTGGATTACTCGGGTGGAAAGAGAATAACCTGTGATCTTTGAACAAACTCCCATTCGCCCTTTAGAAAAATATGGCTCTTGAATAGTGACGATGTCGATTGAGTTTTGTTCTGCTGTTAATCTAATCTCGTCCGAAACAACTCGGGAATAATGCCCGTTGATCTGCATAAATTTCAGATTAATAGACTGAACACTAGGCAAGTTCGTAGTATTAACATCACCAGCAGGGTAATTATTTGGGTGTGTTACTCATCAGCAATCCTCAGTCGTGCTGTTTCCAAGGCCTTTTTGTAGACAGGACAGTTGCTATCTCTCACCGAATGGTGAAAGTCACGTTTTCCTCTCTTACAATTGATACACGATGGCTCTTCGTTTTTATTAGGACACTCGTTAAACACATGACCACCATGCGCACAGCGACTGCAAGACGGGGACTCGTGCGTGCAGTACTGAGCGGTGTGACCATATCCCAAACAGTGAAAGCATTTCATCACAACAGTATAAGGTCTGTGTCTATGGGAACTCCAGGCAAGAAATATGCGCTCCAGAGTAATTATATGTTTGTAAATCTTGGGAGAAAAACTAACAGCCCAGTTTACAGATAAATTTGAACTTGCTTTAGTTGAGAAACGAAAGAAAGTTCCGTTCTTAACCTAATCAAATGTAAAATCCGAATCGCCAAGATTTTTGTTATATAAATTTTCAAGTATCTGGTCACGTGTCAATTCCTTTGGGACATCATAAATCAGTACAGTGGGGTTTCCCTTTCGAGGAACACCTGCGCTGATACCTGCAGATGTAAAAGACTCCGAAGAGGACAGACACTCCAGATCTGCTTTAGAGGCCGTTTTCAGCAAGACTCCTTTGTTCCTCACTAGCCTAAGAGACTTGATCTTAACATTTTTTTAATCCGATTTAAGAGTTTTAGCCACCAATATCTTTACGTCAGCACTTGACTTACAATCACTGTTTTCAGAAGCTCTAAGAATTAAGACATTGTCAGGTTTCACTTTATTAACATTAGCAGCGGAACGGGCAGCATCAGCAAATGTCCTGACAATAGAGGTGTCAGTAGCAACGTCTTCCTGCAAAGTTGAATTATCCGTGACAATCGGGGTAGGGGACACATCATGTCTTAATGTAGGTTTGTCTGTAGAGGAACTGTCACTAACAGATTGTTTGGCCAAACAAGCCATATTTGTTGTTGTTATACCGGAAAATGTATTTATAACTCTTTCCAAAAGATTGGTACGTGTATTTATTTCTATGTTTAGGGCCTTTAGCTTTTCGTTCTCTACAAGGAGATAAGTCGCAACAGTCTCCAAATTGAGCCATTTATCCATTATGGTGTTACCTGATTGCTTTGTAATCTTGTTGCCTTCATAAGAAAGGAAGCTAGAAAGATCCCGTCTCATTTTTGCAATTCTGTCGTATAAAATAAGAACATGCTGTCCCGGGTCGCTTGCCTGAGCGTTTTTTAAATTATTTTTCTCCTCTGCACCTGCAGTTCCAAGTTTATTACTCGAAGGAAGCTCCGTCTGACGTTCTTTGTCAGGAGTTGATTGTGAAAGAGAATCAGTAGCAACTTTTGAAGATGAGATTTCCTGAGAGGCAATAGTCGGTTCCGGTGATTGAGTCAATGGCACTTGAGGGGTCAGAGGTGCTGAGATCTCACCAAGAGATGGCAACGAAGAAAAGATATCAGCTGCAGTAGGTTGTTTATCATCCATGTTAACTGAAATCAGAAATATATGCGTAGAGCAAATTTAATATCTAAAAGTGATGGCACTGAGACAAACGAAGAGTTTAACTTGAAACCTCTTCAGTCTTCGTGGAGTCCAGGAGAACAGACTCTTCAGGTCAGATTTTTGCAGTCTGGTAGCTGATCTTGGCATAAAATGGGTGTGCTGTACAGATCTTTATGCAGATGGTGAAAATTTGCGACGCATGCGTGCTATTAACACAAAGAACTATAGAAAATAAATTGACGAGGACCCCGGACTGTTCGGTGTCACATGCCGACTATGCCACCTGGTCTCAGAAAGATCCAACACATCACCGCAGGATGCAAGGTGATCACCCAGACTGAGTACACTCATGGACACGACCAGGTAGCCAGGATAATACATCAAAACCTAGCAATGAAATACCAGTTGGTCGAAGAAAGTGTACCATCCTACAAGTACGAACCCCAAGCAGTAATAGAGACCCCCAACCCAAAGCTGTACTGCTTTTGCCCCATAATAATTGATAGCACAATCCAGCACAACAAACTAGACCAAAAGAATATGTATCCTTTGTGGAGAAGAAGGAAAAAGCTACGTACCTGATTGAATTAGTGACACCCAAAACTGGCAGCCTGCAGAAAAAAAATCCATGGCGAAAAAATCAGGAAGTACGCGAACCTAAGACAGGAGATCAAAGAGATGTGGCATATGCAACAAGTAACGACCATCCTGATAATGGTGTCAACAACAGGTATGGTGCCAAAGACCCTACATAACCGCCTAGGAGCAATAGGTCACCCAGCGAACACCTACAAGGAACTCCAGAAAGTCGCAATCCTGAACACCCGTAGGATAGTCAGAGAGTTCCTCAACCAACAGTGACACCAGACATAAGAACAACTCTGTGTACTTGGTAGCAGTATCCTTCAATGAGTGGAATTCCCCAATTAGGGAGAAAAAATATGAGAGCAAAAACAATAATAATAATAACTGACAACCTCCAGAAAACCGATGAGGAAAGAATCAGGAAGTAGACGCAGCTAAGACAGGAGATCACACAGATGTTGCATATGCAACAAGTAATGACCATCTCATCAACAACCTGTATGGTGCCAAAGATCCTACAAAACGGCGTATCAGCAGTAGGCGTCTCAGCGACATCCTACATAGAATTCCAGAAAGTTGCAATCCCGAACACCTGTAGAATAGTCAGAGAGTTTCTCGAACAACAATAACAACAACCATCCAGTGTAGTTGGTAGCAATACCCGTTATGAGGGACAATCCCCAGTCAGGGAAAAATAATACACGAGCAACAAGAACAATAATAATAATAACTAGGGGGATTCGTCCCCTGCTTGCTTTGCTAGCTAACCCACGCGCACGCTTCTATACGTAAAATGTAGGCGTATGACGGAGTAAGACAAATCTTTTCTATGTAAAGACACATCTTTCGAAATGCACTGATGTTCTTCCTCCCGCTTTTTACTTCCATCCTTCACTCTCGCTTTATTTTTTTCTTTTGTTCACGCAACCCCTGACGGAGAGCAGCCAGAGTACTGTGGACATCGTGGCTCACCTCCCAGTTGTGGAAATGGGCACCGTGGAGTCTCAGTAGGGCTGCGCCATCCGTAAAAGTTAAAAGAATATACCTCGGAACTCGATCAGTGATGCCAAATGCCCAAAGTACCTTATAGCAAAGAGTTTGCTCCAAGCAAGACTAAACTATGGAGACATGTCTTAAGCAGTTGAACACCAACGAGGTTAGATTCTTACAAATCGATGCTTTGAGCGAAGGCAGTGGTCCATCGGTGAGACTGAATGCAGAGGAAGAAAATATTGATCTGCTAATTCTGCTAGAACCATACCTACATATGAAGGCAGTCAGACGATACCCACTGACCTCTAAAATTATCAATGCTGAAACTGACAACCCCTGGGCCGCGATTTCGGCTAGAAACCAGACATTACAGTGACAAGAATGACACACCTGTGCACAGTTTGGGTTGCATACACCCGTATCATCACTGCCCTGGTAGATTTCTACGTGATGGCCTTATATTTCTGCCCAGAAGAAAATATCACATTTGCTGTTCGGTAACTCCACTCTGTCCTGGACACTCTTCTAAAAGCCAAAATAATCATCGGAGTGGACGTTAACTGCAAGTCAACAATGTGGCATAGCCACACAGTCGACCGACAGGAAACCTGGAATGGCCAGAGGTTGGAGGAGTTCCTGGCAAACTCCTCACTCTCAGACCTAAACCTTCCGAAAACCTGCCGACATTTTGCAACACGCTGTGGGAAGCAACCATCGATGTCTCTAGACATCGATGGTTGCCTCCCACATCGATGGATGTCTATAGAAACATCGATGGTTGCCTCCCACATCGATGGATGTCTATAGAGACATCGATGGCCACCACAAACATAGCAAATAAAATAACTGGATGGAGGGTCCAGAATGCTTGGACCACCTCGGATCATCGACAAATGCCCTGGTGGAACTGGAAACTACAACGGTTGAGAATAAAAGAAAACGCAAAAGGGATACAAAGACTTTCATAGGGCGAGAAGTACCTTCCCAGCTGCGGTCGTCTAGGTTGTCCACCAGAAATATAGGGAAGCTTGGAATGCATTTATGGCGCAAATCCTCAAACGTAAACAGGTGTCTTGGGAAGAAATGGCCTCGACAACGAGCAACGACGACCCCGGCGATGGTGAACAAAATCGCGACTTACAAACTCCCCAGGGGCAAAGTCAACGTGGCGATGAGTCTACCAATGAAGATCTGACAACGACCTAGGAGCGTTCAATAGTCAACATCCTAAACACAGTCTTCAAGCTGGAAGCGGACCCAACAACCAGTAAACAATTGCTTGTATGCCAAGAAATTAGGGCTACCGAACCCAGACAACTGAACCGCCCTTCAGGATGAAGGAACCCATCAATGCTGCAGCAATCAAAGGGAACAAATGCCCAGGACTGGACCTACTCGAACACGAAACAGTGAAAAATGCAATGGGGATCGCTCCCGATCTACTCCTCAACTTATTCAACACCTGCCTTCAGATCTGCTACTTCCCACTGCTTTGGAAAACGGCAAATATATATTTATACTGAAGAATCCATCGAAATCCCAGATCTTCCCAACTCATTACGTGGTCAGTGGTCAGCAGCTTTTAGAGCGCCTATTGTACTATCGCCTCCAACAGCATTACAGTGCAGCAGGCCTTGCTTCGACTAACCAAATTGTTTTCAAGACGGGATCCTCTAGCATGGACGCCCTCCAGCATTTACCGAATCTAGCCAATGGATGTGACAAGAAGTAGCTTCTAGTGATCTCTGTAGACTTTGCTGGGACATTCGACTCCCTATGGTGAACGAGTGTCCGGGCAAGGCTCCGGACCGCTGGGGTTCGAGAAATTCTCTACCACACCGCCAAGACCTACCTTACTGACAGATCAATCGCCGTCAATGCCTCTTTCCGGGCACTCACTAGGTCCATCTGCAAGGGCTGTCTACAAGATATGTATGGTATGTATATACTAATGACACTGGTGGCACCCATCCTTGCAGCCATCTCCACCTATATAATCTATAGGCATAGAATCCCATATTATGGCCTGAAATGTGAGTGTATGTATGTGTGTGGGGTGTAATGTTTGTAAAATCAGACATCTCTGCCACTAGGGAGCCGCCATCACCTGGGCAGATGCACCCAGGCACCCGTCCCTGACACAAAGAGCCTGGCCTGTATTAATAACATTGTCCGTACAAAAATGTACTAAAAATTCCGCACCACCGGTAGTGGTGCAATACCAGTGGGTGCCAGCAGAATTGCGCTCATAGGTTGCCCAAACCTATGAGTACACATAAAAAAAATAATAATAATACTTGATCCCGCAATCAAGCAGTAAAAAAAATAAAAGAATAATAAAAATAATTGTTTTTTTGCTTATTTAATCTTTGCTTATTTAATCAAAAATAGGATATGTGCCAGTAGCATGGCAAACCAGTAGATTGAAAATGAATTTCACCAAATAAAACAACAAAAAAGTTAGGGGAAGATAAAGAAGATAATATCTTATTTTTGTTTATTATAAACAATATGTAGTGGACTGCGCTTGCTGCTGCCACTGATATTAGCTTTACTATATTTTCTTATTTATTTTTACTATATAATTTTATTACTTTTTATCTCTCTGTTTAATTTGTGGATTAATTGGATTATATATATATATTAAAAAAAAAAACTGCCTGAGTGCCAGAAAAAAAAAAACAAGTGTAGAATATGTTTATAATCAATCAATCAGTACTCATCATAGTTAATAATTGTCTTCTTTTTTAAATACAGATTTAGCAAACCTTTGCAATGCATTATACCAGTTAACATCCACAAGATATTCAGATTCATTACCTATGTGAAAGTCAGATATCTGCTTTTTTAAATTCCACTATAGTTTTCATATAAGGGATAATCATAAAGAACGTGCTTCCAGGATTCCAAGCAACTACCAAAACACGATGGGTTGGCTACTAATCCAAAACTAAACAGCTTACTGTTAAAAGATCCGTAACCAGTTAAAAAAAAAAAAAAAAAAAAAAAACAGAGGCCTCCATTTCAGGGATAAACCACTCAGTAACTTTATGATTCCACGTATATCTCATTTCAGGGACAAACAATCTACTTACAGCTCCAGTGTCACTTGAGTTCCACTTCAGGGACAAATAATCTAGTTACAATTCCAGTGTCACTTGAGTTCCACCTATCCTACCACCTTACAATTTCTCAAAAATATTAGAAAGAGTAGAAGTAATTGCAATGGTACGATAATTGGATGGGAGGGATTTGTCACCCTTTTTTGGAACTGGCTGGATATGAGCAAATTTCCAAGCAGAAGGAAAACCACCATTGGAATAAGAAAGTGAAAAAAGGCGGGGCAAAGAATAGGAGTAAGTTCATGAGCACATGTTTTGAAAACAAGTGGAGAAATACCATCGGGACCTGGAGCTTTCTTAGCATCAAGATTTGTCAAAATCCTTCTGACATCCTTTTGACGGAAGACCACAGGAGGCATTGAATGGAGCGTGTTAGGAATGGTGGGAGGTGTTTTACCAAGATTATTAATACATGAGCTGGAAGAAAAATGGGATGCTAGCAGGTCAGCTTTATCCTTGGCTGAAGTGACAACAGAACCATGTGGTTTGGACAGAGGTGGGAGCAGAGATGGGCAAAAGTTGCGGCCACTAGCGTTGGCAAGAGACCAGAATGCTCGGCTACCATTAGAGCAAGAAGCAAATTTTCTAATCTTAGCCTGTTCAATGTATAGTTTGGACTGATTAATAACTGCTCTACAATTGTTGCGAGCTTTAGTGTAGGCAGAAAATGAAACTGAAGAATTAGAAACAAGCCAATTACGAAATGCAACATTCTTCTCTTGAACAAACAGCCTTGGCACATTATTATGAACTTTTCAATTAAAAGGTTGATAATACTCTTTTTGGCCTGTGATATATCTATAAATATATCACTAGTTATTTTTATGAATATTAAGGTTCAAATAATAAGAAAAAGTTCTATCGGCAGTACCCAATTCCAGAGGTATCATCCCAGCTAAAACCTGTATAGCATTTGTTGAAACTGGTCTAGATAATTTAAATAAGGCTAAGATTATCTTCCTCTGTACAGACAAAAGAGTTTGCTTAAATTTCACATTAACTCTCTATTATACCACACATTCGCATAATTTGCTATTACAGGCAAAAAAACTGCTTTATAATACAATGTTAAAACCTTCATTTTAAAGCCCCACTCTGATCTACTTATTTCTAAAACTGTAGTTAAAAATGTTTTGACCTTATTACTCATAAATATCAAATGTGGCAAAAAAGATAACCGACTCAAAAATTATACCTAAGTACTTTGTCACCTCCACCATTGGATTGTGTTTACCCTACAAGACCACAGTGGTCTGCCTGGATCCAATCTACCTTTAAAAACCATGATAACAGTTTTCCTTGAAGAAATTTTTAACTTATGCCCATGAGACTAAACTCTCCATTACAATCTTAGGATTTATTTTTAACATCAATCTGGACCTAACTGGAAAACAGATAACCAGACCATCTGTGTATGCTATCCTTTTGCAAAAATCAAACTTCTCCTGTAGCAATAAATTTAGGACAAGGTTCCAAAGAAGAGACTGTAGGAGAGAGAGCCCAGAGGACAACATATTGGAATCTGCTTACTACATCTAAGATGGTGTGAACATACAACTACCTGTCTATTTATTAAATAATTTCGAATTAAACTGTACATGTTCAGGGCAATGTAATTTTCTTAGTGAATGCTATACAGTGTCAAAAGCACCTTCAAAATCAGTATGTAAAACTAGTACATATTTGGATTGAGCTGACTATATACTATTTAACCATTCACCAGCAGCATCTTCAGCAGACAGACCTTCTACAAAACCATATCGACACTATACATTAATATTAGGTCTAATCATTAATTCATTAAGTTTCATTTGAATTAAACACTCAAAAAGCTTTCCCAAATTCGGAAGTAATCAGATCGTTCTATACCATGTGGGATCAGTTATCTGTTTGCCAGGTTTATGAAGCAACTTCAACAGCGCTGCTTTCCAAAATGCTCGAAATGTACTGTCAATAAAATTAAAAATAAAATTAAACATAATACCTATTAAACATGCTTAATGTGTACCGAGGAAATATTTCAAACATTTTAACTATTGCAATGTTCTTAATGAGATCAATCCCAGAGTTGTCTACAAGGGTATGGTCCTGTGCCCAATATTATGGAATGTGGTCCTGGACGCTTTCCTGGCCTTGCACCTCAGTGAAGTACGATTCACGCCGTCGCCGACGACCACATACTCACACTGACTGCAACCTCAAGAGCCCAGCTGGAAAACTCAGAAAACCAAGCCCTGAACACACTGCAAGAATGGGCAAATAAAGAATCGTCTAAATATCTCCTCGGCAAAACCCAAGTCAATCCTGCTGAAGGAAAAACTAGCCATCCGGGGAGCTCCCCAGATAAATATCAACCACGCAACAATAAAATTCACTAAGCAGCTCAAGTAGCTCGGAGTCATACTGGATCAATTAACCATAGATGCCACAGTTATGGAGCTAGCCGTTAAGAAACACAGCAAACAATACACGGCCTACATCGATTACCGAAATGCTTTCCACTCCGTACATGATAGCTGGCTAATAGAGACCCTGAAGATCTACAAGGTCAATGCGATTGTGACAAATTTCCTAGGAGGAACAATGGCTAAATGGAGTACCACCATTAAGGTCGAGAACATAACAACCAGGCCAACCCCCATTAGAAGAGGAATTTTTCAGGGAGATGCTTTGAGCCCACTATAGTTCTATCTAGCACTCAACCCGCTGTCCACCATGCTCAATGGCAGCAAGTATGGATATAACCGCAAAGAAAGAAGAAAGAACCTGTACACCATCACCCACCTCATGCCCATGGATGGCATCAAGCTCTCCCTGGCAACCGAGAAGCAACTCCAGCAACTACTGCGGATCACCGAAGAATTCAGCAAGGACATCAAGATGGAATTTGGTCTAGAGAAATGCAAGACCCCCACACTGCACCACCGAAAATTATTTGGCGAAACTACCAGCTGCTCACTGGTAAAGAGATCGAAGCTGCACTGTGCTGCCACTTTATTAGATACACCCCTGCTTTACACAAAAATGGTTTGTCCCACAACGTTGCAAGTCACATGACCACACTTGTGGGTATAAATGCAGCAGAACAACCTTTCTAGTAGTAGTTAAGCGTACAAACCATAGCAAGAATGGGGAAAAGGAATGCTGTAAGGGACTTCGAACGTGGCACGGTAGCAGGTGCAAGACGTGCTGGACAAAACATCTCTGAAACTGCAGTTCTCCTGAACCTTTCACGCACCACAGTTTCAAGGGTGTATCAACAATGGTGCAACGAACATAAAACATCCGCTGAACGGCTCTCCTGTGGAACAAAATCGCTTGTTGATGAGTAGTACAGTGTAGAGTGTAGAGTGTGTTTAGTGTCAAGCGGCACCAGGGGCTCCCCCCATCTCCGCGTGCTATACATTGAGGGTGTGAAACAGAACACTGTCAATGCCAGAGGTTTAGAAGTATATGGATCTTGTATTTGTGTAGTGTCGTGTACCGTTGTTCGTCTGGTCATTTAGCCACTGGGCCCCTAATGGGACCCAACGTTGCCCCACTCCGCCCCGTCGAGGCAGACCAGGTACTCTACTTAGTCATTTACTCTGGCAGGTCCTGCCACCTAATTTCCTGAGATTTCAGTGGCAAGGACCTAAAAAAAAAAAAAAAAAAAAACGCTATATAGATAGGGGTCAGCCAAAAACGCTATATAGATAGGGGTCAGCCAAAACAAAGGGAGTACTAGTTGGGCGATTTGATGTTGTTAAGTTTTTGGGTGTAGGGCTCAAACAATTTGGAGTTGATTCAGACACTAGTTGTAAGTTAGAGAAGGGGAGGGAGACTGAAGACTGGGGGGAAAAGACAGAGATATGGGGTCCATAGAGAAGATGACCCCAAGTCAGTGGAGCAGGCCCATGCCCCACCAGAGTGAAAAAGAGGGGTGGCGAGGGGGGAGGACACCAGAGATGAACTCCCCCTCCCGCCAGGGAGTGGAGGCAGAGGACCACGCAAGGGAGCGTGGCTAGGGAGGCCTAAAGGCAGCAGCTGAGCTGTGCTGGTGTAGGTTCTGTCACTCCTGGGACAAAGGAAGGAAGGAAGGAGTGTTTTTTTTTTTTTTCCTTTTTGTTGATGAGTGTAGAGTGTAGAGTGCGTTTAGTGTCAAACGGCACCAGGGGTTTCCCCCATCTCCGCGTGTTGTACATTGTGGGTGTGAAACAGAACACTGTCAATGCCAGAGGTTTGATGAAGTAAGTGTAAGTGTGTTTAGGGTCAAGCGGCACCAGGGGTTCCCCCCATCTCCGCGTAGTTTACGTTGCGGAGTATTACAGTACACTGTAAATGCCAGAGATTTAAATGTGTATGGATCTTGGACTGTGTAATGTTGTACCGTTGTTCTTCTGGCCATTTAGCCGCTGGACCCCTGTTAGGATGGAACGTTGCCCTACTTACGCCCCGTGGAGGCAGGCCAGGAACTCCATAGACTTAGTTTACTCTGGCAGGTCCTGCCGCTTAGTTTCCTGAGATTTCGGCGGCTAGGACCAAAAAAAAAAAAACCCCCTTTGGGTGGCATATTCCAATGGCCATCAAGAAAATAAAATAAAGTGTTTTTTGTTATTTGCGTTGACGTGGGGATATTATCGCTTTAATTTCTTAGACCGAATGCTGGGCGTATAGCGGTTTGATGTATTAATTTTGATGTGTTGGACTTCGCTAGCGTGAAGATAGAGGGGAGGGAGACAGAAGACAGGGGGGAAAAGGCAGAAGTATGGAGCCAATAGAGAAGGTGGCCCCAGTTTCAGTGGGGCATGCCCATGCCCCACCAGAGAGGAAACAAGGGATGGTGAGAAGGGGGACCGTGTGGCCGCCCCCTCCACCTGGGGAGTTAGGAATTATAGGTGGAGGGCTAGAATGCCCTCTTCAGGTCTCCAATATGGCCTTTGTCTCACGTCTGTTTCTCTTCATTGTCACTCATGGGGCAAGCCGCATACTTGTGTTCCTCTTTCTTTGGTCATCATCATTGGTTGATATCCCCGTCCTTAGTTTCTCGTATTCCTTGGTGTCCATATTTGGTTTCATTACTCCTGTTGCCTTGTTGGATGGCTATTTGTCGTTTTCCTCTGGAGAAGATGTCTGGACAAAGCGACTAAAGGCGCAAATTCTTTTGGTGTGTCCAGGAGATGGTGTTCCTAGGTGTTAGGGATTTCCATTTAAGTTTCCATATAGACTTGCCATTCCCTAGACCTCAGTCTATCCATGGCTAAATCTTAATGGTTACTCATTTCTCGCGTTGTTTTAAAACTCCAACTATATAATATTAAATTAATTTAACTGAACACAAAATAACCAACTCAACTTAATAAACGGCCAAGTGGCCGTTTATTAAGTTGAGTTGGCCTCCTCTGAGAAAATTACCAGTTTTAATTTTCATTTACTGAACTTAATCAAAGGAGTTCCCATCCCTTCTACGTGGAGGCTGGCCTCCACTATCTAGCAGCAAACTCCATCTTCTTTTAAAGACACTATTGACAAATTCATTAAAGTACACAAAAAACCTTATATTATCTCAAAAAACCAAATATTATCTCTATTAAGGGAATAACCCATATACCTTTCTAATTTTGATTTTATATCTACATAATTTGGACAGTCAAGCATGACATGTTCAGAAGACTCAAGGGACCCACATTCACAAAAACCATTATCTCTTAACCCCAAACTGGTGTAATCTCATTGCCAATCCATGTCCAGTTATTAAAAAAACCGGCATGCATGCCAAACTGTAACCATACCTTCTTTTTAGTGTTAACTATATTAACTTTAGGTATAAAACCATAAGTCTGTCTACCTTTTTCACACACATCCCAATCCATTTGCCATCTCAAATATATCTCTTCAACTATTCGTCTTTTTTCATTTTTCAAATCACCATAACTATACACTCTTCCTTCCTCAGGACATGAAGTTATTCCTAATATAGATCTTTCATTTTTCTTGGTATAATGTAACAATCCGTACAATAGTACAATATAATGGATCGGCATCCTTCCAGATAACACCTGCAAGGCTTCTGAGGACACTGTTCTACATACTCTAGTAATGCCTAATAAGGCAAAGCGTTGTGATTGAATTAATTTCTTTTGTATAATAGCATTTGAAATTCTATAGACCCAAGCTCCCAAGGCATAAGTGACTATAGGTATATATAGGCATTCATATAATAAATTCAGGGCATGTCCTTTTATACCCCAGTCTACTCTTATAATCCTACGGAGCTTGGCATATAGTTTTTTAATTTTATCTTTAATATAATTAACATGCTCAGTAAAAACACAATTTTTGCTGTAATTTAACGCCTAAATACATTCTAGCCGTCATATGGCGAACAGCAGACCCCAAAAGCCTCACAGTGGGAGCTAGATTCATGCTCAATTTTCCCTTGAGTAACATCTGAACCGTCTTTTCTCTTGAAATCTCCAATTTATATTTGACTGTCCAATTTTCTAATTCTTGCAGAGCTAATTCTGCTTTTCTCTGAATAACTGACCTAGCATTACCCTGAACAATCAACACCAGATCAACCGCATATGCTGTCTTAACAACGTCAGGCATTTCTTTATTCAAAAATTCATCTAATACGATATTCCAAGCAAAAGGGCCAATAACTGAGCCCTGAGGACAACCCCTCTGTACATGGGTGTTAGGGATGTATTTAGTTCTCGTGATCATTTGACATCTGATCTCTTTGTATATTTCACACTGATGCATAACGTGATGCCATGATTCTAGTTCGCTGCAGAGACAGTGTGATTCCTCGATTATGCCCATGGCATTTAATTTGGCCTTGAAAGGCCCGTGGCCGGTGAGTAGAAAAGTAGTGTTTAGGCCTGGGTACAGCCATGCGGGAGCCTTGGGATACAGCTTGGTTATTTGGGGAATAAATTTTTTTGTTACCGCTCCTTTTTCCACTCTGTCCATCTTCTCTGCCAAATTTGTACGAGGTGGTCCACTATTTTTTGTTTCTCGTTTTTCCTGTTATTGGTGATGTCAATGGTAAGATCGTTGTAGGTGGTTTGGTTTCCTTTGGTTAGTAGATACATAAGTCAGCAGCGGGTTGCCTCTAAATGCAAGGGTAGGGTCCCCGCAAGGACCTGTAGGGCACTCGTACTAACCGTGTTACATGCTCTTGTTATTGTTAATAATATGTTGCGTTGGATCGTGTCCACTATCCTTTTATTCACTGCTGTTCCTGCTTTCTTGTACCATATGGGAGATCCATATGTTATTATTGGGATGAAGATGGCTTTATAATACAGGGACAGGGTTCTCCTGTTTAGCCCCCAGTCCCTGCGTGTAACTCTGGCAACGAGCGCTGTGTATTTCCGCAGTTTCTCTTTTAGATAGATTAGGTGCGGTTTAAATGATAAGTTCTGATCGATGATCAGTCCCAGATATTTAATTTTCTTTCTTTGACAGTTTGATTGTTTGTCCTGCCAGCTTGATTTGTGGCGGTCTTCTAAGGTTTAACCTCCCTCTCAATAGTATTGAGTCCGTCTTCGTTGGCGAGATTGTTAAGGTGTGTAGTTTTGCCCAGTCCTGAAAGGTTTCCAGGGCTTGGTTTGCATGCGTTTCAAGGTTCTGTCTGGAATCTGCCGCGACCGTCAGTACGAGGTCGTCTGCGAAGGCCTCGACCTCCACCTCCCCCAGGTCCATGGTGAGGAACTCGTCAAACACTATATTCTACAGGAGCGGCCCAGGGACAGATCCCTGAGGGCAGCCCCTGCGCACCGACCAGGTCAACTTCTTGTAGGGCGTTATTACTTGGACGTTTCTGTCGGAGAGATAAGTTTTGATGCTCCTGTACAAATTGCTTGGGGTTTTCGCTGCCCTGAGCCTGCAAAGGACGCTCAGCCACTAGAGGGTGTCGAACGCCCCAGCAAAGTCGACGGCTATGATAAGGAAATATTTCTTGGTACACTGCATCGCTTTGGTGATTAGGCCTTGGACAGCATCTATGGTCGAAGATCCCGATATGAAGCCGTATTGCTTGGGTGAATTCAGGTTTGCCTCATTATAGTGGTTGTGGATCCTTTTATGAAATAAACTTTCGTAAAGCTTGCTTATTGTCGACAAAAAGGCTATGGGTCTATATGAATTGTGATTTTCCTGGTGTCTGTTTCAATTTTTGAGGATCAGGTTTAGATTGGCCGTCCTCCAGCTGGTGGGGAACTGGCCCTCTTTGATACAGGTGTTGTACAGTCGGAGCAGGTGGTCCGCCATAACCTCCGCTGCTTTCTTGACCATTTCCGGCTCGATGAGATCGGGGCCAGGGCACTTTTTGTTCCTGGTTTGTGATACTGCTTCTTGTAGCTCGTTGGCTGTGAAAGGGCGTTCTAGTTGTTGGGTCTCGTATTCTTCGTTTGCTTGGCAGATGGCTTTCTGGTCCTCTGTTAGTATGCCTGGTGGGTCTTGGATTAGATTGCTGAGCATGTTCTTTATTGAGTCCTGCCATGTTGCAGTGAGTGTTCCTTGTGCCGTCTTTGTTGCGGTCATCACTTCACCTCTGTGGAGTTTGTTTGTAGAGAGGTTTGATAATAGTGGACATAGTGTTTTTTGTTATGCGGTTCCCGTGGTTTCCCACAAATCCGCGTTAAATACTCTGTTAACATAACAAAACCAGTCAGTGTGGGTTATGTGTGAGTAGTGTGTTGTTTGACTGGCCTCTTCGTTACTGGGAGGCGCGATCACCAGGAAGGATCCTCCCAGCATCCGTCCACTGGCACGAGGAGCCGGACCAGGGAGTAAAAGACATCTGACGGGCCGTCCACACTCTTGCAGGAGCGAGAGTGGGGAGAGCCAAGGAAAGAGCGGAGAAGAGACAGGAAAGTGGAAGACAGACAAGATAGCGAGGATCACAGAGCGTAGGCATCCTCCCAGGCGAAACGGAGCAGGAAGAGTGCTAGGTGCAGTTGTGGGAGTCCTGGAGAAAGACTGTGGGTAGGAAGTAGAGAATAGGTAAAGTTCAAATTAAAGAGTCCAAGATCGTCACAATGGAGAATCACGGAGCGGCGTCGACAGGGCTATTTGCAGTTTCCGCCATTTGCAGTTTCATGTCTGGAAGTTTCCAGTGCTAGGTATCAGTTGCTGTCTAGAGGAGGTTATCCAGGAGTAGTGTTCGGGAGTTGCAGGTGATGCCAGCGACGACGAAAGACCTCGTTGGCATAACTAGTCAGTGCACGGAAGGCATCATTAGATTCCAATAACTTGGTTTCTGGCCGACGTGATGTAGTGTGGAGGTCTAGGAGTAGTTGGTTTCTTAGATCTAAGTATACGTTGCATGAGTGCATCACGTGATCCCAGTCTTCAGGTTCTCCGCAGGTACAGAGGGCATCCTCGACTAGGCCGAACACTAGAAGGCGTCTCTTGAAGGACCCGTGGCCAGTTAATAGGAAGGAAGCATAGACGTTAGGGAAGAACCAAGTGGAACGTTGCTTGTTGATGTAGGTTACCTCAGGAAGGAAAAGTTTAGTAGTTGCACCAGTTGTGGAGTTATTCCAGCGGGTTTGCCATAAGTTTATGAATTGTAGCCACACACGTTTATGTTCCTTTTTGATGTCGGTATCGGTACGGGTTTGAATAGTGAGGAATTCAGCTTCCTTATTCTTCTTGATGGCATGAGAAAGTCCGATAAAAGCGAAGTGGAGGTCCAAAGGGAGGCGGCCTGTTAGTGGCTGTAGGGCGGCAGTTGATGTCGTTCTACATGCGCGGGTCATTTGTAGTAGCATAAGTCGTTGAATTTGCTGAATTTTACGTTGAACATGCACTAAGGTCATTCGGTGGTACCATACTGCAGCTCCATATGTGACAATTGGTATAATACTGCTGAGTATAAAAGGCGTTGAGTTGGTCCTTTAAGACCCCAGTCCTTGCGGGTAAAGCGTGCTAACATAGTGATGTAATTTTTTATCTTTTCTTTGATAGCCTGGATATGAGGAATGAAAGTTCTCCTGTCGTCCAAAATTACTCCCAGGAACTTCACCGATCGGTAGTTTTTCAGTGGGTGGCCATTAAAACGTATGGTAGGAGGTCTGGAGAAGTCCAGTTTCCCTTTTAATAGGAGGGTTTTGCTCTTCTCAGTGGAGACTGAGAGTTTATTTTCCGTGGCCCATAGGGACAGAGCAGCGAGAACAACCGTAGCCTGGGTTTCTATGGTGTCGCGGGTAAGGCCCTCAATGATAATAACCATGTCGTCGGCATAAGAAAGCTGAGTAGTGTGTGGATAGTCCCTCAGGAGCCAATCGTCGAGTATCATATTCCAGACAGCTGGCCCCAGGATGGAGCCCTGGGGACAGCCTCGGGTTAGATGTCGGATGATGCAGTGATATTTTGTTTTGATGCTAACCTTGCGGTTAGAGAAGTAGCTTTTGAGGCAGTGGTAGAAATTCCAAGTACAGTTAGAGACTCTGGCCCTCTGAAGAACGCCAGGCCACCACACTGTGTCAAAAGCTCCTTTAAAGTCAATGAAGATTGCCAGTACGTAAGTTGCATCCGACTGTTCTGCAACTTTGAGGGTTTTAGATAGAGCATCAATTGTGGAGCACCCTTGTTTGAATCCAAATTGAAGCGAGGATGCCAAACCACTGGCTTCATATCGGGGTTGGAAGCGGGAGAGCAGCAGTCTCTCAAAAACCTTGCCGAGAATGGGAAGCAGCGCAATCGGGCGATATGCCTTGGAGGTACCTGTGGGATCCTTAGGTAAGATCCTCAGGTTAGCGTGCTTCCAACATGATGGAAAGTTACCCTCATTCAGACAGGTGTTGAAGAGCTGAAGAAGTATCATTGGAGCTATGGCCCAGAGACGTTGCACAGTCTCGCCTTCAATAAAATCCAGACCAGGAGCTTTACCTTTTTTGATTTTTTTAATTGCTGCATCGACTTCTTCCTCTGTGAATGGTTCCTCCATATTGTCTGGCTGGAAGCTGGAATTTTGTACTGCTATTTTCCTGTGAATGTCAGTGTCAGAGTTGGTGTTGTCCTGGTATATTAGTTCATCCAGAATCCGGTTGATTGTATCTTCCCAGTGTGTAGTCTCCGACGAGTCATCAGAGCGGACAGAGTGTATGACATCCGTGGATCCCAGCTTATTCCTCACGAGTTTGTGGACTAATCCCCATGGATTCCAGTTCCCCTCAGTCTCGACAAGGGAACGCCAGGAGCTTTGCTTGGCATGGTAAATTTTGTTAGTATATTCACGGCGGACTGCTTTGAATCGGTCTCTATACTGTTCTACAATGTGAGCAGGTTCAGTCCTTCTCTTGCGTTGGTATTCTTTCCGAGCGCGCTTCAGAGAATTGCGCAGGTTAGTGAGTTCCTGCGACCACCATGGAACAGATCTTGGTTTCGTGGAACATTTTTTCATGGAGGCCTCTGAAGCTTTGAGGAGCAGTCTCTGCACAAAGTCTGTTTTCTGCGCACTGTTCATTGATTGGTAGAAGTTGCTAGCTGGGTCATGAAGAGCATCTTGAGTTACATTGTCAAACTGGTCCCAGTTCGCTGTTTTAGTAGAGAATCTTACAATATCCTGGATAGGCACTTGACGAGGGAGGGCAGAATCGGTGACACTGTAAGTGATGATGCGATGGTCGCTAGTAGTGGCTGTGTCATGCACCTGCCAATGGAGGAGTCTATTGCGAAGAGAAGAAGTAGTTAGTGTGATATCCAGGTTAGACTCTCCCGTTCCCGAAGAGTAGGTGGTTGGTTGTCCTGGTCTGTTGATGATTTCAAGGCTGCGTGAGGCAATGAATTCATCTAACATATATCTCCTCTTGCATCGGTAGAGGTGTTGAACCATTGTGTTGACCGAGCATTCGAATCTGCGGCTATGATGACATCAGTGTTCTCCAGGAGGTCGAGAGCTTGTTCTAGTCGAGCTATGTGCGGGAGGATATCTGTACCAAATTGAAAGTATGCTGTTAGGACCGCAATACGGCCGAAGCTGCCTTCTATTGTAGCCCCCGCTAGGTGGGGAGTGCAGAGTGATTCTATCTGTGTTACTACTAAGTCTGGATTGCAGACGATGATAGCAGCGAGGCACAATTGGTTTGTCGTCTGGATTTTTCTGAAAGCCAGGGGGTACCAGAGACCCTTCCACGGACGCAGTATGGTTCCTGAAGGAGAAGAATGTCTAGATTCAACTCGTCCATTAGGGAATGAAGCTGTGTTGCCACTGAGATGGATTTTTGGCCATTGATTTGAGCTATACGAAGTCCGGGAGAGGGGGGGGTTGAGCATCCTATTTTCCATAGTTAGTCTTATTGCGTACTATATCTGCTGCTCTTCTGTATACAAGGCACGCTCCATCCCGCACAGAGTGATCGTAGGGTTTGTTAATTGCTTTGCAATTTGAGCAAAGTTTGATAAGAGTGTAGAGTGTAGAGTGTGTTTAGTGTCAAACAGCACCAGGGGTTTCCCCCATCTCCGCGTGCTATACATTGTGGGTGTGAAACAGAACACTGTCAATGCCAGAGGTTTAAAAGTATATGGATTTTGTATTTGTGTAGTGTCGTGTACCGTTGTTCATCTGGTCATTTAGCCGCTGGGCCCCTAATGGGACCCAACGTTGCCCCACTCCGCCCCGTGGAGGCAGACCAGGTACACTACTTAGTTATTTACTCTGGCAGGTCCTGCCACCTAATTTCCTGAGATTTCAGTGGCAAGGACCTATAAAAAAAAAAAAAAAACACGCTATAGATAGGGGTCAGCCAAAACAAAGAGGGAGTACTAGTTGGGCGATTTGATGTTGTTAAGTTTTTGGATGTAGGGCTCAAACAATTTGGAGTTGATTCAGACACTAGTTGTAAGTTAGAGAAGGGGAGGGAGACTGAAGACTGGGGGGAAAAGACAGAGATACGGGGTCCATAGGGAAGATGACCCCCAAGTCAGTGGAGCAGGCCCATGCCCCACCAGAGTGAAAAAGAGGGGTGGCGAGGGGGGGAGGACACCAGGGATGAACTCCCCCTCCCGCCAGGGAGTGGAGGCAAAGGACCACGCAAGAGAGCGTGGCTAGGGAGGCCTAAAGGCAGCAGCTGAGCTGTACTGGTGTAGGTTCTGTCACTCCTGGGACGAAGGAAGAAAGGAGTGTTTTTTTTTTTTTTTTTTTTTTCCTTTTCCTGAGAGGACTGTCATATCCAGGAAGTTTCTTACTTTGATCTTCAATGGGTGGTGTTTGGGTGCCTAACCCGTCTAGCAGTGAAGACAGACTGCGCAAACACTGTAAAGGCGACATAGCGCTGCTCGTCCATTATAATCAGGTGCTCACAATTCCGGGGATTTTCTTGCATTTTAGTGGCAAACCTTAGCCGGAACTCATCATATTCATGGCAATCATACATCACGTGATCCCACGTTTCTTCATCCCCGCAGTGACACAGCGGATCTTCTACTATGCCTAGGGATGTTAGCTTCGCTTTAAAGGGTCCGTGGCCTGTAAATAGAAATGTAGTATGGAGGCCTGGTGCGTACAAGGGAGGAGGCTTTGGACTGATGAGGTTCACAGAGGGAATGAACTTTTTGGTTATCAATCCTTTGTTGGTGGTGTCCCATGTCTCTTGCCAGGTCCTGTACATAATTTCAGAGATTCTCTTCCTTTCCTGTTTGGGGTTGTTATCAAGGTTAAGAGTGATGCCTGCTGTTTCGGTGGGAATACTCTTCTTCAATCGTTGATGTAATCCTCTTCTTATTACCTCTAGGTGTAGGGGTATACATCCAGCTAGCACCTGCAGAGCTGGGGTGCTTACTGTACGGCACGCCCTTGTTACGGCAAGGAGCATAGAACGCTGTATGGAGTCTAGTTTACGGCGATTTCGGTCGAGGGAGGCCCTAGTACACCATACTGAGGCTCCATAGCAAGCTATTGGCACAAATATGGCATTATAGATGAGGGCCAGAGCCCGGCGCTTAAGGCCCCAGTCTGCACGGCTTATACGGATGATCATGGCCGAGTATTTTTTTATTTTCTGTGACATATATTTCAAGTGAGGATGGAAATTTAGCTTCATATCTAGGACGATTCCTAAATACTTGATTTCTGGGTATAATTTTATGGAGGTGTTGTCAATTTTGATAACCGGTGGTCTTCGTAGTTGAAGCGTTCCCTTGAGCAATATAGATTTGGTTTTCTCTCCCGAGATCTTTAGTCGGTGAATGGCTGTCCAATCCTGGAACTTAGTTAGTGCACAATTTGCTCTCTCCTCTAAATCAGCTCTTGTGTCACCATGCACCACCAAAACCAAATCGTCAGCAAACGCAAGGGGTTGAGTCATCCCCAAGTCCATCCCAAGGAACTCGTCCAGGACGATGGACCAAAAGAAAGGCCCCAGGACCGAGCCCTGGGGACAGCCTCGGGAGACCTGGCTAGTGACAGACTTGTACTTGGTACTAACATGGACAGTGCGGTGTCTCAGGTACTCCTTGACACAGCTATAAAGGTTGAGCGGTGCTTTGGCTTGTCGGAGTCTTCTGAGAATACTTGGCCACCACAGCCGATCAAACGCTCCAGCAAAGTCAACTGTGATGGCTAGCACATACTTGCCTTGAGTGCTTGAAACAGTAGATATTAATTTAAGAAGAGCATCTTCAGTGCTGCAACCAGCTTTGAAACCGTACTGAAGTGGAGAAATGAGGTTTTCTTTAGAGTAGCATTTTGACAACCTGCTGAGGAGAAGCCTTTCCAGAAGTTTGCCTAGGACTGGCAAGAGAGCAATTGGCCTGTAAGATTTTGGCTCTTCAGGTGGTTTGTCTGGGTTCTTCAAGATGAGTTTAAGGCATGCCTCCTTCCAGATAGCAGGAAAGTGGCCTTCCATTAGGCATCTGTTGAAAGTGGCGAGCATGGTGTTAGGGAAGTAGGTTGCAAATTTCTTGATAACATCCACCTCCAGGAGGTCATTGCCAGGAGTTTTATTTTCTTTAGTTTTGTCCAGTGCAGCTTTTAGATCGTCATTTGTAAATGGTTCTTCAGTATTTTCTGTTGTATAAGAATCGTTAGCGGTAACAATCAGTAGTTGCTCTTCAGTTAGCTGTGCATCATCTGTTGGAAAGAGGGCATTTAGCATGTTATGGACAGAGTCTTCCCACGTGAAGGTGGAAGAACCATCAGGTTTTACAGTTGTACTGAGGACTTCACCTCTAGGGAGTTTGTTCACAACGATACGGTAGACAACTCCCCAGGGGTTATCATTTCCTGTGATCGAGACCAGATTCTGCCATGAGGCTTTTTTGCAGCGTCTAATCATGGTAGTGTAACTGTTCCTTAAGAATCGGTAACTGTCTTTTGCGGCTTCGACCTCCAAGGGTGGGAGGTGAGCACGGGCTCTCTGAAAAGTTTTACGAGCTTGGTGCACTCTCTTCCTCATATCTTGTAGTTCAGCATTCCACCAAGGGACTGCGTTTTTGAAGGGCCTTCTCTTGGGGATTGCCACAGCACAGGCCTCTTTGATGGTCTTGGAGAGGGAAACTGCACAGTCCTCAGAGGTGATGTGATTCAGTTGTGAAGAATCTTCATGAAGTCTCTTTACAAGTTCGGCTTGAAAGCGTGGCCAGTCAGCTTTCTTTGTGCAGAATCGCACTACATCCCTGGGTATTGGGGGAAATACAATCCACGGAGCGGCCAAGAGAATAGGTGATTGCTCTGTGATCAGAAGTGGTCCATGCTTCATTAACCTTCCACTTGCTGAACTTTCCAGAAATAGTCGGCGTGGTCAGGGTGATGTCGATGGTACTTTCCCAGAGGGTGCTACTGTATGTGGGGAGATTTCCAGGCTGGTTGAGTACTTGTAGTCTGGAGGCAAGGATGAAGTTTTCAAGTTCCTCCCCATTTCGAGTGACCGTACGATCAGGTGTTTGACTATGCCACAGGGGAGAGCGACAATTCGCGTCCATGGCTATGAGTAGCTTACCCCCTGGGAGAAGGTCAAGTGCTGTTTGTATTATGGCGATCGCAATTGAGATGTCTTCACCAGGTCTGCTATAGAGTGAGAGCAGATGTAAGGATCCCATGGCAGTAAGAACTTGAGCACAGGCACTAAAGGATGTACAAAGTGGAGCTACTTTAGTTACAGAGATTTCAGTGTTACTGACTAGGATTGCGGCCCGTGGTGCATCTGTAGTACCTTGAATGATTTAGTATGAAGCTGGATAACCTGTCACCTTACCCTTGTAGGCATAAGGCTCCTGGAGCATAATTATGTCAATATTTTCTTCCTCTGTTTTTAATTTAATTTGTTCAACCACTGCTCTGGCATGCTGTGCATTTATCCGCAAGAAATTCAGCTTCTTCTGTGTTGGTGGTTGGGTGGACCATCTATCCATAATTGGTTCTGTCTTGGTATATTCCCTTAAATTTTATATATACAGGGCAGTTTGCATCCCTGACGGAGTGCAGGTGGGGTATTTTAGACCGTTTGCAGTTTGCACAAGCTGCTGGTTCCTCCCTTTTAGGGCAGTCTTTGAACTCATGTCCCTGCTGGGTACAGTGACCACACGTTGGGACCAGTTGGTTGCAGGTGTGCGATGTGTGCCCAAATTGCAGACACCTGAAAAATTTGGGAACTGGAACGTACTCCTTGAATCGGTGGCTTCCCCATCCGATGTAGATTCTCTCATGTTGGCTAATGACCTTCCACGCTCTGGGGGAAAGTTCGACTACCCAGTTTACTGTAGCAGCTGACTTAGACTTCGTGATATGTTTTGGTATAATGTCAGCATCAACGTCGTCCTCTGCTGTATGCGCGCTAAGGTTTTTGTAGTATATTTCCTCGTTTAGCTCTTGAGGAGTAGTACTCTTGTCCAGACCGAAGAGGAAAATGGAAGGTCCTTTTCGTTTTGGCGTTTCTGCCTTCAATCCTATGTTGGAGATTTCTGAACTCTTTAGTATAGTTTGTGCCTCCTCCCTAGTATCCGTTTCAATGATAACACCAGGCATCCTGGTTTTTCTTATGCTTTTGATCTTTAGGGTTTTCATGTGCTCCTTGAGGTTGCTAGTTAAGACATCCTTAACTGCGTCGCTAGTTGTTAGTTGCGTATCCTGTGTGGGTTTCACCAGGATAACATGCGATTTAGCTGTTCTTTTGTCAGATTTCCTGATAGTATTTTTTTGCACAGGGACCTCTTCGTTGAGCGATGAAGTGCCATTCCTCAATGCCTCGGTAAAAGAACGGGGGCGTTGTAGCATTTTGTTTTCCCGTTCTTGTGTGAGTAGGTCTAATTTGGCCGACATTTTCTCGTTATCTGTATGCAGATGGTAAACAATGCCCTCCATTTTCGACCATATTCTAATAATGCCTGTGCGAGTGACAGCAGTGATTCTGTTGGTCTTCTTGGCCATATATTTCTCAAGGATGTCGCGCAGTTTTAGGAATTGGTCAATTGGGGTCCCCTGTAGTGGTTCTTCCTTGTCATCAGTGTTATCTGTATCCGATCCGCTGGATGTATCCCTACCTGGGTCCCCAGGTATATCCCTTACAGGGGGGGACTCTGTGCCAGATCTATGTCTTGTCCTTCTAGCTTTCCGCGTGCTTTTTTGCCTCTTTAGTTCTCTCATAGCTTCATCGTTCTCATGAAGGAGATTAGCATTTCTAGTGCGTCTGCCAGCGTCTGCGCGGTCTCTGTTCATATATTCAACGTCGGAATCTGACATGGTTTTAGTTCAGCGCAAAATTCCAGAAAAAAAAAAAAAAAAGGGCAATACAATTTTTCAGGATTTCACAACTACAGTCTTTTAGAGAATCGCAGAAGATTTTGTTTACTTTGCAAGATGGACATTCGCAATTAGTGAAATGCGGCAGTCAAGGTCACTACTGAAGGAATACAGTAGATGTGTTTACTCACTAAGTCCTGCGCCGGAGGGGAATGCTGCACATTCTTGCCACACAAGGGGGTATACATTCCATTGTCACACGAGCCTCCCAAGTCAAGTGCAGGGTATTTGCGTGGCAACCACAGTGTAATTGGTGCCTCTCTATAGCCCTGCTGTCAGCCGCATGGTGACCAGTACGGTCTGGCAACAAAGGATACAGAAAGAAAACGCAAATAACCTGCAAAGTTCCCAGTAAATGAGCAAACGTTTCTCACCCTGAGATCCACTGTAGTAATTCTTCTAATTAGTACACTTTTCATTAACTAACAGGCACTGTAAACACATATTCAGAGACAAAACCCAGGAGCGCGGAAAACGTGCGTCCACACTGCTAGGGAGAGTGAGGAGTCTCCGAGGAGGATGGCTAGAATTGTGCAAGCAAACAGACGGGCCACAATGTCGCACATCACGTCAGAATACTACCTTGGTGCGCAGAACAAAATATCGCAATGGACCACTAGTCGCACTTTGTTGAGAATGGGCTACAACAGCTGACGGCATCATCATGTACCTTTGTTATCAATGAAGAATAAGAGAGCACGCCTCCTGTGAGCACAGAAACACTAGCACTGGACTATGGAGGATTGGAAAACAGTTGCTTGGTCTGAAGAGTTGAAGTTCCTTTTGCATCATGTTGATGGAAGACTCAGAATTTGGCGAAAATCGCATGAATCCATGGAACTGTTATGTCTGATGAATACTGTGCAAGGTGGTGGGGGCAGAGTTATGGTGTAGGGAATGTTTTCTTGGCACACGTTGGGTCCATTGATACCCATAAATTCACGTCTGCATGCCACATCGTACCTAAACATCGTTGCTGACCAAGTGCATCCGTTCGTGTTGACAGTTTATCCTCAAGCAGATGGTTACTTCCAACAGGATAATGCACTGGTGCAGGAAGCCCAAATCAGTATGGAATGATTACAGGAACACGACAATGCCTTTTCTTTGCTGCAGAGGCCCGCTTAATCCCTGGATTTGAAACCTATTGAACATTTTTGGGATGAGCTGGAAAGGGATGTTTGCTGCAAACACACACCACCTCCGTCGAATCTCAAGGAACTGCGTGACACACTCATGTCTGCATGGTACTCCATTTCCGCACAACGTTTTCAGCACCTTGCTCAATCCATGCGTAGACGGGACACTGTTCTGAAGGCCAAAGGAGGTTGAACACCCTGCTAGGTACGTGTACCTAATAAAGTGGCAGCACAGTTTATGACAGAAGGAGAGACCTAAAAATACATAGGGATGATGCAGACTAAGCAGTTAGAACAAAAGAAAATCAAGAAGTGCCTGATCGAAAAATATCATCAGAGACTCAGAAGTCTACAAAACGCAAAATTGAACGGAAGCACACAGTTAAAGCCACAAACACCTATGCAGCTCCAGTACTAACATGCACATTCGGGGTCATAGGTTGGACTAAAACCTAGCTAGAAGATATCATGCGAAAGACAAGTACAATGATGACCAAGAGTCGCCAACACCACCCGAAGTCATCAGTGGAAAGAATAACAATACTTGGAAAAGTGGGAGGAAGCGGCCCTGATAGACCTTTATAGAACAACAGAAAACAGCAATAGTTAACCTGAAGGATTACTTCAAGAACAACACAGCACCACTCCACCAGGCCATAAGGAAGATAAATAAGTGGTATACCCCACCCACTCTAAGCGAGGAAACCCCTCCCGCCCAGACAGTACAAGAAACGAAGTTAGAAAGATGGGCAAAGGAGACACTCCATGGCAGACACTACAATGACATCCATCAAGATTATATTGACACAATTGTTTCCAATTCATGGCTCACAAGCTGGTCGCTCCTCCCTGAGACTGAATGATTCATACTGGCCATCCAAGACAAGGTAATCAACATCAGAAACTATAGAAAATACATCGCAAAGGAGCCCGGAATGTCAGATGACACATGTCAATGATACCACCTGGCCTCAGAAACGATCCAACACATCACCTCGGGGTACAAGGTGATCACCCAGACTGAGTACACCCATAGACACGACCAGGTTGCCAGGATAATACACCACAAGCTAGCGAGGAAATACCAGTTGACGAACGAAAGTGTACCATATTACAAGTACGAACCCCAGGCACTACTAGAGACCCGAACCTACAAGCTGTACTGGCATGCGCCATAATAACGGATAAGATCATCCCGCAAAACAGACCGTACATAACCCTTGTGGACAAGATTGAAAATGCTGCCTACCTGATTGACATAGCGGTGCGGAACGCTAGCAATGTCCAGAAAACCCATGAGGAAAAAATAAGGAAATACACGAACCTGAGACATGAGATAAAGGATATGTGGCATATGCAAGAAGTATCAACCGTTCCAATCAACGTGTGGTACAAAAGACCCTACATAGCAGCCTAGGAGCATTACGTCTCCCAGAGAACACCTACAAGGAACTCCAGAAAATCGCAATCCTGAATACCTGAAGGATAGTCAGAGATTTCCTCGACCGACAGTAACACCAGACATTACAACCACACTGTGTGCTTGGTAGCAGTACCCGTCATGGAGTGGAAACCTCCAATCAGGGAGATATAATATAAGAGCAAGAATAATAATAATATTCAGGGTACCGAACAGCATGTAGCGGACCCCAGAAGGACCATCGTCACGAAGAACCTGATAGCTCCTGCAATCTTGGAAAAATCAAGCAGGATGTGAGCGATCAACTACAAAGGACAAAGAATAGGGAACCAGAGGAGGAAGAACATGCCGGCGATCCAGAAGAGAAAGAACAAGAAGAAATATAACTGAAGTGGAAACAAACGAGATCATGTTATCCAGAATAGAGGACGAGGGGAGAAGGCCCTAACAGAATTCGAAGGAATGGACCCCATAAACACTCACGTGATACCGAAGCAGCGGCCGAACAGGACCTTGTGGAGAGTCACAGACCACCTGAACCGGCACATAATACCGCATTACCTCGACAGCAATGGTGTAACACTGGAGACTATCCACACAGCCGTGTATTGCAGAGTGGTAAAAAGATCGAAGCTATGGCCGAGGGAGAGACCTACAAATACTTGGGGATTCAGGCCCAGCAGTTACAACACAAGGAAATTAAGACCTGCTTGACAGGAAAATATAATCAGAGACTCAGAAGCCTGTGGAAAGCAAGGCTGAAAGGACGGAAAACAGTTAAAGCCATTAACACCTATGCAGTCCCAGTATTAACATACTCCTTCGAGGCCATAGATTGGACTTACACCGAGATGGAGGATATCATGAGAAAGACAAGGACAGTGATGACCAAGAGTTGCCAACACCACCTGAAATCTACCGTGAAGAGACTGACAATTGCCCTGGAAGAAGGAGGAAGAGGCGTGATAGACATGACAGAGCAACAGAAAACAGCGATATTTAACCTCAAAGATTATTTCCACAAACACACAGCAGCATTCCGCCAGGCCATAAGGAAGATAGACAAGCAGTATACCCCACTGAACCTAAGTGAGGAATCCTCCCCCAACCAGGAGGTACAAACGAAGAGAGATAGATGGGCAGAGAAGACACGCCATGGCATACACTACAATGATCTCCATCAAGATCACATAGATAAAATTGCTTCCAATGCATGGCTCACGGGCGGGACGCTCTTCCCCGAGACTGAAGGATTCAGTCTCGGATTCATGCTTACCATCCAAGAGCGGGTAATCAACACCAGGAACATATAGAAAATACATCGCCAAGGAGCCTGGAGTGTTCGACGACATATGTCGACGATGCCACCTGATCTCCGAAACGATCGAACACATCACTGCGGGATGCAATGTGATCACCCAGACTGAATACACTCTTAGACATGACCAGGTAGCCATGATAACACGTCAGAAACTAGCAAGGAAATATTAACTGGTCGAAGAAAGTGTACCGTACTACAAGTACGAAACCCAGTCAGTACTAGAGACCCCAACCCACAAGCGGTAATGGGATCACGCCATAACAACGCATAGGACAATCCCGCACAACAGACAGGATATAACCCTTGTGGACAAGAAGGAAAAGGCTACCAATCTGATTGACATAGCGGTACACAACACTGGAAACCTGCAGAAAACCCATGGGGAAAAATCAGGAAGTAAGCAAATATAAGACCAGAGATCAGAGAGATGTGGCATACCACAATTCCGATTATCGTGTGAACCACAGGTGTGGTGGCAAAGACCCTACATAACAGCCTAGCAGCAATAGGTCTCCCAGCGAACACCTACAAGGAACTCCAGAAAGTCGCAATCCTGAACACCTGTGGGATAGTCAGAGAGTTCCTCGACCAACAGTAACACCAGACATAACAACAACCACCCTGTGTACTTGGTAGCAATACCCGTCACGTCGTGGAACCCCCAATCAGGGAGAAATAATATAAGACAGCAATAATAATAATAATAATAATAATAATAATAATAATGGCGTTTCACTGTGATTTTTCTTCCATAGAGGTAGGACTTAATGCTGTTATATAGGTTTCTAGGTATGGATTCCTGTCTGAGTCTTCAGAGGATGCTCACCAGATGGTTTTGAACGCCCAAAGTCAATAGATATCACGAAGATGTATTTCTTCTTGCACGTCAGCACAGCGTCAGTGAGGCTTTTAACCGCCTCGATTGTCGAAGTTCCAGGTTTGAAACCATATTGATCTGGGCTTGCTAACCCAGTTCCAGCGTAATGGATTTGTATTCTTTTTAGTAGTATTCAAGTTCCCATATTTGCAGGGTCAGAAAGCTCAGAAAACTGACGAAGAAATGAAAGCTGTGTATGGGCAAAATTTTCCATCCTATAACACTGTAAAAAAGTGGAAACGGGCGGGAGTTCCAGTGTGGTCATGCAAGTGTCCCCTGACAAGCCAAGATAAGGAAGGCCATCAACATGTACAGACAGTGAGACGGTTGCAAAGGTTGAGAAGCTGGTGCTGACAGACGTGTGACAATTTATTTAATCACAAATGCAGTGGGAATTAGTTATGGGTTCGCCCACAGCATTTTACATAACCTCAAACTATTAAATTAAATTAGAGCCACCCACAATTTCCTATAGATGCAGGTATATGTGTTATGTCTGTAAAACGCGTGTCTACTCTGATCGATTTGCCTGTTTTACTGCACTGAAAAAACCCAGTCCCTGGGGAAAAAACCTTGCTGTCTACGTCTGAGACCAACTAACTCAGCCACGGAGTGAAAAAAGCCCATTAAAGTTCCCCGCGTCATCGACGGAATTCGTACCCGGGCCTTTTCGACCCGGTGTAGGGAGGATGGTGATGATACCACTGTGCTACCGCGCAGACAGCATTTTACATGACCATCTGCACATGTCTAAGGTCTCTGCACGATGGGTTCCAAGGTTGCTGACGACTTTGCAGAAGCAATGTTATCGCCAACTGTTGGATTTGTTTAATGCCAATGTTGAGAACGTTTTTAGGGTGAAGCCACCCTATTCTCCTGACTTAACACCTTCAAATTTCTTCTTGTTTCGAGAAATTAAGAAACCATTGCTTGTACCCTGCTTTGATTAGTGTCAGGAAGTCATAAATGAAGTGGAATCGTGGTTTCAGGCAAAAACGGCGAACTTCTGTAATCAAGGCATTAAACAACTATCCATAGATGGGAGAAATGGTTTACAACACATGGAGAGTACACAGAAAAGGATTGAAGATCGATGAAGATCGATTGAAGTTGGGATTGAAGTTCACCTTTCCAGGGCTATTATTTCAAGGTAAAGTACGAAATTTTTGATACCCCTTCGTATATCAGGAAATATGTGAGAATAGTTGATACATATATGAAAATTCTTTTATTACAGTTCTTATACACTGAGTGATCAGTGAATTATGACTAAATACCTAATACTTCGTTGGTCCTCCTTTTGCCCTCAGTACAGCAACTATCCGATGTGGCATGGATTCAACAAGATTTCGGAAGCGTTCGGGAGGTATGGTCAGTGAATTATGACTAAATACCTAATACTTCGTTGGTCCTCCTTTTGCCCTCAGTACAGCAACTATCCGATGTGGCATGGATTCAACAAGATTTCGGAAGCGTTCGGGAGGTATGGCTAACCAAGCTGAATGTAATGCGGTCAGCAACGCAGGTATGACGGTGATTGGGTTATCCAGATGCCTGATATGCTTTTCCATAGTGTCCAACACGTGCTCTATGGGATTGATATCGGTGGAATTCGGAGGCCAGTCGATATGCTGGAAGTCAGAACTGTGTTCCTCAAACCATTCCTGCACATCAAGTGCCCGATGGCCTGGCACATTGTCATCTTGGAAGACATCATCATCATCCAGGAAAAAATGTGACATAGCGGGGTGTACGCAGTTGACAATAGCGGAGACCACTGATACGTTGTTTCACATGTACCAGGGGTCCACGTTCCTTCCAGTGAAATATGCCCGACACAATACAACCGCCTCCACTGACCTGCACTTTTGATACCATGCATGATGGATCAACAACTTCATGTTGTTGACACCAAATCCGCAAACGACCATCGACGGTGTAGACTAAATAACGTGACTCATCCGACCAGCACACCTGCTTCCAGTCTTCTAACTTCCAACTTGCGTGCTCTTTGCACCAGACGAGTCTTTTACGCCGATGAACCTCGGTTAGAAGAGGATGCCGTAGGGATCGTCTGTTGGTATATCCCATACGTGCGGCGCATGGTCATGCCAGATATTGTTCCGGGTTGGCCCATGTTATATTGGGTAGTCAACTCTTCAAAAGTGCTGCGCCTGTTCGCCTGTTAGTGAGTTGGGAGAAGGATAGAGACGAGACGAATTTGACAGAATTGGGTAGAGATATTTTAAACTAGAGAAGATCAAAGAGAGGAGATTCCAAATTACTGACGGGGAATATCAGAGCGGACATATGCACAAATACCACCTTTGTGGCGAAAGAAATCATACAGAGAATAATTCCAACAACTGAGATGAGTAGTGTTTGGATAGGGTTGTGTCAAAAAAGTACGACGAGTTTTAGAGAATGCAAATGGAAATGGGCATCACTGAGTCACGTATTGAGGTCACGTATATTTGTGAAATGAAGCAGAAAGTGTTTGAGAGGTTCAGATCTTTTTGAAGGTAAGTTTGTTTTATTACTTTGACTTGCTACTGATGTATTTAGTAACAAGAAAAGGGGTGATGACCTGCTGTATGAAGTAATGTAATTTTTGAATATGGCGTACAGGCAAGAATATATTCAACTCCTTTACCTTACGTGACCTCGACAATGCCTCCCGCAAACACGCTATCGGACTCCCTCCAATCATTATCTGGCAAACTGGATATTTTACATTAGCTGATCCGGAAGCCTCCTAGAGATTTACAAATAGGTTTGGTCCTGTGGACTATCTAGTGGCCGGCATGCAAACACCGTTTTAGAGCTATAAGCAATGCTAATACAATAGAGAAAACCGACGTCACTTATTTCTGACGGGTACCACGACCAAAACGGCACCGTTTCTAAGCTTGTTGGCTTCTCATCGGTGGGCTGGTAGGTATTCCAGTGACACAATGATTGACAATCCAGTGATGAAGTATAACTCCGCAAGATGAGAGACGTCGACCTTGTGCGATAGTAAAGACTGAAAAGAGGTTTATGGCTGTGAGCCTCAGACTAAACGAGCAAGTCAGACGGTTGTGAGGGTATTCGTATTTATACTTGTTACATCTCATATTGCGAAGGCACAATATGAGATGTAACAAAAACGATGTTCTTTCGCCTACTTAGGTGATTTACAGTGAATTGAATGGATGCTTGGCATTAACTTGTTTGTCCAGTAAATTTCCAGTAGTCTGAGGCTTTCAGTTTTAAACCCATTTTTAGAGTATAAATATATGTAATTTAATATATAAAACTATAAAAATAATATGAGGAAGAAGAGTAAAAAAAATAAATAAAGAAAGAGATGACTGCGAAATTAATAAGCAATATCAAAAAGGACATTGCATAATATAAATAAATATTCATTTATTAAAAATATATAGAGAAAATATTAAAAAAATATTTTTTTTTGCTCGCTCTTTTTCCCCTGTCTGTTTTTCTATAGTGGAAAGTTTATCGTGTTATATTAGTGATATTTCACACTTTGTTTTGGCCTTGGTATGGTTAGCTGACGCTGATTTTTATTGGCTTATAATTTTGGCTGTTTTTTTTTTTTTTTTTTTTGTTAGTTGCTGGTGCATCGGCTTCTGTGGCCATAATGGACCTGCCAAAGGTTTTGCATATTCCGAATGCTCCCCCTCGGGCTCCAAGCCAGAGTGGGAGGATTCGAAACCGCGACCTTTAGGTTGCCAGAAACTTTGGCTCTATTTGACTTCATATATATGTATATCTTATCTGTTTGTTTAAAGTATGGAAAAGTATTTATTGGAGGTTTATTTATTCACTTTTTTATTTCAGAACAACCAGCTATACGTTCACTGCAAGTTCATGGTTTGTAATGACTCCTGAGGTATGTAAATTTAGCGTTGCTTGAAAAGCATGTTTATTCTTTGAGCATTTTAAATTTTCTTTAATATGGGTTGTAGTATTATGTTTCAAAACTAGATTGAATGAAGTACATGCGCATTGGAAAAATGGTCATTCAGAAATAGGCAGGTATGAAGAGCTAATAGCAAATATACAAATTTAATCTGTTTAAACGTATTCATTTTTCAAATGCCAGTTTAAATATTATTAGAGTAAAGAAAGAAGTCTGTATATCACATGACACCTGCTATTCTTAGTAATACACGCCTTGTTTGCCTATAGTTAAGAGTTTCCTCTCCCACAATTTCGCGAGAGAATTCTGGAAACTGATTAAAGGTAAACAAAAGAAATTACTCTCATGATCCTGAGAATCTTCTGTGAGATGTACAGTGTATAGAAGTCAGGTGGCAAAAAGTGGGGCCTTGGAAGGTGTGAGGGCGCCTAAAAATGTAAATAAGATTTCCAAGGAAAGGTAAAATAATAAAAAGGAAAAAAAGTGAATAATAATAAAGATAAATAATAAACAAATTTTTGCCCCACCCCACAAAACATCGAAAATAAAAAAAAAACATGCTAGGTGAACATAAAAATTTAAAAATAACTAAAATTTCGAGAGACTTATAGCATATTAAGTCTAATAATGGTTTTTTAATAGAGATTTTTTATGATATATAAAAAAATCATATATGAAAGTATAAGATAAGGATGAGGGTAATAAACTTAAGTTGTAAAGATACTTAAATGAATATATATATTTCAACATCAGAAAAGCTTTGAACACTTCTGCTCACAGCAGACTGCTGTACAAATTGAAGCAACGTGGTATTAAGGGCAACCAGCAGCTTCGGATAGCGGAATGGTTGAGTGGGAAAAGACAGAGTGGTAATTATTATTATTATTATTATCAGTTTATTTAACAAACACCCCTGTACAGAAATTTCCTAGGAGGGTGGCGCATACATACATCACTTATTAGAGTGTAACAGGATTAAATATCAGCAAATACATAAGATATATACACATAGAGGAAGAATTACATACAGACATCCTGCATTCACAGAAAAATTACAAAACAATATATGTACATAGAAAAATTACAAAATTACAAAACAATGTACATACATAGAAAAATGACATCGTCATTTACACTATGAATTGGTCCTCATTTTTATTCTCTGAACAAAAGGAATACCCTCAGTCCTATAACAGTCTTTTGGAAACACAATATATCGTTCATTTAAGATTTTTATGAGTTCGGCACTTGAAGTCTTTCTTCAATTACTTTCTTTATCATATTTGTAGTTCTGTGTACAGATCCTCTGCAATGAGCTTCCTGTAAGTTTTCTCGTGGCAGTACCTGTCCGGGTCTATTTTGAGATCTCTAAACAGCTCCAGAGTATTGGCAGGAAACATCCGCTTTAATCCGTCCGTGTGGTGGAGAGCGCTTCGGAGACTATGAGGGTTGTGGAGGCGGGCTCCAGGGCGGGGCCTAACTACAAGATTTTCAATTTGAGGGGCATCTAAACTTCCAGTGAGAAGTTGTGCTAGAGTGCAGATGTTACGTATTGTGATCATCTGAATCCACGGAGCTGTGTTCAAGTTTGCGTACAGTATGGATTTCGAAATTGTGAAGGGCTTCCCGGCGATCCTATTTAACCACCGGAGCAACCAGTACTCCAGGCTGAGAAATTTCCTGATATAAGTATTTGGAGCAGAGGACCAAATTGTCGAAGCATATAAGGATACAGGAACGATACATCTTTGGATATATTGGGTTACTAGCTGCTGGTTTCGAATCCCAGTTATTTCCTGTCTTACAGCCCATATGGCAGCGAGAGTTTTTGTTCTCGTGTTCTGAAAGTGCCTTTGGAAGGTTAGGCCCTCGTCCCACGTCACTCCTAGGTCGGTGTATGAGTTGACTTTCTTCACCTGTGCTCCATTAATAGATAATTTGATTTGATTTTTTATCTTCTTATTAGTTATTGTCAGTTGTGCTGACTTGTCTGAGTTTAGCCACAAACCGATTTTGCGTAGGTATGTCTCCAGTTCACACAGCTTAGCGTTGGCATTGAAATTGACGTCGGACACCTGAGATCCTTCGTTAGAGACAACAAAATACTTAATATCATCGGCGTAGGAAACAAAATTCTGATTTCGCGCCAGAAAAGGCTCTAGGGCGGCAGCAAACAGCAAAGCTGATAAAACTCCTCCCTGAGGGATGCCCCAAGTGAGGGTGTATTCTGCACGGAATTCTTGGTGTTGTACAATGAGGTGCCTTGGCTTCAAAATGGTCTTGATGATCTGCAATAGTTTGCCCTCAATGCGGAAATATACTTTCAATATGTTTTCAAGTGCAGGTAGTGACACATTATCGAAAGCTGCCTTTATGTCAAGGAATATGATGTCAATTTGGGCTTTTTCATTTAATGCGTGCTGCATTCTGAAGAGAGTCTCCAACAGATTAGTAGTAGTGTATCGTCTCGGTACTACGGTATGGAGGTGGGGTGGCCTGTGCGCGAAACACTGTTGGGTTAAAGCAGGAAGGATGGCTTTCTCAAAAAGCTTTAAAAGAGAACAACTGATGGATATAGGCCGAAAGTCTGAAGAAGCCTTAGGATTCTTCTTTTTTGGCACCGGTCGCACAAAGTAGTGATTCCATCTCTCGGGGAGGATTCCATCTCTCAAGATGTTTTGGAAAATGTGCAACAGCACATCAACAATATAGGCACTGCATATTTTTAAAATAAAGATAGGAAACCTGTCGGGGCCAATCGTAGATTTGGTAGGCAAGGAATTGATGGCCTTGATGAGATCTTCTCTAGAAATCGTGACTGTGGATAAAGCATTCTCACAAACGCCTCCTCTCACTAAAATATGTTGTGCCATATTCTCCAGCTGATATCCTTGGACATTTTTTGCTTTACCTTCATCTGGCATCCTTTCAAAGCACTCCTTAGCCCAGTGTCCGAATGTGGTTTCATCCATTTCAAATTTAGCGGCCTTTTTGCTCACGATTCTTTTCGAATGTCGAAGCTTTCTAATAACCTCTTCGTAGCGTGAATGTCGTTTCTTTTTCAAGAAAATGGCTCTTTTATTCTTGTAGTCCGTGAAGTCTTCATTCAATCCTGATTTTTTCCATTTCCTATAAGCCTTTTGTTTGGCCACAAACGCCTGTTTTAAATTTTCGTTGAACCACGGTTTAGTTTTGTCCGTGACGCTTACCTCTTTTGAGGCACCCAGGTCAGCAATAAATAGGAGCTCTTTCTCTATCAAGTTGGCAGTTTCTTCCACCGGTTTACTGTATAGAGCATTCCAGTTGTAGGTCTTGAGAAGTTTTAAAATAATCTCAGGTCTAATGAACTTAAGAGAGTATATCTTCTTGGTTTGACGAATTTGCTCATCGATGCGTTGCTCACCTGCACTATTGGATAGGGGAATTTCACAACATATTGGGTTGTGATCTGACTGGAATTTAGTTTGAGGGCTGACATTTTTGATGTTTCTCAGATTATGATATAATAAATCCAAATGCTGCTCTCCCCTAGTCGGAAGCGTATCAAGTAGGGTCAGTCCTAAGGTCTGGAGGGTTGCATCAAGGTATTCTTTAGCTTGATCGTGTCTTGGGCTAGGCACATTAAAGTCGCCAGTTACAATCATGGGAATATCTGTGCCCAGATTCTCTGAAATCCACACAAGAAGCTCGGTCCTGGTGTCAGCACTGTGTTCCGGCGGAAGATAGATAAGGCAGACTTGGATTTCTTGAGCCTTCCTCGTGAAAGACGCAGATATGGCTTCAAAGTGTTCAGACTGACTTTGTTTAATTCTTATAGGATGTAAACTTTCATGATAAAGGATCGCATCTCCTCCACCCCGCTTATCTATTCTGTTGTTCCCAATAAATCTGTAACTGGAGGATTGTACCAGCAGATCCAGTTGCCTGTTATAATTTAGCCAAGTCTCCACTCTACACAAAAAGTCATATTCTTCAAGGAGTAGGCAAGTCTGCAATGTGTGCAGTTGGTTAACAACACTTCTAACATTCTGAATAAAAAAGCAAATGGTCTGGCATTCTCCAGAAAGGGCATTCCGTTGCTTTAGTGGCTATGTAGGTTGATGCGTACTACTGGTTCTTTGCACATATGCGGTGTTCTTTTCTCGATATCGTTTAACTAGTGCACCCACTGGCCAGTTGTTGTTTTCAAGGATTAGATTTAGGTCATCAGGGGAGCATGTGAGCAAAAATGACGCATAAGAAGGATGCCTTGTTTTCAGCTGTCTTACTTCTGTGTGGACTCCGAATCCTTGAGCAAACATGGCCTTTATGTCATTCGCCTGCGTGTTCGGGGCAAGCCTAGTAACAAAGACTTTCTCTCGGGTTCTGACGGCTGTAATATTGAACCTCCTTGCCAATTGGCCACCTGTTGGGAGGTTTGTATGAGCTGTATCTACATTAAAATTATAGTTCGGAGATTGTGTAGAGGAATAAGTGTTATTATTCCGGATCTCGCTATTGCGTATATTTGTTATGGAAGTTGCTCTTCGGTTGGTAGCCTTCGCCACACTCTGATCCTGCTCTCTCTCATAAGTCTTCTGGGATAAGGTTTTCCTTGTATTCCCGTTTGATGTTATTTCCGCATATGTCAGCCTGGGATACTTTTCAGGGCACACTCTATTAGCCTCACACATGGCCGGAGAGTAAGAGCAAGATAGATCTTGTGGTAAGGGAGATGGGGGGGGCTCGGGTAGGGGTTTTAGATCCTTGTTGCATATATTCTAACAGGGGCTGTTGCTCATGATTATCTATCACCGGTGATTGCTCGATTAGTCCTCTAGTTTCTCTGTTTCGCCGATAGGGAGTGACGGGAGGGATATTTAATATGGCATCTTTCGGTCTATGTCCCACTAATGGTTCAGCATTAATAACCGAGAAGGGGGCATGAGCTTGGGCATCCTGTCCGCTTCTATGGAGTATAGCGCCATGCTCTTCGCGTTCAGGCTCCAAGGTTTGAGGCACTCGCGGTATTGTTTGGTAATTTGGCTTACCCCACAGCATCATGCAGCTTTTCAGGTCAGTGATCTGGCCTTTTATCGAGCAAATTTCCTGTTTGATTTCTTCGTTCTGTGCGCGGAGTTCTTGGTTGTTAATGAGAAGGGTGGACAAGCACTCGAAAATTCGAGGAAATTTTTCTTCTAGATTATGCATGTATTCTTCGGCCTGGATTGCAATAGGTTTAAGAAATTCCCCAAATACTTCATCTGTTACGCTTTTGAGCATTTGTTTAGTGCCACTGAAAAAGGCGGTGTTTGACTGATTAGCCAAGGCCTTAGGTGGGTTTGCCTGCGGGCTGACAGGGGGATTTGCATGAAGACAGTCCTCGGGACATGTATCACAACCAAGGACGTTTAAAATGTCAGAATCGAGTTCTCTGCTGGTGTATTTCCCATTAACATCTTTTAGACAGTCACTTGTTCGTTCATGGCCATAATTTTCGTGATCTTTCTCGTCTTCTTTATTATTTTCTAAATTATTACTTCTTCCATTGTTTCCCGAGTCACTGTGGTGTGCATCAGCGGTGGGGTGAGGGGTCAGCGTAGCCACTTCTTCCGGTGTGTTGCATTCTTCGGTCGGCGCATTTCTTTCTTCCTGACGGGGGGAATCGGAAGCAGCATTTTCCCAAGAACCCTTTCCTCTTGTTGAGCGATAAGCGCGAGAGGCTCGAGTATCCTGAGCATAACCGGCATATTCTATGCTTTGACTTACTGCAAAGTAGGGTTTCATCTGCGGAATTATTGCAGAGATCGCATATGCCGGGAGTTACTGCGGTTGTCATGTTTAAGAACTGGTCCGGTTGTTAAAGTTGCAGCGAGGTAAGAATGCAGGGAACGGTTTCTTATTTCCGCTCCAACTTTAAATTTATACACACGATCCAAATTAAAGCACTCTAAAACTGTACAATGTTCAGTTTCTTAACAGAAATGTCATGAAATCTCCTGAGCACTGTAATCGGCTGATAAGTATTTTCCTGAAGTAAACAATATTCCCTGTGGGAACGGGGTTATTCTTCAAAGGGACAGTGAAATGAAGGTCAATCTCTGTTGCAGGTGTACGAACGTAGAGTGTCTTCGTTCTCACGTTAACCCTTCAGGCAATTATTCCAACTGCTATTGTACGATGCAGGCTTATCATGTTGAAGGAATGCGAACTTCCGTATAGAGAATTTAGAAACAAATAAGGATATAAAAAATTACCTGATCATACTAGACATCAGAAGGCACTTGAATTGGATCATGCACGACATCTCGATTCTATCAGTATAAAAATTCCATACTATGGAGCTAGAGATCACCACTTAAAAACACAATAATGCGGAGCACTGAATTAACCAGCCGCACGGACGACTCGTACGGTCGAAGATCTCTTCCTAATTATGCTCTTCCTGGACCAATGTTATTAATGGAGTGTCCCCAGAGTTTCATATTTGGCCCATTGCTGTACTTAATATTTGTTAATGATATTGATGAAGACATATCAGGTTTAATGTCAAAGTTTGTAGGTGATACGAAGATTTGCAGGGTCATCAATGACAGGAATGCCATTATGATATTGCAACAGGATATATTTTTATAAAATCCCTAAACAGGAGAGGTATTAGAACCTAAGTACTTAATGCCGTGCATGGGTGGAAGGTCGAGAAGATGAAAAGAAGATACTTCTTGACATTAATTTCGGCAGATTGAAATTTTCAGGAAATGCATATGAAGGGAGATCGTTTCAGAAAGCAGAAAGTTGAAGGAATAAATGAAGAATAAGCAAAGTTGACTCTGTGAGTTTCATGGTGGACGGTTAAAGGGCGTTGACTAGTTGTGAGCGGCACGTGTTCGGACTGGTAATGAAGAAAGAGCGGGAATTATAGAAGCCAATTTAGCAGAAAAGTGCCCATGTAAGTTTCTATAGAAAAGGCACATACAGCCGAAATATAACATCTAGGGAGACAGAAAGAGGAAAGACTCAGTTAGAGATGGGTCATTAATCAACCTAATTGCCCTTTTTTTAATGGATTATAGTAGCCTGAGAGAGATTTTTGGCGCACCACCCCAGTTGTGGGAACAATATTCCATGGTAGGGTGGATTTGTGATTTGTACAGAATGAACAGGTGTTTGGAAGAAAAGTAACGCCGAGAACAAAACAGAAAGCCCAGATTTTCAATGAATAGGAAGTAATGCTTGTAATGTACTCAAGCCAAGAGAGAGATTAGAAGTAACAGTGATCCCCAACAGAGATGTATGATCTTCGCTGGAAATCAGTGTTATTGAATATAAGCAGAGGAGCAGAAGAATCCTTTTTGCTAGATATGAAACAGGACTGAGTTTTAAAAGGATCGGAGCCGACAACGATATCTTTGTCCTGCTGGAGAATTACCTGGAGATCAGTATTGAAAGAATTGGTAGTGAATATTCGAGAAGTTGAAACTGTCTGTGCGGTATAAAGTTTCTCAAATTGGAAGGTGGAATGCAATACGCTATCATCAGCAAAACTATGGATAGAATTTCCATACAATGGAAGAAAATCATGAGAGATGAAAAGAGAAGGAGAAAGAAGTGCAACTTGGAGCACACCAGTATTCGTGGAGATGCTAGAAGACAACACCATCTCCCATCTCCGGAGTGAAATGTCAGAGAGAAAAATTGGATGCCCAATTACAAATACCGTTTGCAAACAATAAAGTGGAAGCTTATTTAGAAGATCTTTATGCCAAACGCGATCAACTGGCTTTGAAATGTCACGGGCATCTGTTTGAGATTCATCACACAATCCCATTGAATATGTCCATTGATGGATAACATAGTCAGAATATCACAGCCAGTGGGTTGAAACTGATGGTGTCGATACTGGCGAATGCTGATCATATGGAAGGTTTCTAGATAGTTTAAGAGTTTGCGTTTAATGGTTTTCTCCATTACTTTAGAAAGAGTAGAAATAATTGCAGTGTCATTGAATATAAGCATAGGAGCAGATTTGTTACCCATTTTAAGAACTGGATTGAAGAGCAAATTTCCAAACACAAGGGACAACACATTTGGAATGAGAAAGTGAGAAATAGGCACAGGGACACAGGTTTCGAGAACAAGTCGAGAAATACTATTTCGATTCGTGGGAACTTTCTTAGCGACAAATTGTTCAAAATCCTATTGAAATCCTTTTGATGGAAGACGAGATTTATTTAAACATACAATTTTATACATTCTCAAGGTATAAGAAATATCAAAGATATTAAATACGTTGAGATATATATAGGGACTGACATATATTTTTGGGGGTTAACAAGATCACATTTGCATTATGCTATTCAGATATATAAAAATTTATATAGATAGAAATTAGATATTTAGCATAATTTTTAATATATATTTACATTATTAGTTTGCTTAATTGGCATCACATATTACAGTTTATCCCCTGATACTATGCGATAAAACTGTCACAATGTAGAACAAATATGTAAAGAAAACTATGTATGTATAAATATTTTGTTTGGGATGGCACGTAAGTCATGTCCCACCTTGAAAATCTGTGGTAAAAACAATATTCTGTCAAAAGGCCTGATTATGTTGTGTGTTTGTGTGTTTACGTATTTGTTTGGGTTATGTTGTTTCAGGCCTACACGCCTCTAGTGAGCGGCTGGATCCTGAGAAATCGCTTCCTGGCACCCGTCCCTAAGCCGTGAAGCGGGGCCTCATTTTAGTGTCAAGTGCAAGTGCACATGTGGATGCACCCATTAGATGAAGTGCAATACCTGTCGATGCAACCATCCTTGGACTCAACGAAACTGGCTCTCACCCAGATACAAGACCTTAATTTGGGGCTCTATAGAATTTTTTTTTTTTTTTTTTAACCACGCTCCCTTGCGTGGCCCTTTGCCTCTACCCCGTGAGCGGGAGGGGGACGTGACTTTTGGTCTCCTCCTCCTCCCCTCGCCGCCCCTCTCTTCCCTCTGGTGGGGCATGGGCCTGCTCCACTGATTTGGGGGTCATCTTCTCTATGGACCCCTTATTTCTGTCTTTTCCCCCAGCCTTCAGTCTCCCCACCCCTCTCTCTCTCTTTTAATTATAATTACTAGTGTCTGAACCATTGTTAAATTGCTTGAGCCCTACACCCAAAAACTTAACAACATTTATTTGCATAAATAGTACTTCTTTTTGGCTGACCCATAACTATAACGTGTTTTTTTTTATTATTATTACTTATTTATTATTATTATTTTTTTATATATATATTTTTAATATTTATTTATTTAATTTTTATTTTATTTTTATTTATTTATTATTATCTTTTTAAGGTCCTTGCCACTGAAATCTCAGGAAATTAGGTGGCAGGACCTTCCAGAGTAAATAACTATAATACTGGTGAACCTGGTCGGCCTCCACAAGGCAGGGTGTGGACAACGTTGGGTCCCATTAGGGGCCCAGCGGCTAAATGACCAGAGGAACAACGGTACATGACACTACACATGTACAAAATCCATACACTTTTAAACCTCTGGCATTGACAGTGTTCTGTTTCACGCCCACAATGTATAGCCTGCGGAGATGGGGGAAACCCCTGGTGCCGTTTGACACTAAACACACTCTACACTCTACCTATCGATGCAATTACTTCCACAGGCTGCCCAACCTACAGAATCAAAGAAAAAATGATGGAAGACGATAGGAAGAATTGAATGGAGTGTACTGGGAATGGTATGAGGGAGTTGCAGAATCAAAGAAAAAATGATGGAAGACGATAGGAAGAATTGAATGGAGTGTACTGGGAATGGTATGAGGGAGTTGCAGAATCAAAGAAAAAATGATGGAAGACGATAGGAAGAATTGAATGGAGTGTACTGGGAATGGTATGAGGGAGTTGACGAGGATCATCAAAGGTTTGGCTCACAATTGGCTATAGTACCATCTGATTTTGACGCAGATAGGAATAGAGGTGGACAAAATTTTCTGAAACAGTTTCGAAATCTAGTTTGAATTGATAAATAACTGCTTCACATTGTTGCGAAATTTTGAATAGGCAGAAATTGAAGAGGAGATTTGGGACTCTATAGAATTTTTTTTTTTTTTAAGCCACGCTCCCTTGCGTGGCCCTTTGCCTCTACCCCCTGGGAGGGAGGGGGACGTGACTTTTGGTCTCCTCCTCCTCCCCTCGCCTATAAGAATAATATCACTGACACCATCTGAGCACAGGTTGACATCAGAAGATTTGAAACAGTAATCCGACCAAGGAAAAGAAGAAATGAAATCTGGCAGATCATCCGATTTTTCAGTGTTATAACGCCAAAGAACAGCAGGTTGAGAATGCCCACTAGAGAAAGATTTCACTGGAGAAGAGACCATTACAAAGTTGTGATCTCAGGTGCGTAGAGGACCGTTCACCACAACAGTGTACAGAGAAGGTTTTTGTGAGAAAATGATGAAGCGTTTTGACTGTGTTCATAGGGTTGTGTGATATTCTATTAGGTAAATGAGCAATCTATGCGAGCTCATTAGTAATTGCAAAAACCTCAGCTTCTCGACCACAAAGTCCGTGTGACTAGAAAAGGGAAGCCAGCTGGAGTTGTGAACAGTAAAATCGCCAAGGAAAATTTCTTCACTCTTAGAAATGTTTGCCTGGAGAATGTCAAGTTTCAATGAGAGGAAGTCAGCCAGTTTTAGTATTTATTGGAGTTGGGAGCACGACAGAGGCAACAGATGAATTTGACGTAATATGGTAGAGAGATTTTAGCGAGAGAAAACCGAAAACAGTAGATTGCAATTTGCAAATCTCTGACGGAATATCAGAAGCAATATATGCACAAGTATTAAATTTTAAGAGAAAGGAATCATACAGCAAATAATTCGAACAATGAAGATGAGGAGTGGTTGACTCAGCCTATAACTGTGATTCTGTCAGAAAAAGTATACCGGGTTTGGTAAGCTAAGTTAAAATGGACATCATTGAGATTGGTACTGAGAACAGGTGTATTTGTAAAATGAACATCGAAGTGTTTTTTCAAGATTTAGTTCTTTTCGCAGATAGGTTTGTTCTATTAGATGGACAATTCGTGATGTATTCAATAATAAGAAAAGGTGGGGAGGACATGCTGTATGAAGTAATGGAATTTTTGGATTGGTATACACATGATAATTATACCCACCTCCTTGTCATACCATGGCCTCAACAGTGCCCCCAGCATGCACACTACTCGGACTCCCTCTGGTCACTGTCTAGTAGAGTAGAGGCAGCGATTTCCAATTTCTAATTCGGCATTCCTTACATCCGTGTGGCACCACATCTCTTTAACCCTAACAATATCCACCTTTGATGTCTTGAATTGTGTTAAACCGACCTTGATTACTACCAAATATACGTTGTACATTCTTACTAACAATAGATCATGGATTATTTTTTTCTAAATTGGATAGTGATGGAATGGAATCGTAGCAAGATTTTTTTTAATGAAAATCCCAAACATGAGAGGAATTGGAACCTATAGTACTTAGTGCCATGCTTAGGTTGGAGGTTGAGAAGACGAAAGAAGATATTTGTTGATATTATACTTGAACTTTTGTAGGCTGTAATTTTCAGGAAATATGAATGAAGTAAGGCTGTTCCAGAAAATGGCAGTGGAATGAATAAACGAGGAAGATGAAAAGTTGGTTCTGTGAGTTTGAAGTTGGACAGTAAACGGATGTTGGCTGATGGATGCACGTGTTCGGACTATTTTGAAAGAGAGATAGGGAATAATAGAAGTCAATTCAGAAGAACAGTGCCCATGGAAGTATCTGTAGAAGAGGCAGTACGTCTATGAGACAGCGAGGGCAGAGTCTTTGTTAGAGAAGAGTCATTAATTAATCAAACTGCCCTCTTCTGAATGGAAACAAGACGCCTGAGACAGGTATTGGGTGCATCGCCCCAAATTTGGGAACAATATTCCATGGTAGGGCGGATTTTCGATTTGTACAGAGTGCAGCTGTTTGACGAAAAGTAATGCCGAGACGAAAGAGATAACCAAGTTTTTAGATAACAAAGAAGCAATATTTGTAATGTGCTTGTGCCAAGAGAGAGAGAGATTAGAAGTCAGGGTAATCCCCAAAAGAGATATATCATTTTGCCTAGAAATCGGAGTGTCACTAAAGATGAGCATAGGGGCAAAAGAATCCTTTTTGCGAGATATAAGACAAGATAGTTTTAGAAGGATTGAAATCGAGTAAGTTGTCTTTGCCCCACTGGAGAATTACCTGGAGATGGGAATTTAAGGTATTGGTAGCGGATATTCGAGAAGATTCGAGAAGACCAGGGCAAAGTTTCTCAAAATGTAAATTGGAATGCAATGTGCTATGATCGGCAAAACTATGGATAAGATTTGCAGTCAATGGAAGAAGAGCATTAATAAACAAGAGGAAAATAATGGGGGAAAAACGGAACCTTGGGGGACACCAGCATTAGTGGAGAAGTTAGAGGACAGAGAGCCATCTACCATCTCCCTCAGTGAGTGATCAGAGAGAAAACTGGATAACCAATTACTAAAAAACAGTTGCCAAACCATGAGATGGAAGCATTGTTAGAAGACCTTTATGCCAAACACGGTCGAAATGTTTTCAGATGTCAAGAGCAACTGCTTGTGTTTCACCTAACTTTTCAATTAAATTTCTCCATAAATGGGAAACATAAGCCAGAATATCACCAGTGGATCGACACTGACGGAATCCATACTGGCGATCGTTGATCAGACAGAAGGTTTCTAGGTAGTTTAAGAGTTGACAGTTAATTGGTTTATCCATTACTTTAGAAAGAGTACAAGTAATTGCAATGGAAACATAATTGGATGGGAGGAATTTGTCACCCTTTTTTAGGAACTGACTGGATATGAACAAATTTCCAAGCAGAAGAAAAAACACCTTTGGAAGGAGAAAGCGAAAAAAAGGAGGCAAAGAACAGACGTAAGTTCAGGAGCACAGGTTTTGAGAACAAGTGGAGAAATACCATCAGGATCTGGAGCTTTCTTTGCATCAAAATCCTTCTGACATCTTTTTGACGGAAGACCACAGGAGGCATTGAATGGAGCTTGTTGGGAATAGTTGGAGGTGTTTTACCAAGATCATTAATACATGAGTTGGAAGAAAATGGGATGCTGGCAGGTCAGCTTTATCCTTGGCTGAAGTAAAAACAGAACCATCTGGTTTTGACAGAGGTGGGAGCAGAGATGGGCAAAAGTTGCGGCCAATAACTTTGGAAAGAGACCAGAATGCTCGGCTACCATTAGTGCCAGAAGCACGTTTTATTCTCTTAGCCTGTTTAAAATCTAGTTTGGACTGATTAATAACTGCTTTAGAATTGTAGCGAGTTTTGGTGTAGGCAGAAAGCGAAACTGAAAATCGGAAACAAGCCAATTACGATATGCAACGTTCTTCCCTTGAACAGCGTTAGCATATTTATTTGAAAACCAAGGTTTAGATAGAGGACGAAATTTTAAAGTAGGGAGTAGAATAAAGGATTCCATTCCTACAAGAATAATTTCACTAAAACGATCTGAGCAAACGTTGACATTAGAAGTTTTGAAATAGTAATCCGACCAAGGAAAAGAAAAAAGATATCTCGCATGTCATCTCATTTTGCTTTCTTGTAATGCAAAAAATGCGAGTTTGGGAATACCCATGAGATAAAGGCTCCATTGGAGAAGAGACAAGTTGTGATCTGAGGCGCCTAAAAGACCACTCACTCCGAGCGTGTACTTAGAAGGGTTGTTTGTGAGAAAAAGATCAACCGTGTTGGCTGTGTGGTTAGGATTGTCCAGTATTCTTGTAGGTAAATGAACAATCTGTGCAAAGTCATTAGTAATTGCCAAAGTCTCAGCATCTCGAACAGCTGGGTTGATGTGACTAGAAAACGGAAGCCGGCTGGAGTTGTGAACATTAAAATCACTAATTGTGAACATTAAAATCACTAAGGAAAATTACCTCACTGTTAGGAAAGTTGGAGTGGAGAAAATCAAGTTACAAAGTGAGGAAGTCAAAGATCTCCAAGTGATTAGTGGAGTTGGGAGAACGATATACACAACAGATGAATTTGATACTATGAGGCAAAGAGATTTTAAGCCAGAGAAGATCGAAAAGAAGAGATTCCAAATTACCAAGTCTTTGACTGGGAATATCTGAACGGACATAAGCACAAGTACCACCTTTGAGGCGAAAGGAATAATACAGCGAATAATTTTGGCAACAGAGATGAGCAGTACTTGAATCAACCGATAACTGAGATTCTGTCAGAAATATTATATGGGGTTTTGCAGACTGCAAGTGGAAATGGACATCGTTGAAATAAGAATTGAGACCCTGTATATTTGTGAAATGAACTGAGAAGTGTTTTGAAGGTTTAGATCTTTTCGCAGATGAGCTTACTCTATTAGTTTGAGAATTCGTGCTGTATTCAATAGTAAGAAAAAGTGGAAGGAGGGATTGCTGTATGAAGTAATGATATTTTTGGTTATGGCGTTCACATGGCAAGAATATATCCAGATCCATTTGACCTAACGTGACCTCGACAATGCCCGCGCATACACACTACTCGGACTTCCTCCAGTTACTATCTGGCAGAGTAGAGGTAGCAAGATTATAGACTAGATGATCCGGAAACCTCCTAGAGAGTTAACAATAGGTTCGGTCTGGTGTACTAATTATCGGCCGGCCTGCGAACACCGTTTTAGAGCTGTACCCTCGAAATGTAAGGAAAATTGGATCTCTCCATGGTGTTCATCCCAACCTCAAAAGTCAACAGTCATACTTCATGATGGAAGAAATGGGGAAGGGTTGACCGTGAATTAGTTCTGGAGACTAAACATGGGTGCCACCACGTGAAGCCTCCAATAAGCAAAGTGGTAGTATTGTACCGGTTGATGAGAGTCATCGTAGCAAGATTCACTTAACGTGTTGTGATCTGGAAACATGAGAACATGTTTTATTTAATTGATTGGAATATGCTGATTTGCATTTGGATTTACTAAATAATGTTGATAATGTAACTCGTCTGGTGAATGGGATTGAGCCAGTATTTATTAAAACAAGGGATAATTTTATTTTTATTGCCTTTCAAAATTCTGCAAATTCGGTTTTCTTGAGAAGCAATATATTTTGTAATTTGAAATGGTAATGGTGAAAAATGGATGAATTTGTGGACTTTATCTTCTTCTAGAAAGTACTTATTAAAACAAGGAAAAATTTTATTGTTTTTCAAAATTTTGCAAATTCAGGTTTCTTGAGAAGCAATATACTTTTGTAACTAGAAGTGATAAGGTGGCATAATGGATGGCAAGAAGTCTTAGTTGATGTTTTTCTTGGATTTGATCCTGCAATAACACTTTCTTCCAGCTTGGTTTCCTTGTTAATATGAGTAACCTTTGTCGAGCTCTCTGACTGTTGGTAGATGGCTGTTCGTTGAACTCTTTATCATTTTGAAGTTTCCGGCAATTATCAGTCTCTAGGATGTGACGCTTGTACACATCTGGGGACAGTGTCTCTCCATCGGTTTCTGTTATAGCCTATTTATCCAGGTTGTTGTGCTGTAGCTGAGGGGATGACCATTGTGCAGCATAGTTGATATGTAATGTAAATGTGAATTTGTAATGAAAATGTGAAATTTGTATTGTTAATAATTGTATACTGTATTATACTGGTGTGCAAAACTTAAGGACCAACACTATTTCGAAAGATTACGACCACAATATTTTTACTTAAAGTACTCTTTACAGATGAGAGTAGATTCAGTCTCAGCAGCGATCCTGGACGTCAGCTAATCTGGCGAGAGATTAGCACACGAAATCATCCCGCAACCATCACTGAAAGGGATCGATATGGCGGTCAAGGTGTTCTCGTCCGGAGAGGCGTTATCTTGGATGGACGTACACAACTTCAGATACTGGAAGGCGCTACTGTAACCCGTGAACGCTACTGTACTGAGGTAATCCGTCCCCATGTGCGTCTGTTCCGAGGTGCCATTGACCCCAAGTTCGTGTTTATGGATGATAAGGCACACCCCATCCTATTGCAGCTGTTGATATGCTTTTGGAAAGTGAGGAAATTGTTTGTACGGATTCCCCTGCTCGTTCTATGATCTAAATCCCATTGAACACAAGAACTTATCAACAACATTGTTCTATGTATGGACAGGCGGTGCAAAGCCTGCATCGACATTAGGGGGTGATCATATCTCCTACTGATCACCACCTCTTCCCTTTGTTCCATCTTTGGCAGTGATTCATCTGAATCAGGGCAGCCAGTATTATGTTGCCATTTTTGAATAAAATCCCTCTGTACCGTTTTGTTTCCGTTGTTGCTTATTCATAATTTCTGTAGCTCATGAAGTTCCTTTGGGGTGCTTTTCCCATAATCAGGCCACTCCTATAAGAAGCTACAGGTGAAAACCTGACTGGTCCTTAAGTTTTGCAAACCAGTGTCTATCATTTCTATATGCATGTCAGATTTGCCATAATTTTTTGGCTAGGGGCCGCTTTACTCAATAAATGAAAAAACATGAAATGACCACTTCAAATTCATTGAATTTATTTACTATACCCTTAGCATTGGTGTACATGCAAGTATGCATGCACCTGTTCTTACTCTTAGCTAACGTAACGCAGCCCATGTATTTACTTGTTCCATAATGGCTTTCACCGGTTCCTGAAACTGCCAGCAACTTGCTTTTCAAGCTGCTGATCATTTCAAGAGAAGTAGTGTAAAAAATCATTTTTCACCTGTGCCTGCTGCTGCTGCTGTTAAACTATTTGTCTGTCACTTGGATTTCCATCATCTTCCCTGCCTCCCAAGTTCACCTGATCTCAGTCTCATTGAGAATATCTGTCATATGCTGGAGAGAGCTATTCTGTAACGACGTCATCTTCCTTCAAATGTGTTGCAGCTATGCAGTAATTTATTAGAAGTTTGGTTGTAATGAGACCAAAACGGACTAAAGCACCTTATGCAGCGCTGAACAATTGCTGTTCATCAAAACAAAGGCCCACTTTGATACCGAATAAAGATCTGTATTTTTCTGGCCAGAGTGCGTAGAAATGTAGCTAGACCTAGCCAAGCTTTATATTAATGTAATAATGAACATACCCTAGTTCAATAAAATGTAATTTTATTTTATTGAACTAAGGTATGAAAATCTCGTTTCCATGAGGGAAAAAGGTGGGTTGAAGGGAAGGAGGAGTCATGCTGCTTGCCAAAACCTGTATCAAGGCGGTCACTCTGTACTCAGTCATTTCAATTTCAGATGGACGGTGATGTGTTGTTGTTGTTGATTTGGGTTTACGGAGCATCAGCAGCTAAGGCCATATTGCTCCGTATACATGTATGTACTGTCTGTAAATTGCGAGTATTCTGTGGCCGATTTGGTGTTTGCTGTATGAAAATCCTGATTTTCCGGTGGGGGGGGGGGGCGCACCATCTTACCAACGTTTGAGTTCGACTAACCCTGCCATGTTGTGAATAGGGTCCATAAAAATTTCACGATTTACTGCAATGCATGTAGCGCAACAGAGTCTAACTTAATGATGCGCCTAAAACCTTACATCACAAACCTGTAACCATAAACTACAAATGGTAGTGATCCTGGATTGGTTCGGCCAATTTGTATTATTGACAATAATACATGGAATTTATTGTGGTAGTGTATACTCCTACAAAAATTCCATGTATTATTTTCATGAGTATTGTTATGAGCGCGAACCAATAATCAATCCAGTGTGTAATTTGGATTGATTAAATTTTGGATCGATTTCATGTAATCTGGATTAATTAGATTATGATAGAAACGTTTTTGAATATTTGAAATATGTTCATGACATAAACTATTAAATGCTGAAAACTATTTGAATAAAATTTGGAGCCAAATTACGATTTCAGGTTATAATAATTTAAAATATTCTCTTAATACCTTATTTCAGGGCACATGTGAAAAGGAATTTGTGCACAAAGAGTAAGTAGAAAAAAATTTATCAATTCTTTAAACAGGCTTTAATTTAAAGACTAATTAAAATTGATTATCTAAATTCTAAGGCGCATTTAGGGCTAGAGCCTCAAGCTGCGAACAAATTTAGACTATGTATATAAAGTGCTTAGCATCATAATACACAGCCATTTCTGAATAAACAGAAAATTTTTAAGGTGGCATCGTTTTAGGTTATATCTCATATTGTGAATACCTTCACAACGAGTTGCCATGATATTGCACTACTTCGAATAAGTAACGCTTCACCTAAGGAGAAGACTAGTGTTACTTATTCTCAGATAGGTACCACCACCCAGACAGCACTGTTTCAGGGCTATTTGGCCCTTCGTCAGTGAGTGGGTAGGTACCCAAGTGATGCAATGATGGCAAAAAGTAGTGCAAGTAGGGCAAGTAGTTCGAAGTAGTGCAATATCATGGCAACTCGTTGTGAAGGTATTCACAATATGAGATATAACCTAAAACGATGCCACCTTAAAAATTTTCTGTTTATTCAGAAATGGCTGTGTATTATGATGCTAAGCACTTTATATACATAGTCTAAATTTGTTCGCAGCTTGAGGCTCTAGCCCTAAATGCGCCTTAGTCTAAATACATCATAAACCATCAGGCATCTCTCATATTGTGGAGTTATACTTCATAACTGTTTTTGCCATCATTGCATCACTTGGGTACCTACCCACTCACTGACGAAGGGCCAAATAGCCCTGAAACAGTGCTGCTGGGGGGAGCTTGATGATGTCCGGAGTTTCCAAGAATAGGTAACAACAGCCTTCTCCACTGGGGAAGCGTTGCCTATTCGAGGAGTTTATGAGTGGTGTGAGTTGAAGGAGTTACTGTCCCTTTCATTCTTCTACACTGTTTCTTTTCCTCTTCCATTCCTACTATAACTTTCCCTCTACCTTTTTTGCTTTTCTAAGTCTAATAGGGACAAGTGGATATTCGAGTAGATATTCACATTACATACATAAATAGCCCTGAAACAGTGCTGTCTGGGTGGTGGTACCTATCTGAGAATAAGTAACACTAGTCTTCTCCTTAGGTGAAGCGTTACTTATTTGAAGTAGTGCAATATCATGGCAACTCGTTGTGAAGGTATTCACAATATGAGATATAACCTAAAACTATGCCACCTTAAAAATTTTCTGTTTATTCAGAAATGGCTGTGTATTATGATGCTAAGCACTTTATATACATAGTCTAAATTGGTTCGCAGCTTGAGGCTCTAGCCCTAAATGCGCCTTAGTCTAAATACATCATACACCATCAGGCATCTCTCATATTGTGGAGTTATACTTCATAACTGTTTTTGCCATCATTGCATCACTTGGGTACCTACCCACTCACTGACGAAGGGCCAAATAGCCCTGAAACAGTGCTGCTAGGGGGAGCTTGATGATGTCCGGAGTTTCCGAGAATAGGTAACAACAGCCTTCTCCACTGGGGAAGCGTTGCCTATTCGAGGAGTTTATGAGTTTTTGAGTGGTGTGAGTTGAAGGAGTTACTGTCCCTTTCATTCTTCTACACTGTTTCTTTTCCTCTTCCACTCCTACTATAACTTTCCCTCTACCTTTTTTGCTTTTCTAAGTCTAATAGGGACAAGTGGATATTCGAGTAGATATTCAAATACATACATCAAATAGCCCTGAAACAGTGCTGCTAGGGGAAGCTTGATGATGTCCGGAGTTTCCAAGAATAGGTAACAACAGCCTTCTCCACTGGGGAAGCGTTGCCTATTCGAGGAGTTTATGAGTTTTTGAGTGGTGTGAGTTGAAGGAGTTACTGTCCCTTTCATTCTTCTACACTGTTCCTTTTCCTCTTCCACTCCTACTATAACTTTCCCTCTACCTTTTTTGCTTTTCTAAGTCTAATAGGGACAAGTGGATATTCGAGTAGATATTCACATACATACATAAATAGCCCTGAAACAGTGCTGTCTGGGTGGTGGTACCTATCTGAGAATAAGTAACACTAGTCTTCTCCTTAGGTGAAGCGTTACTTATTCGAAGTAGTGCAATATCATGGCAACTCGTTGTGAAGGTATTCACAATATGAGATATAACCTAAAACGATGCCACCTTAAAAATTTTCTGTTTATTCAGAAATGGCTGTGTATTAGGATGCTAAGCACTTTATATACATTATCTAAATTCTTTAAAGAATCTTTAATTCTTTAACATAAAAATTCTTTAATTCTATAACATAAAAATTCTTTAATTCTTTAACCTTCTAATGGTTTATGCTAATTGATGTTTTTAGGGTCAATAGTCTAACGAAGGACCCTTATAATGTCACTCGGTTGTCTGTCTGTCTATCCGTCTGTCACAGCATTCTATCTCTAGAACCACTCAACTTATTGACTTTAAATTTTGCACGGATTTGTGCATTATGTTGGTCAACTTAACGCCATATTGATCGTTGTTGATAAAAATTTATCTGAGAAATGGGGGTGTAAAATATGGAGGACAAAATGGTGTTGGCAAAAAAATTGTCCGTGAAATGGGGGTGGTAAAATATGGGGAGGACAAAATGTTGACAAAAATTTGTCTGAGAAATTGGGGTGGTAAAATATGGGAGAGGATAAAATGTTGTCCACAACCTATAACTGATTATACACCGTTGGAAAGAGTTCAAGGAGTAGGTTTAAAATATAATTTTAAAATATTTTTAAAATTAAAAATGGCTGCGCCAGACGGGGTACCAGACAGGAATATGTGAGCAATTTTCGTGATTTTTTTCATGGAGCTAAAAATTTTAAAATCACATTAGCTATGTGTTACTTGATGCTAATCAAGGGAAAAGTATTCTGATTGAAATCTACGACTTACTTTTTGTGTTAAACTTGAAAAAAAACAATTTTTTATTGAACTTCGATAGCGCTTCTTTTTACTAAGTAACTCTCCTTTTGGTGACAATAAGCTGCTAAATTTATAGTTAGTTAATAATTCTATAAAGGTCATTTATAAACTTTGCGACGGGAAGTATTTTTTAACAAATTTCAAAGGTGGAGTTTTCCCGGCAAGAAGGTACTCAGAGAGCCAGTGTTGAGGTGGTTGTGGTGGGGAGGCGCCTGCGCGGATTCTTGCATGGCCCTCACCTACCAGTCGTTTCTGCCCCATGATTTTAATTGCTTCTCCAGGAAGTATGCGGAATCGCTTCTCCTGGCCTTGTTATTCACAATAACTGGAAAGACTCAAATAGACAACGTTTTAGTTAGTTCCTCAGTTTTGGGCCAAGATGGGGTACTAGAAATTTTGCGTCTGTTTAGAACCTCCATTTCACATATGACACTTCTGAAGGCTTTGCACACTTTCTTTGGCCACTAAAAATTATCACGATCTTCTAGAAGTAATTTTAGAGGCTTATAAAAAAAAAATAGCCATTCTTTCATTAATTTTAAAAATTCGTAAAGTTTAACATAAGTACTGTAAGCAGTATGTAAAACGATGTATTCATAAACATAAAGATCTGTGCATTGATATACAAATAGAACTGCAGCCTAATTTCGTTATTACTCTAAATGACAAGGCTTCCAACTTCATATCTTTTAAACTTTTTTGTTGTTCTTTATTCTTGCTGCTTCTTCGACTAATTTGAATTCTTGTTCACTGCATATTAACTCTGAAAGGCTTCGAGTATCATTTACACGAAATTACTCCATTTAGTTAATCCTGCAGCTTGTCATTCGTTTAAAGGAAAACTTTTTTTTATAGCTATATAAGTAATCAGTTTTCTTTCGCTTTGGGTGTAATTATTAATGATTGAAGCAGCAGCTGCCATTACAATATAACTGCTGCACTTGAAAACAAATTGAACACGTATCTCAACACAAATACACAAATATCAGTGCTTTGAATTAGCAACACCCCTATGAGTAGAAATGGATTATTCTGTGGCAACGGTGAAGGCTGAAAGACGGGGGCGATGGCGGAGCGGGCGGCGGCCCTCCCCCACAACATAACCATCCCCAAAATACACCTTCCCAATTAGCATCCACAATGCATGACCACGGACCCGCCAGAGTACTCTAGCTACAGTGGTACACCCGGTCAGCCTCCCCGTGGCATGGTGTGGTAACGTCGGGTCCCACTAGGGGCTCGGCGGCTAATAGACCGGAGGAACAAAGGGCACAACACAATACACAGCACATGACCCCCACACACTTCAAATCTCTGGCCCCGATACAATGTACACCCGCGGAGATGGGAGAAATCCCAGGAGCCGTTAGACACTAACATACCTTATACCTTATACCTTATATTCACAAAAATTCATCGCAACAAATATATTCAAAGATAACATCTATCCCAAATCTAACTGGGGAACCGGCACAGTCGTGAGGTAACGTTTCCGCTCGCCACCATAACGATCGCAGATCGCGCCCCGAAATATAAATTGAAAATTATAATTCTGAAATTACCAATAGCGCATCAAAAAACAGTAGAGTGTGCCCCGAACCTGCTGCTCAATCTCTGTCTTCACTCCGGCACCTTCTGGACCTCATGGAAGAAAGCAAACGTCAAACTAATTCTGAAAAATCCGACCAAACCACCACAACTCCCAGACTCGTACAGATCGATCGCACTTCTGTTTTAAGTAAACTACTCGAACGCCTTCTCTATGGACGAATACAGCAATATTATGACAGGGCTGGCCTGGCCTCACCCAACCAATTTGGCTTCAGGTGAGGTCGCTCAGCCGTGGACGCCTTAACGCACCTACAAGAACAAGTAAGAAGATGCACCAAGAAGTATATCCTCCTGATTGCCGTGGACTTTGCTTGGGCGTTCGACTCACTTTGATAGCCGAGCGTCTTGGCAAGGTTTCGGGTTGCTGGGATCCCAAGCAACCTCTACAGCGTCATCATGAGCTACCTCACAAAAAGATCCATCAGGATTCTTGCTCCCTATGGAATCCTCTCCAAGAATACATTTCGCGGGTGTCCACAGGGTTCGGTCCTTGGACCACTACTGTGGAACGTAGTAATGGACTCCTTCCTCGCCATAGACATGGACGAAGTAAAATCACAAGCCTTTGCTGACGACCTGATATTAACAGTGCCACCGGACTGAAGGGCACAACTGGAGACATTGGCAAACCTGGCTCTGTCCACATTTCAGGAATGGGCAAAGAAAAATCAACTTAGAATATCCCTGCTCAAGAGGTGCCTAAACCTCTAGATTGACCACAAGCGGCCTCCACAAATCAAGATTGACCAGAAAACAATTAAATTCCCAATGCAGTTAAAGTATCTAGGCGTGATCCTTGATCCGAACCTATCATTTCAGGACCACCCGAAATATTTGCGCACAAAAGTCAGACGGTACACTGCATTGGTTGCCAGAGTCACTCGCAGAGATTGGGACCAAGACAGACGGGTCTACGTCTTTTCTATAAAACCATCTTCACCCCAAAAAGTCACGTATGCATCTGGCGTGGTATCACAAAGCCACAACTGTTTTCAATAAACGAATCATTGACTCGATTCACCGATTAATCCTTCTAACTATTCTAACTTGCAGCACAGTGAGCACCCATGCCTTGCAAATCCTTGCTGGTGTCCTTCCACTAACTTAGAGATCATTCAACAGGGCCTCACACGCCAACTGGACAAAGGTAAGCCACAGAAATGTTTGGGATTCCCCACCGACATTACCAATAGCAAGACTATGGAGAAGAAAAAGCTTCATGCTCACCTGCTGCAGGATAGATGGGCCATCTCGCAAAAAGGCGAAATGACCAAAACGTTTTTGTCCAACTTTGGCCGGGCTTTTCCGAACTCCCCACCCTGGTTTTCCCGGGCCTACAAGTAACATATCTTCTGACAGGACATGGAGCTTTGAAAGCAAAGCTATCCCTACTGAGAATACGGGAAGATCCCACCTGCACCTGTGGGGGGGGGCTGGAGTTCTGGCAAAACCTCATGCATGATTGCCAGCCCTAGGACGACCTCCGCAGTGCATTCATCACCAAAATACAGTATCTACCATATGGCCAAGAGCACCACATCTTGGACACAAGGGAGGAGTACCAGGCTTTCTCTAACTATGCATTCGCCCTGTTTTGGAGAGCTCGTATCGCAGCGAACCGCAACCAACCACTGACACAATAAGGAAATGAACAAACCTCGAAGGCAATCGTCCCACAGAAGACGCCTGGAACACAATGGCCTCCGATGATCAAGGCACTAAACCCTGAAGTGGATCTAAAGTCGAATCAGTGAGAAATATCTCTATAAACAACATTGACGCAAATACCACATGGATGGGAAATGACACAAGAAAGACCCCCACGAACGCAGACAAACAAACAAACGCGGATCTTTTGACTGTAAAGACTGCAGAACACAGTTCGAGCTCTTGACCACCAAATACGGATGGTGCGGAAAGGTCAGGGAATGACCACCGGACATAACCCCAGAGCAATATGGCCTTAGTTGCTAATGCTCCTAAAAACCAACCAAACAGACTTCAGAACACACGGGAAACCATCTGATGAACGATCACGCTTCGGTCCGATGTCTCCTGGGAACGGACTAGGACCACCAGCAGCTCCGCTGCCAAATGGTATTTAGCGATCTGAATGGAGTACCCTAGCCCTATTAATCTTTAATTCCCTATCCCCGGCAGGAGGGAGAGGAGACATACTCGGTTTCCTACCTCCCATTTCAACCTATCTCTCCACTTGGTGAGGCATGGGCCTGCCTCACTGACCACCTCGGGTCGCCTTCTCTGTCGTCCACTATACTTCTGCCTTTCACCCCTAGTCTTCAGCTTCCCCCAAACCTCTACCTGTATACCCTATCCATGGCAGGGGAGATAACTTTTCTTGTCTCCCCCACCTGCCATCCAAATTTCCTCTGGTGTGGTATGGGCATGCCACACTGCCTAGCAGGGGTCATCATTTCTATCGACCGTTTACTTCTACTTCTGTCCCTCAGCCTCCCCTCCCTCCCACTATTATCTATCATCTAGCGTATAATCCACACGTCTAAATTTAATAACAACAAAATTTTGCCCAACCTATTATGCCTTTTAACACACCTCTAGCGTTCAACCCCAACCACCGATTTTCTCATAGTAATCTCATTAAGAATTAACGTCAAATGCATGGATTTTTTTTTCGGTCCTAGCCACTGAAACCCCAGGAAACCAGGTGGCAGGACCTACCAAGAAACTTGTCGTGATTCGGGACACACCCGGCTATCCACCACTTGGCGAGGTATGGGCAACGTCGGGCTCCACTAGGGGCCAGGCTGCCAATAAGCCGGTCAAACAATATGCACAAACACATCACACTGCACAGACATGGCCCACACACTTTCAAGTCTCTGGCTTGACAGTGTTCTGTCCTCGATACAGCGAAAACACGCGGAGATGGGAGAAATCGCGGGTGTCGTCTGACACGAACATACCTTGTACCTTATTATAGTGTCACTCTATCGAGAGAAAAACCAAACAAAAGCAGAAAAATAAACATTTTTTCCTAACCTCCTCAGGCAATGGTCAAATCAAACGCGTGTACTGAAAAGCATTCGGTTCAAATACTCTCCCGTTACTACTGACATGTGCTCTGTCTTACGCAAGGTGGCCCCTAAACGTTAGTTTATCTCTGCCATGGCTCTCTGTGGTGATATACAAGACTCTATACAATGGTAAGAAATGAGTGTAGGGTTATGTTTGCGTATTGTGTGTGTTGTTTAGCTGTTTCTGGCCGGTTTGCTACCAGGAAACAGCGATCACCTGGAAGACTGCTTTCGAGTACCCGTCCAGGCCACGAGGAGGCGGGCCCAAATATACACATACTAAACTAAATATAATATTCTAAGCACTCATAGGAATAAGCGCAAGTCTTATGGGTACAGCAGTCTCCTATAATCAAGTACAGTGGTGAATACAAAAGAATCCTGCATTCACTGCAGGAAAGTGTAATAGCAATGGATGCCAGCAATTCTTGTACCCGGAAAGCCCAAATCTGGATACATGCAGTTTAAAAAATAAAAATAAATAATATTAAAAAAAAAAAATAATAATAATAATAATAAATTAATTAAGTAAAATGTTAAAATAATAATTATTATTAAAAAAAAGTAGCTTTATCGAGTATAGACGTCAGCTCAGCAATTCACGTCGTATTTTGAAAACCTGTGTGGCAAATTCCTGTAGAGCTGAGAAGGCATTTTGATTTCATTAAGGTATCTTTCAGTTCCAGAAGAGAAATTATGCACTGTACAGTACCAGATAATGTTTATCTTAAATCTTGTAAACTGGGCAGAAGAATAAGACATCATTCCTGTCTTCAGAGAGCCGCAGAGAACAGGTATCTGTCGTAGATAGAACTGTCCTAGATAGCATTGAAAGAACTGTGACCAGTTAAAATGTCTGATGCAACAAGACTTGGGTAGAACCAAACTGATTACTTTTTGAGGTAGTGAATTTAACATCAGGTATAAAACGTCTGGTCAATGCTCCTTTGGTCGAGGAATTCCACCTCACTTGCCATCTTTTATGAAGCTCAGTCAACATTTGGCTTTTTCATTCTTTGGATCGGCAGTGGGATCATAGCTCAAATCGGAAAAGGTCAGAGGATATCCTTTACGATTAGAGCAACAATAGCGATTATAGTTGAAAGGAAGAGTAGACACGTGTTATATTAGGGCGGCTCCTAGAAGGTTAGTTCAAATCCGCCTCATATTACTGCAGGTTTTATCAGACTCTGTAAACTACGCCAGACTTGGAGAATTTGTGATGTTTGTGTATTTTATGCATGTTGTTTGTTGTGATGTGCTGACCTCTGGCGACCTGGAAGCAGCGATCGCCGGGAAGGCTGCTTACAGATATTCGTACACACCACGGGAAGGTGGGCCAGTTCCAGTAGATGGGACAAAATGAAAAAAAAAAAAAAAAAAAAACTCTGGGGTTCCGCTCCAGAGTTAAATAAAAATAAAAATAAATAATAAAAATACAATAAAACAAAATAAAATAATTAATAAAAATAAAATAAAATTATAAAGAAAATAATAATAAAAGAAAATAAAAATTAAGTTAAATTAAGTAAATAATAAAAAATAAAATAAAATTATGTAAATAATTAATGAAAAAAAAATCTCGCCAACTGTAACTACAAACACCACGTTAATCCCATTAATCCCATTAATTATCCAAAGTTAAACCAGTTCTTAACTGTGGAAGCATACTTTTTCTTAGATCAAATGCAGCTTTAGCAAAGGTTTCTAATAGTTGAAGTTTATCTCGTTCCATCAAGAGATGAAACTGCTGTCCAGGAATCACATTCACCAGGATATTACTAATTATTTATCGCGCACTATCACAAATATTACATTCACACAAGATGTGAAACCAATTGTCCTTGGCTCCACAAAAACACAATTCAGCATTTGTTAATCCTAGAGCAAATAGTTTCTCATTCAATGAGCAATGGCCTGTTATTATATATAGCAATTCCTACCCAGGCATAAACCATTCAGCTGCGCTCTTATCTAGGAGAAATGACACGTTACGAAGAAATAAATTTGTTACTCTTCCCCCAGTTCCAGTGCCTCATCTCTTTTGCCACAGGTTAATTGTCTCCTTTATACACCGTTTATTTTCGCATTGAATATCTGCCTGTGTATAAATTGTAATGTTTTGAAACGTAGCAGGAATCTTCTACTTAATCCGATAACATAGTCCTCGGTATATCTGGAACAAGTCCAAAGGAATAGTCCTGGCGAACACCTGAATTGCTGCAGTAGATACGGTCCTACACACTCTCAACATGTTGAGAAGCATTGATCTTTGTATAGAGTTGAGTTATGCTTGGAACTTCACCAACTCAGCACGATGAAACCAATCGCCCGTTGCATATGTTGTCATGTGGAGAAATACTGCCTTATAATATAATGAGAGAGTCTTGCGGGATAAAATCTAGTCAGATTTTGAAACACGTATAGCAGCTCCTAAATATGTTAGATGTGGAACAAAATGAGAGTTTATAATCTATTACTATTCCTAGATATTTATCTTCATATGTCATTGGTAGCTGAATACCATTTAACTTTATTTGTGGGGGTCGACCAGGGTCCAATTTGTTTTTAGAAAGCATCATTTCAGTTTTATACGGATTAATAGTTAACTTGTATTTCTGTGCCCAGAGATGCAAATCAGTCAATACAATCTCAGCATTATGTTCAAGACCACTCCTAGAACTCTCAGCCGCTATAATTGTTAAATCATCGGCAAAGGCTGTTGTCCTACATTTGGAAAAAGAGCGAGCTAATCAATTTTGCAAGACAAGGTTCCATATGAAAGGACCTAAGACTGAACATCGGGGACAACCACGATAAGGCTGCTTTTTAATATAAAAGGTTTCAGATTTAACAATTACATATCTGTCACTAAAATAACTTCCAAACAATTTATATAATTCTTCAGAACATGCAACTATACTCAACTGAGCAAGAGCAGCCCCCCACCATACTGAGTTAAAAGCACCCAGAAAATCCACAAAAATGGCCAATTCATACTTTGAAGCAGAACTCTCGATGTGTGTTCCTAAGTCCACTAAAGCATCCTCTGCTGACTCCAGATGTAAACCCATATTGTTTATTTGAAATCATTCCTCGTTATTCTATTAACTGCGTAATGCGCAAAACCATCAATATTTCCAGTAACTTGCCAAGGTTAGCTAGAAGGGCTATTGGCAGGATCTCAGAGGGGCTTACCAGGCGTTTTGATTAGTTTCAATAAAGCTACCTTCCAATCTGGTGGAAAATATCCTTCTGCAAGACATTTGTTATATAGTAGCAGTAACAACTGCGGAAAAAAATTTATAAAAGCGTTCTATAAATTCAATCTCTATGAAATCATATCCTGGACATTTCTTAAAATTTAATTTTCCAATTACACATACTAATTCATTAATTGTAAATGTCTTCCTAGTTATCTGAGTTACACGTAAAGAATTTTCTCTTCTTATTGAAGTCTGATTTGACGTATCTTCCAAAGAATCATCTTGTGGGAATAGTTTATCGATTAATGGAATCCATCCATCCTATTGTTTCTGTCGAAATTGTACGCACAGTATTAAAAACATCAGAATTGCGTGGCTTGTCTCTTGTAATTTTATACAACAGACCCCATGGATTTGAATTCCCCGACTCTTGGACGAATAATTTCCATGTTTCCCTCTTACGAATTGTTATTGCTCTTCTGTATTCATTTTTCAGTGCTATGTACTCGTGATGTAATCTAGCAAACTCACTGGGAGACAAGTGTCGATGCCGCTTCTTTAAAGGAAGAGTAGAGGCAAATTATTACAGGGAAGTTTATTTTAATATAAAATACCGTACAAATAATTTATATAATACAACTATATAATGCATAAAGCCACTAGTTGGTTAGTTAGAGGAGTCAGAAATACAGTAGATGAGGTTTTGGGTGATTCTTTATAAGCCTGTTTCTTGAATCGCTTGTTACTAATAATAACAACTGTGTTATTTTACAGCTGTGGAAAAATTGCTATAACATTAGACGTTTACAATTCAGATGCTACAATAATCAAATATAGCCCGATGTTTCAGGTAAGGAAGAACTGATATATGAAAATAATTACTTATCTTAAACTATTTGGATATTTTCGCATAATTCTTTTGAATTGAAACCATTTTAATAGTAGTATATCTGGTTGCAAATATTGAAATAAAGGTGGCTTGTACCGCATCATTTTTTTACACAAAATGTAAAAAAATCACCTTCCCATGTCATCTGTTCATCCCCTGTAATAGTTTGTACACTGGTGGGCAAAACTAAAGGATCAAAACTATTTCTAAAGGATACAAGCAAAAAATCTTTATTTAAGGTGCTCTTTACTGATGAGAGAGTAGATGCAGTCTGAGCAGCGATCCTGTACGTCAGGTAATCTTGCGAGAGTTTGGCACACGGTATCACCCCGCAAGCATCACTGAAAGGGATCGATTTGCCGGTTGAGATGTTCTCGTCTGGGGAGGCGTTATCTTCGATGGACGTACAGAGCTGGAAGGTGGTACTGTAACCGGTGCACGTTACTGTACTGAGGTAATCCTTCCCCATGTGCGTCTGTTCCGAGGTGACATTGGCCCGATTTCGTGTTTATGGATGATAACGCCACATCACATCGCACTGCAGCTTGTTGATATGCTTTCGGAAAGTGAGGACATTGTTCGTATGGATTGGCCTGCCCGTTCCCCCTCGATCTAAATCCCATCGAACACATATGGGACCCTCTGGGGAGACGCTTAGCGGCACGTCCACACCTAGCAGAAGACGTTCACCAGCTGAAGATGGCGCTGACAGAGGAATGGAGGATGTTACCGCAAGAACTGATCAGCATCATTTTTTTAAGTATGGACAGGAGGTGCAAAGCCTGCATCGACATTAGGGGAGGCCATATCTCCTACTGAGGACCATCACTTCCCTTTGTTCGATTTTTGGCAGTGACGCATCTGTGTCATGGTTGCCAGTACGATGTTTCCATTTTTGAATAAAATCCCTCTGTACTGTTTTGTTTCCGTTGTTGTGTCGGTGTTGTTTCCTTCATAATTTCTGTACCTCACGAGGTTCATTTGACATGCTTCTCCCATATGCAGGCCACTCCTATGAGAGGGTACAGGTGAAAACCTGACCGATTCCCAAATTTTGTACACCAGTATATAATCTTTAACTGAATTTTATCAAACTACACACTTCTACAAGCCTTGAACTACACATTGGCTGAAGAGAAATTTCCTTACATCTATCCTGCAGTTATCCTTCCTTAATTTAAATCTCTACTCCTTAACATTAGGCGTGCCATCTAAGCAAGAGTTTTCCATATTGTAAGGTTTTAGGCGCATCGACAACTTAGGCTATATATCACAATATTATTACACATCTTTAATGAAATATTCGAACCTCATCGATGTTCTAGAGTTGGACACACTACTGCGTCAAACCCATTCCAAAGAATTCGAGGCCAAAAACTGAGAAGGATTTTCACCCATCTCAGTGAGCTCTTCGTTCATTAAAATTTTTGAAAAGGCAATTCTAACTCGATTTATTAAGCACGGTTTCCATCACAGACCTTGCTACTTTCACACCGTGGTCCTGGGAATCTATTACAACCAAACTCCTTCAAACTCTCTTTCACATACAGGATGCATTGAATTCTTGAACACAGCTCGGCATAATTTTTCTTGACGCTAAATCTGCAGATGATAGCATTTTCATCACATCTTTACTTAACGTTCTGAAGATCTATTTCAGGATCTTTTCAGGATCACCGTACTGAATAAAATTTTGTAGGAAAGGTGGCTCCTTGTAGAACACGACTGTCTCTCTCTTTCCTTTAATTTTTTCAGAGGAGTTCCAAAAGGGTGGCGTTTTTTCAGCAGCACTGTTTGCAGCTTCTTTGGAACCTCTGCTGGAAAATTTCCAAAACATGATCTCGTATGCAGATGATCTGAAGCTCTTCATTCATTAGAATCAGCCAAAATAAGCGCTCTCAGTCCAAAGAGCTGGAACAAAACAAATATCTGAGATAAACAACTTTCTACACTACATCGGACTCGAGCTAAATGCCAAAAATTATGCCCTGATGACGTTCACATAGAGGAAAAGAATAGATCTAATGCACGTCTCTATAAACGGACATCAAATCAAGTTTGTCAACTCTCACAGGGACTTCGGTTTGGTTTGGGATTCGAACCTGGCTTTTCTGGAGCACTTCAAGGAAGCAAATTCCCGCAGCTCTTTGGTCTGCTCGACAAGATCTGGTTGATTTCGGCCATAACAAATTTATAACTAGATTTATCCAAACTTGTGTTGTACCGGTGCCTCTCTATGCATCGGAAATCTGGTCCTCAACCTCAACTCCTCCATCCTGACTGCAGCAGTTCTTGGAGCTTGGCTATTGGCTTCTGCGATCCTTCAGTAAGACTTCAGGACATTTTAACTTGGAAACTAATCATCACTACTCGCAATACAATTATCCTCTCCTAGCCTCATTTCTGGTACACTAGTTTGATCCTAACATCGATATCTTCATCATCCTACCCAGGGATGACAGAAGAACAACCAACCACCAAACTTCTAAGATCCGACCTGCCCTCAACCAAATCAACTCGCTCAGTCATATGTTTCCAGCAAACACGATTGGACTCCTGAACGACATATGTAACGAATAATTACATATAAAACGAATATTAACCACAGGCGCTTGCATGGAGAAAATCTACAGATCCAAAGCTAGTCAGTGGATACTCCCTGACTTTTAAAATCATATATACAGATGAAGCACATCCTGGGCTTCCATAGTCGTCCGTGGCATCATGGTTACAAAGATTTCCTCCCTGTGCACTGCGTGGGCAGCGTGTTCCCATGTAATTGGCGCCTTGGAAGCCTTCTACCTCATCTCTCTCTCTCTCTCTCTCTCTCTCTCTCTCTCTCTCTCTCTCTCTCTCTCTCTCTCTCTCTCTCTCTCTCTACTGCAGACCTGGCCAAGATATCACTCCAACAATATATTATCTAAGTACAGTCCTTGCTACGCTCCCCAGCAGCAAGATCATCCTTGGGGCGAATGTAAATTGTGGCTCTCCTACCTGGTATAGCCTGATCACTGATCGCCCTGGGTGCCATAATGGGCAGCTCCTGAAGTCCTGGCCACTTGTCCCGTCCTGGTCCTGAACAAGCTAAATAACCTACCTACCTATTTGAGCTCTCCGTGGGAATCCAAAATAGATGGTTCCATAGCCACACGATCCGATTTCAGCAAAATTTTTTTGGTGACAGGGCAATGAGGCCTGGACCATCTCAGATCACAGGCCTATTTCATTTCAACTCACAAGATCCATTGATTCAACTCCACCACCTCACTACAATAAATAAAATCTTTATTGTAAAGTTCGTCGGTACACGCATGTACCACGAACCTACAATACTCTTCACCGCATAATTCCAGGGGTTCTTCTTTTTCTTCTTCTTGGTCCTTAGCTGGCAGCTGGGGGAAGCGGTTGGCCACGCAACCAGTATGCTGCTGTAGGTGCCGCAGGGTTTCGGACTTGCTCTGTGATGTTCTTCCATACTTTACGATCCATGGCGTCAGTCCTGGCCTGGTTAAGGTCGAAACGTCGGCTCTTCAAGTCATTTTCCACTTGCTTGGCCCACGTTTTCCTAGGCGCGGTGCGTTGGATGCTCCATTAGGTGGGTCGTTGTCTCCAAAGGAGTGTGGATGGTATTCTGTTCGTCCCCATTCTACATACGTGGCCAAACCATCTAAGCTTTCGCTTCTGAATTTGGTCGGCAATGGTTGGTTGCTGTTGGCATCTGGTGCAGATGGTATCATTAGTGATGCGGTCACGAAGTGAGATTCCCAAAATTTGCCGCAGGCATCGCATTTGGAATACCTCAAGTTTGTTTAAATCTAGCTTGAGACAAATCCATGTTTCTGATCCATAAAGTAGAATGGGCAGGATCAAAGTCCGGAAGAGTCGGATTTTAGTCTTTGAGGAAATGTTGGTCCTCTTCCACAGACACCATTTGAGTGAGGCGAACGCAGTGGCCGCCTGTCCAATTCTGCTGTGGATTTCCATGGTGGATGCAACTTTCTTCTGGGCCAGCGACCCAAGGTATTTAAAGTCCTGAACTTGCTCGATCTGGACGCCTTCGAGAGAGATGGTGACTTGCGACCCATCTGTTGTCAGGGCCTTTGTCTTATCAGCATTGATCTTCAAACCGTATGGCCGGGCAATGCGGGCAATGTCGTAGAGGATGTCCGTGGCTTCAGAGTCGTTACCAGCAAAGATAGCACTATCATCGGCAAACATCAGGTCAGTCGCATAGTGATCCTTGTCATATTGTATGCCCCGTCTGTTTCTGAATGCTTGCCTCATAATGGCGTCGACCACGATGTTGAAAAGCAACGGGGAAGCTACATCCCCTTGGCGGACTCCAGTTTGGATGGTAAATTCCTCAGATAAATCGTTCTGGATGCGCACCTGGCTGGTTATACCGTTGTATGCAGTTTGGAAGAGTGTGATGACTTTTCAAGGTACATGTTCGAACTCCAGTAGTTTCCATAAGACAGGCCGATGGACACAGTCGAAAGCAGACTTAAAGTCAATGAAAACAATGACGGTTCGCTGTCCACACCGGATCCTCTCCTCCATCAGCTGACGGATGGCAAAGATTTGATCACAGCATCCTCGCATAGGTCTAAATCCCGCCTGTTCTTCTCGACTGGTTTGCTCGCGATGTTTCTGCAGCCTTGTCTGGATGATCTTCATAAAGTCCTTTCCGATGATGGAAAGGGGGCTGATGCCACGATAGTTCTTGCAATCCCGGTTATCACCTTTCTTGTGGATCGGTACGATAATGGCTTTCCTCCATGTTAGCGGAATTTGTTCAGTGCACCAGATGGTTCTGAGGAGTGAGTGTAGTCGGCGAAGCAGTACATCTCCCCCGGCTTTGATCGCTTCTGTGGTGACTTGGTCCACTCCTTTTGCCCTGCCATTCTTTAGGGATTGTATGGCTGCTTTCACTTCTTCTACTGTAGGCTCAACATCGACCATGGAGACTTCAGGGAGATTGATCGATAGTGCGGCTTCTGGCGGTCCCTGAGGTGGGTCGTGATTATACAATGCTTTGAAGAATTCACTCCACCGTTGCAGGCGTTCGGACGGTGATCGCACGAAGGTCCCATCAGCATTCTTGATGTTGTCGCTAGTCAATTTGGTCTTTCCACTCAGGCATCTGAGGGTGCGATAGAGAGTGCGGTACTCGTTCTTGGATGCCGCCACTTCAAGATCGTCTGCCACTTGGTTCCAGTATGCTTCTCTTTCCGCTGTCATCCTCTGTCGGACTTCTCGGTTTAGCTGCCGGTACCGTTCAAAGTCGACCTACTTTGCCTGTTTCCGTTTGTCCACGAGGTCGAGGCACTCATCTGATATCCATGGTTGCGTTCGACGTCGGGCAGGTGGACAAAGGGGCTTGGCACATTCCAGGATGGCATCAGAGATCTGCTTTTCTTCTTCATCTATATCCTCGGGCACGGCTAGCGTCTCGAAGCGGTTGGATAAGGCGATCTGATATGCCCCTTTGTTGGCAGCATTCATTAGCTGCCTCCAGTCCAGCTTGGCTGACCGAGATGACCTTTTTGCATGCCGTAATTTGAGCTGCACCTTAGCCCGGATGAGGTAGTGATCAGATCCCCTCATGGCACGAAAGTCTATGAGTGATGAGCGAAATCGGGCGTTGATCAGAATGTAGTCCAGGATTGCTGAGTCCTTGCCAGATGGATTTCGCCATGTAAGTTGATGTTTTCGAGGGTACTGGAAATGGCTGTTTCCGATGATCACACTTCGGCAGGATGACCACCCTCCTCCTGGGTGGTCATCCTGCCGAAATGACCAGGGGTTAACAAGCGGCAGAGATAACCTCGCCGGGATTATAAGGATTAAATTATAGGCAGATTATATATTAAAAAAAAAGAAAAAAAAGAAGAAAAGTTCTTATAGCAGATAATATTGACTTGGAAGGAAAACTAATACAAAATAACTAAAATAATACAGATTGTGATAACAAAAGATAATTTCCTGGAGCCGGTTTTCGGTGAGTTTCTTGCCCAGCCACTACTATCCGAGATCAGTTGGTAATTGGGGAGACCGTGTGTGTAGATCTAGGCTGAGCCGTCTATATTTTTTATCATCTATTATTTTAAACAAGTGAGCATCCAGGGATTGGACTAGATGGAGCTTCTGAAAAGGGAGGAAATTCCACTAGCTTAGATACTCTTTTTCGGGCCCGGAGGAAAATAACATGTTCGGGCCACTACTTAATTAATGAAAATTGCAAAAACAGGAGACAGTCAAAGACGCCGGGCCCCAAAAGAGCCCGGTTCCGGAGACGATTGACTTGCCTGCCTTACATGGTAGCTACACCACTGGGAGGAACCGATCTTTAAAATGTAGCCTCGAAGGAAGAGCAAGAAGTTTGGGAGTGGAGCGGAGAGCTGTTTGGGGAATCTGCCAGCACACGGTGTCCCGAACTTTGCGCGCTGAGACTCTCCCTGTAATTATTTTTACGGTGAAGATGAGTCTTCTTTCGTGCATTAATGCTGAAAACCTAGTTAAATTCAGCGCTTTGGCCATCGGTGTTGTGTGCTGGTGTGGTGGGAGATGACACTTCCAGGTTGCCCACTTCAGGAGTCAGTAGTCTGCGGCTTTTAATGGTTTAATCGTGGTGTCTGCACCCGAGCCCTACAACTCTACTCTGTACAGTACACCTCCAAAAATCATCATCCTGATGTACATTTTTTCTCAGGTTGCTGTTTGGAATGTGTAGCAAGTGCTGCTTGGCAACCCACCGTTTTCTGTTAAACTTAGCAGAGAGTTCTTCTATATGATGATGGAATCGTATTTTCGTTCGAAGATCACACCCATATCTCCTTGCTTTTCGACTCAGGGGATCAGAACTCTGTCAATCGCAGGCTGAATTATGGTTTGTATGGATTTAAGTGAGAATACCATGATGGTAGATTTCTCAGGGTTCACTTGCAGATCAAATTTCGTGAGGGGTACTGCTGTACTTCTGATAAGGTCTTATTGATGGTTACTGTTTGGGTTTCTGCTTCATCGGTAGCTATGCCATTAACAAGGCCAATTGGAAAATATTTTGCTCCATTCTGCAGACGATTCAGGATCACAGCTCTTCTAACCTTCCAGCACGGGACCCAGACCAACATTAGAAACTCACAACAGAAATCATCATTGAAACCTACAATCAATCAATTAGAAAAAAAAAAAGACCACGGCCTAATGCTATCCCATGTTGGTCCCCAGAGCTAGAGCGCCTTCGCCGATTTGTACACTACAAAAGAAAAGCCGTTCAGAAAGTTCGCACTTCTTGACCCCCAAATGAGAAGGGTCTCATTTGGGGGTAAAGTACTATTCCCAGTACTATACTCACCCTCCGTGAAAAACAACGATGAGTCAGAAATGACTACACCTCCCTTATAAGGCAGGGTAAAAGATATCTTGGGAACGACTCGTGAAAACGACTGGCAATATTGAACCCTGAGGGGGGGGGGTGACCACATGACCCCACGGACGAAGTTATCCAATCCACTCTCACACCCCAGGGCACTATGGGTACATCGTGGGAGCAATCTATGACCAATATTCTGAACACAAGTTTTGGCACAGATACTGACCGTCTGACAATACGACAGCAAGAAATATGCCTGGCAAACAACATCTAAATCAGGGGTGGGCAACTTTTTTCGTCAGCGGGCCGAATGAAATTTTCGTATCATGATGCGGGCCGAATGAAAGTTTCGCATCATGATGCGGGCCGGAATAGATTGAACGATTTAATAAAAAAAATCAGAACCTAAAAAATGTTATATTACTTGAATTACCAAATTATTAATGTATTTTTAAAAAAAGTAAATACAATATTTAAATTTGTCAGAGCTCTATCTGTTTTGACAAAATTTTCAAAGTATTTTGTTGCTTACGCAACCCACATTTTAAATTTTCTGCTTCAATTTTCATTTGTTCCGGTGAAAATAGCTTATATTTTACGAAATGTTTTTTGAAAAATGCCTTTTTAGATTATATTCTTTAAAAACGGAAATAGTTTCGTTACAAACCGAACAAACAGCTTTATCGTCTATATTTGCAATTAAATATCTGAATGTCCAATTATCATTGAAAATGCGGCATTCGGCATCAATTTTTCTTTTTTTTTTTTTAACCGGCTCATTTTATGGGCTATAAATTATATTAAATTAAAAATTGTAATAATTAGAAAAGGCATAAAACATAAAATATCTCGCACCAATATTATTTTTTTCAATAAGAAGTCAAACCCAAAGGAACTTCGTTCGATCGATGCTACAATAATAATTAGGAAATAACTCTTTGACGCTGCGTAGAATCACTTGGTTACTGTTGTACTGGCCGCGATTCCCGATTGAACCGAATTAAGCAGAACGTTTACGGCGAGGGTAGTCAGGTATGGATTTTCTATATTTATGCATTTACCGAGGGGGACGGATTCAACATCGTGGCGGGCCGGATGTGGCCCGCGGGCCCGCTGTTGCCCACCCCTGATCTAAATCAACAATGTTGTAGAAGACTAATTTACCGCCGATGAACTGCAACAGGCTTTCACCAAAATGCAGGAGAGGAAATGCCACGGACCTCATTGAACCTGAAGTAATTAAAAAGACCACCCAAATCAACATACAGTTTCTGCTCGATGAGGTGCTTTTCCCATGGATCTTTCCCGAAAGAATGGAAAAACGCCAATGTAAAGCTAGTCATAAATAATCCGTCTAAACCACTCCAACAACAGGAGTCATATCGACCCATTGTCCCTTTGTCCATGGTCAGTAAACTGTTTGAACGTCTACTCCTAGTACGACTCCAAGACCATTACACGAAAGCCGGGCTCCAGTCCTATTTCCAGTTTGAATTTCGACCGAGGCGTTGCACAGAACACGCACTGCAAAGGATCATCTCTGCAGTTTCATCTTCTACTTTCAAACACTACCTAGTAATAGTAATAGATTTCGCTGTAGCTTTCGACAGGCACTGGTGGGCAAGTATTTTTTGCATGCCTTTTCTGTGGAACATTGTTCTGGATGAACACCTTGGACTGGACTTAGGTCCTGTAGCTACACAAGCCTTTGTCGATTATGTCACCATCGGCAATGACACTGACAGCAGAGCTTCTCTAGAGGCCAGAGGAAACTATGCACTTCAAATCTTTCAGGATTGGGCAGCCCTACACAAGCAAGACTCTCACCCCAGAAGACACAAAATATTCTTTTGAAGGGATCCCTGCAGTGCCTATTAGAAATCCCACTATCAAAATTCAATACCAAACCATCAAGCTAGTTTCTACCTTAAAACTACTGGGAATAGTACATGACCTTATGTTCAATTTCTCTCCACATCTTGCATACCTCCACACGAAACTGAGAAACTATACTGCTCTGATTGCACGAGTGAGTCGCCGTGTTTAGGGTACATTAAGAATGCGTTGACTGAATCAACGCACCTTTAAAGTTCTATACAAATCAATCTTACTTCCCTTCATTTGGATCTAGGGTCTGGTTTAGCAGGGCAATTCTTTACAACAAGAAACGTGAACTGGGAACCATCCAGCGCACCACCCTTCTTACTATTACAAGGGCATGCTTCACGGTTAGTAACCCAGCCCTTCCGGTTCTAGCGGGAGTCCTTCCGCTCGATCTGGAGGTTAAATTAAGGGGCCTCCACTACTGTCTATCAAGCACATACTAGCAACTATCCTTGGATACTCCATCAATAACCTGAATGAAATCAGGCAGGAAAAGAAACAAATTTCATCCTACTACTTCAGACTTCGCAGCACAGATGAACTACTACCGACAAGGGCACAATTACCAACAAATTTGTACCTCAATATGCGAATCCCGTATTTCCCAAGTCTCCAAATTGGTTCTCTCCTGATCTTTATCCCGCCCACCTCATAACCGTACACGGATCAATAAACTACAAACTAACAACCATGGGAATTATTGACAACCCCTACTGTGCATGTGGTGAAATAGAACACTATTACCATCTAGTATATACCTGTCAACATTATGATTACCTCTGCAGAATCCTGTTTACTCGTATACAAGAAAACCCTCATGGAAATTAACACAATTCATGACAGAAGAAAAGTACAATTATGAGTTTACCAACTTCACAAGTTTACTATGAGTTTACTTGTGAAGAGGGCTTTGCACAAGCCTTTTTCACAAGACTGAACACCCTGTTGTCAACCAACGCAGATTAGGAACATTCCAAACACTCCACGCAACACAGCGGCAACCCGCAGGCAGAAAGCGCTGGTCCCAAAGGAACTAGTTGTTGTAGGTGACTCTATTGTCAGGAAAACGGGAAACATATTGTGCAAAAAAGGATAGATGGAACAGGACCAGGGTATGTCTGCCAGGGGCAAAGATTGATAACGTTGTGAGGCAGATATCATCCTTTATGGGTACAAAAGGTGATATTGTTGTACACTTTGACACTAATGATATTAAGAGTAGGAGACCGGCAGAATTACCTAACAAGTACAAGACAATGCTGAAAAAAAGCCGTGAGTTAGAGTTGAATTTGAAAGTGTCTGCCTCCTTTCGTGTTTCTACCCAGACACGAAAGAAGCGAGTCATGACGAGAGCCTTGTCGAGCAATTCTCCCCTGGAGGGATTGTGCAGGGCTCAAGGTGTAGAATTTTTCTCAGCCTGCTCTCTGCTTGTTAACAGGAGATACTGCTTCTACAGGGATGGAATACACTTAAATAGAAATGGTGCAAGAATACTTGCTGATACTATCGAGGCAGAGTTAGGTGGGTTGGAAAACTGCTAGGTTGGGGGGATACACGGAATAATAGATTAACAGTAGCCGCTAGAGGAGGCAAAAGTGATTCTTGCACTACTTCTATTGAAATGCAATTGAGCAGAAGCCTGGAAAGCAAGGCAATGGGAATTTCCAGGACTGCTGGCAATCATAGCGGAACAAATAAATATATGGGCTGTGTTAGGGTAACTAAGAGTAGAAACAGGCACATGTTTATTTGCATGTACACCTATGCTAGGAATATAGTTAATAAATTCGATGAGCTTGAAGTTCTAGTCAAGACATCAAAGGCAGACATTGTTGGGATATCAGAGACATGGTGTTACACAGATATAGGCAGTGTAGAACTGGAATTTGGGGAGTACAATGTGAACAGAAAGGATGGACAGGAGAGGAAGGGAGGAGGGGTTATGCTGTTAGTTAAGAAAACATAAAATCTAAGGAAGTGCATCCAGTTGATGTGGGTGGACAATGCAATATTGAGTCTGTTTGGTGTGACATAAGCACTGGGAAAGGAAAAATGTAGCCGCTAGCATCAGATTCATTAGGCTATAGGCCTAATGAATCTGATGAGTATAATGAGCAATTGTGCAGAGAAATACAGTGGGCCAATAAATTAGAGTGTCTTATAATGGGGGATTTTAATTTCTCGGATACTGACTAGAATTTGTGGGTTGGTCACTCACACACTAGAAAGGCTTTCGGGCATTTATTAGATGATTTTTTTTCTACATCAGCATGTTCGGGAGGCAACTAGAGGGAGTAATACTCTTGATCTGCTTATCAGTAGGGATTCTTCATGCATTAAGAATCTGCAGATAAAGGAACCACTAGGTGGCAGTGATCACAGTTTGCTGAAGTGGGATTTACTCAAAGAGTGAAAGGTAAAGGGAAAAATTTTTGCTTTCGTAAAGGTGACTACATTGGTCTGGGACAGTATTTAAATTTTACACGGTGGAATCAACTGATGATGTTACCAATAGCAAATTCAAAATGGGAAGCATTCAAAGAATTAATCTTGGAAGCTACTAGACTATTCATACCAACAAAGAAATATTGTTCAAGATTCAGGCCTAAATGGATGTCAGATGAAATAATTAGGCATGCGACAGAGAAGGAAAATGCATGGGATACATATAAATTAACATTTGATACAGAAGCCTATGATAGCATTAGCATTAGCATTAGCATTAGTAGAGGCATTTGATGCAAGAAAGCAAGCTTATGCAGCATCAGCCAAAAAAAAAAAAAAAAAAACCCACTTCCACTTCACCCCTCTGTTCGTTCAAAATACCTGTCCAGCTGAGCCTTAAACTTATTTAGGCTATCAACCTCCACCACAAGGGATGGAAGTCTGTTCCACCAACCAACCACCCGCTGGCTAAAGGCAAATTTCCGCACGTCTATCCTACATCTGTCTTTCCTCAATTTGAATTTATGCCCTCTCAGGTGATTTTTCTGAGGTAGAGGAAGAATCCCATCAGCATTAAGCATGCTTAAACCATTCAAGGCTTTATACACCTCTATCAGATCACCTCGCTGGTGCCTAGTCTCCAGACACTGTAATTTGCAAAACTTAAGCCTTTCTTCGTAAGAGCACCCCTTTGTTCCATTCACTAATCTTGTTGCCCTTCTCTGTACTCGTTCCAGCAGCTCTACATCCTTCTTGAAATGAGGCCTCCAGACCTGTATACAGTACTCTAGTTGTGGCCTGACCATCGCCTTATACAATGGAATAATCACCTCCTTATCCCTGCTGGAAAAAGTCCTGTATATCATTGACAATACTCCATGAGCTACTCTTGCAGCCCGTCTGCACTGCTCAGAGAACTTCACATCTGCCTGCACAACCACCCCCAAGTCCCTTTCATTCTCTACCACTGTCAGTGTAGTACCACAGAGTTGATACGTTGCTCTGGGGTTGCTGTTTCCCATGTGTAGTACTTTACATTTGTCAATGTTAAACTTCATTTGCCACCTCTCAGCCCATCTGCTCAACCTTTCCAGATCCTGTTGCAGCAGCATAGTGTCAGTAATGTCCTTGACAACCCTGCCAACCTTTGTATCGTCTGCAAACTTTGAAAAATTAAGCCCGATATACCATCATCAATATCATTTATAAATACAGAAAACAATAATGGACCCAACACTGAGCCCTGAGGGACTCCACTAATAACATCAGTCCACGATGAGCAGTGTCCATTGATTACCACTCTCTGTCTTCTCCCCCTCAACCACCCCTTTATCCATAGCAGCAACTTGCCTCCAATGTCACACTGCTCCAATTTGTGTAGCAGTCTTCCATGTGCAACACTATCAAAAGCCTTTCTAAGATCCAAGTATATAATATCAAAGTTATTCCCTGCATCCAGTTCTTTTGTGACTACTCATAGTATCCAATCAAGTTGGTCAGGCAAGACTTCCCCTTAACAAAACCATGCTGTGTCTGAGCTATAACTGAAGTCTTGTCTAAATGATCCTGCAGTGCCTCTTTAACCAGTGCCTCCATTAATTTTCCTGGAACAGAAGTTAAGCTCACAGGTCTATAATTACTTGTGTCAGCCTTTGATCCTCCTTTGTGAATTGGGGTCACATTTGCACATTTCCAGTCTATGGGTACCTCCCCTGAGTCCAAGGAAGCTCTCATAATTATGGCTAAGGGTTTGCTTACTTCCTGTGCTGCCTCCTTTAATATAACTGGATAGATCCCATCCACCCCGGGTGCCTTTCTTGTGTTTATCTTCAACAGTTTCTCCTCCACTTTACTCCCAGTTATTTCAAGAATCTGTAGCTTACTGCTAGAGTTGAATACACCTCTGGCATTCCCCTCGCTGAATAACTCCTCATGTGTGAATGTCGATGCAAAATATTCATTTAGTTTGTTAGCTACCTGAGCAGGATCATCAACACTTGACCCATCACTATCAAGTGGACCAATCTGATTCATCCCCTTCCTTCTAGAGTTTACATAAGTAAAGAACTCTTTGCTGTTTTTCTTTGCATCCCTTGCCAAGGATTTCTCGTAATCTGCCTTCGCCTGCCTAACCTCCTTTGTAACTTGGTTGCATATCAACTTGTATCTATCATAGGCTTCTGTGTCATGTGTTAATTTGTATGTATCCCATGCATTTTCCTTCTCTGCCATATGCCTCATTAGTTCATCTGACATGCATTTTGGCCTAAACCTTGAACAATATTTCTTAGTTGGTATGTAAAGCCTAGTAGCTTCCAACATAAGTTCTTTGAATGCTTCCCATTTTGAATTTGCTGTTGGTAACATCATCAGTTGGTCCCACTGTATAGAATTTAAATACTGTCTAAGTCCATCGTTTACGGAAGCAATAACCCTTCCCTTTACCCCTAATGGTAGTTACCTCTTTGAGTAAATCCCACTTCAGCACATTGTGTGATATGTATATGATAGATATAAGCTGGTCTGTAACCAAGTTGCAAAGGAGGTTAGGCAGGTGAAGGCAGATTACGAGAAATATTTGACAAATGATGCAAAGAAAAACAGCAAAGAGTCCTTTACTTATGTAAACTCTAGAAGGAATGGGATGAATCAGGTTGGTCCACTTGATATCGATTGTTCAACTGTTGACGATCCTGCTCAGGTAGCTAACAAACTAAATGAATATTTTGCATCGACATTCACACATGAGGAGTTACCCAGGGAGGGGAATGCCAGGGGTGTAGTGAACTCTGGCAGTAAGATTGATAATCTGGTAATAACTGTGAGTAAAGTTGAGGAAAATTGTTGAAGATAAAAACAAGAAAGGCACCTGGGGTGGATGGAATCTCTCCAGTTATATTAAAGGAGGGGGAAAAGGAAGTAAGCAAACCCTTAGCCATAATTCTGAGAGATTCCCTGGACTCAGAGGAGGTACCCATGCACTGGAGATGTACAAATGTAACCTCAATCCATAAAGGAGGATCAAACGGAAACACAGGTAATTACAGACCTGTTAGTTTAAATTCTGTTCCAGGGAAATTAATGGAGGCACCGGTTAAAGAAGCATTGCAGGATAATCTATACAAGACTTCAGTTAGAGCTCGGACACAGCATGGGTTTGTTAAGGGGAAGTCTTGTCTGACTAATATGATTGGATACTCTAATGTAGTCACAAAGGAACTGGATGCAAATAATAACCTTGATATCATCTATTTTAATCTTAGAAAAGCTTTTGATACTGTTGCTCATGGAAGACTGCTGCACAAATTTGAACAGTGTGGCACTGGACGCCAATTGCTGCTAGGGATAAAGGGATGGTTGAGTGGGAGAAGACAGAGAGTGGTAATCAACGGACACTGGTCTTCGTGGACTAATGTTATGAGCGGAGTTCCTCAGGTTTCACTGTTGGGTCTATTTTTGTTTTCTGTATTTATAAATGATATTGATGGTGGTATATCAATGTTGATGTCCAAGTTTGCAGACGATACGACGGTTGGCAGGGTTTTTAATGACACTAATGACAGTACACTGCTGCAACAGGATCTAGAAAAGTTGAGCAGATGGCCTGAGAGGTGGCAAATGAAGTTTAACATTTACAAATGTAAAGTACTACATATGGGAAGCAGTAATCGCAGAGTAATGTATCAACACTGTGGTACACTGACAGTTGTAGAGAATGAAAAGGACTTGGTGGGTAATTGTGCAGGCAGGTATGAAGTTTTCTGAGCAGTGCAGACGGTCTGCAAGAGTAGCTCATGGTGTCTTGTCAATGATATATAGGAATTTTTCTTGCAGGGATAAGGAGGTGATTGTCCCCTTTTATAAGGCAATAGTCAGGCCACACCTTGAGTATTGTATACAGATCTGGAGGCCTCATTTGAAGAAGGATGTAGAGCTGTTGGAACGAGTGCAGAGAAGTGAAACAAGATTAGAAAATGGAACAAAGGGTTGCTGTTAAGAAGAAAGGCTTAAATTTTGCAAATTACAGTGTCTGGAGACTAGGTACCTTCGAGGTGATCTGATTGAGGTGTATAAAGCCTTGAATGGTTTGAGCATGCTCAAAAAGATGAAATTCTTCCTCTTGCTCAGAATAATCTCCTGAGAGGGCATAAATTCAAATTGAGGAAAGACTGTTGTAGGATAGATGTGCGGAAGTTTGCCTTTAGCCAGCGGGTGGTTGATTGTTGGAACCAACTTCCATCTGTCGTTGTAGACGTTGATAGCTTAAATAGGTTCAAGGCAGAACTTGACAAACATTTGGAGCGAATGGATGGGTGAAATAACGGTTTGTTTTTGGCTGATGCTATATAAGCTTTGTTTCTTGTATCATGTGCCATTGCTAATGGTAATGCTAATGCCAACTTCTGAACATAACCTAACCTAACTGGCCAACCGATCTTAACCTCAATAGGATTAGCTGGCCATTGGGCCAACTGATTCGCCAATTGGACTTACACGCAGTGCTCTTGCTATGTCTTATTTATCCTCCTTCCCGGGTGCCCCTTTCACCTGATGGAGCTTATTGCTCCATTGATAAACTGGAGGATGCCTTCGCCTACATCCTTTATATTTCTAGCTATACCCTCCTTTCTGGCGTACATTTTGTACTTCCCCGAATCTACGTTTTTTTTTTTTTTTTTTTTGTTTCCGTCCAGAGAATAATGGGCAGCCTTACTACTTCCTAGCGGCGTGTGCGGTCAACCTGGAGTCCCACAGGGGCCCTGCGGCCAAATGCCAGGACACACAACAGAACCCAACACAAAACTACGTATTCAACACAGAACACTTTTCTGGCATTTACTGTAGTTCTGTATTTCTTCACAGTGTACATATGGCGCAGATGTGGGAAACCACAGGTGGCGCCTGACCCGAACACTATGCATACTATGCAGAATCAATACGCCCTTGCGATACGTAAGCAATGTTGGAATTTTAGATGTTTCAAGTCTCTTCCGTTCTCCGTAGGCGTCTGTGTTTAAGGATAACCTGCGCTCCCTCTCCTGTTCCGGACAGCCTTCTACAACTTGCCGGCAACCCCGCACCACGCTTGGAGTTTGCCTAATTTATTTAGAACGTTTACGTTGCGCATATTTGTCTTAGTCTGCTGTATTTATTTGACTGGATCTCTGTATCTTTTACATCATTTAAATTAATGTATATATTGTTAATCTGTAATAGTTGTGTTCACTCTAATAGCAAATGTTTGCTGTCTAGGGGTGGATGTAACATTTTCATTTTCTTGAATAAATATATAGTAATATGTCTGTAAATTGCATGTGTCCTGTCGTTGATTTGCTGTTTATAGGACGGAAACACGAGTTTCCTGAAAAAAAAAAATCATCGGGCCCTCCGCTGAAACCGTATAACTCAGCATCGTTGTAAAAGTGACCGAAAAATATGCGTTTGGTTATGGACGGGATTCGAACTGAGCTCTTTTTCGGCGATGTGGATAAAACGGTGATTATACGATTTGTGGTACTTACGAGAGCAATCCTCATGGTGCGATAACCGTAAAATGTCAGTGTCCATGAAGAACACACTCTGTAACGAAGAAAAGTAGGTGTGCTACTTATGGCATCAATATCTTATGGTAGACTCATTTCACAACTCTTGGTATTGCACTACTTTAAGTAAAAACGACTTCCATCGAGACATATTCCCTGTGAAACCCAAATAGGATGGAAACCTGGTTCATGGTAGTAGGATGTACTTCAAGTGAATGGCAGTAATTTTATCCACTGCAGTAGTGCCTTTTATATAGAAATTGCGATATGAAAACTGGAGATGGTATTCTGCTGCTTAACGCGCGATTACGAATCTCCTGTGGTCATTCTGATTCTCCGGAGATTTTTCAATTTGCACTGAAGAGTTAGACGTAGCACACCTACTTTTCATCGTTTCAGCCACAAATCATCGAACTTCTTTATTATTATTATTATCAATTTATTTCTCTGCTGAGGAGACACCCATGGGACAGCCATTGGCTAGAAGGGTGTGAGTTACATTCTAAGGTTGAAGCGGGCTCCATGAGCAAAAGGTTACAAAGTCCTTGGGACGTTCACCGTGAAAGGTTGAATACAGAATTTTGAAATGAATGAGTAATTGTAATTTTATAATAGAATATTTAATTTTTTGGCATTTTTGATATCATAGGATATTTAAAATTTTAACATCTTAGGTTTATATCTAGAATACTCAAAATGCAGCCTAGAAGGAGATTAAGATGACAGTCGATGTGTGCCAATTGCAATAAACATTAATAAATAAAGAATTTATATATATATTATGTACAGTATATATATTATATATATACTACTGTATATAAAATTTTGGGTAATTATAGCAGGTTTCAGTACAGTGAGACCAGTGCATCTGTCTCACTGTATTGAAACCTTTTATTATTACATACCTGAACCCAGTAGTGTGTACATAAAATTCTGTATTTATTATTTATTAATATTTATTGAAACTGGCACGCATGATTGTAATCTTAACCTTCTAGGCTACATTTTAGCCAATGTGTGGCCATTGTATTAAAAGAACCATTAAATATTAAAAAAAATGCTTATTAAATTATTATTTATGTGTGAAAACATAAGTAAATTACCATATTACATTAAAGAAATAAATATTAAGTATAAGAAGGAGAAAAAAGTCATTGTGACAAGAAATGGATTTGAACTGAAAAGGAAAAACTACTGTCTGCAGAGTTCCCACACGGTTTTCATAACCATTGGGTCTTTATATTTGAAATATTTGCGTATGTTTATATTTCACTATTGAGCCGTCTTTCATAGTTTATTTTTTGTATAGAAATAATAATTAATTATGAGTATCTCATACTAATAATCAGTGAATCGATATAGTATCCATCACAACTGTAGAAAATTCTCCAGGAATTCTTCGCAATGTTCCGGTCTGTTTCCATGTTTATTCAATGATGGCTCCACTCTCTATGTGTTTTACCATGTAAAAGGACTTAACATGGTATGTCTATGGGAGTGTCCACTCTGTATCTTACTACTCTGTGGTTAGATTATACACAGAGAGAGAATCGGATCTAACAGGAAGAAAATTGAGTAAGGGTGCCATAAAATAAAATAAATTACTTAGGAGTGCCGTTATTTAAAAAAAAAAGGTTGAAAACCACACTGCGCTAGGCTATTCAGATACTTACTGATAACACTGAAAACCTATTACTGTAATTTCAATATGGTACATAATTTTCACAATCTGAAATAAAGGTACTAGATAGTTTTTATTACATGTAATATTTTTCTTTCAGACAATGGAAATATTTAGCAACATGGGAGGCTATATCGGACTGTGGACTGGAATGTCGCTTCTTACCATTTATGATATCTTTGAAACTTTGTGGCTAATTTTATCGTTACTCTTTCGACGTCTGATGAAGAAGAACGGCAGAACTAAAGTCAAGCTTATCCGAAATAAAAACTCATCAAATGTCATTAATTATTAATTTATAAAATTAATATTTTATGACATGAAACGTGATCATGATCCTCTTTCAAGAAATATATGAAATACGCACATCAAAATAAAATACACCAAATATGAATTACTAAAAATTTAACTATATCACATTCCAGAATCATTAACGTTAATAAAGTTTTAATGGTAATTGCTATTTTCAATTTATAATTTTCAATTTATTGTTTTTCAGTATAAAGTAGTGTGTAAAACTACTTTTTAATAATAAAAATGAATGTAGCAATGTAGGTGCATATTGACTCGAATTCAGTAATTAAAATTTGAAAAAAAAAGTACTTGAACAAATTTCAACAATAGTAATCAGACCTTGAAAAACTAGTTAACATAATAGGATTTTTTCTCAGATAATTAGTGTTCATTATTAAGTAAGATAATCTGAATACTTTTGTTATATTTCACTTTCCCTGAAACAGCATCAATAAATTTCGTTTATGAGTGCATTATTTATGTCAGTACTGTATTTATTATGTTTATAATACACAACAGATATGTTCAGTCTACTTTAATAAAATCTTTAAAAAATTACATCCTTTTAAAAGCATGCAGTAGACATGTATAGCATCTTTTGTAAGGCTGCTCAGGAACGTCAGTTCAACTACTACTCTGATGACACAGCATACCGTTGAATGTGTAACGTTTTTATAACTAGGCAAATGAAAAAAGCCCATAAAATTTAAAAATAATAAAAAGTCCCTAACAATTTTTCACGTCATTGACAGGATTCGAACCCTGACGTTTTGAAACCGGAGTGGGGAAATCGGTGCTTATTGTGCTGCACGAAAGGAACGGTGTGCACTCTGTTGGTAATATATTGGTTCTAAGTGGTAATAGACCAGGGTTCGAGACCTTGACCACCAAATACGGAGGATAAGGAAAGATCAGGGAATGACCACCGTATATCACCGGAGCAATATGGCCTTAGTTTCTGATTCTCCTAAAAACCAAATAACAAACAAACTAAGTGGTAAACGGGCCACTTGGAAGTTGACCTGAGATCTATAAGTAACTGAGAGAGAAACGTAAAGTAAATGGAATCGAAATTTCACTTTTCTGACACCATACCCAGGGATAATAAAGTCACATTAAGGTGAATTTGTTTAGAGTGGATTGTAGAATATTTCCTTTTAGCCAGCGAGATGTTAATTAATAGAATTAGTTACATTCTTTTGTAAGTGTGGCCGCCAACATGACGAAATTCAAGAATCTAGGGAAAAAAGCCCACAGCAAAAATTACAGCCTGCAAAAATGGCCGTCGGTAAAAGTATACACGAGGATATGGGTGGATTGGTAAAACTGCTCACATGAATGAAAATACAGTATAAATATAAGCAGTATGCTCTGAGATATAGCCATCTTTATAATCAAAATAATGTGAATTATTTACTGTTACATGTTTATTAAAGCTTAATGATTCCCAAGAATACTGCTTTTGCCCACCACTTCCGCCCCTGTATAAACAAGTATTCCATTTTTAGCTCCCATCTTGAACCACCTCTCGTGAAGTTTGACTGTTCTTTCATGGATCATCCGCCTTATGATCAATAAATGTACAATCAAATCTCGGATTCTCATCTGAGAGCGACTACTGAGCGCCTGGAAATATTTCGGAAGACTAACCTTGTGGACATCGACATCAGCTTGAATACTGACACAAACTTCAAGAAAATTAAGTGATATACCACGACGAAGATAATATTTTGACTTCGATAAATCAAGTGAGACTCCGTAAAAAGGCATTCTTTGAGAACCTGAAGGGTGGGAGTGGAGAGAGACATGTGCATGTGGACAAGGGTTATTGTTAGGGCGGCTCCTAGAACGTTAGTTAAAATCCGCTTCGTATTACTGTAGGTTTCAACAGACTCTATAAATTAGGCCAGACTTGGAGTAGTGTGATGTTTGTGTATTTTATGTATGATGCGTTTTTGTGATGTGCTGACTCTTTGGCTACTTGGAAGCAGCAATCGCCGGGAAGGTTGTTTCCAGATACTCCTCCACACCACAGGAAGGTGGGCCAAAGCAAGAAGTTCCAGTAGATGGGACGCCAAAGGTCTCAGTTTATGAGACAAAATGAAAAAAAAAAAAAAAAAACTCCCGCTCCAGAGTTAAAAAAAAAGAATAATAATAAAAATAATAAATAAATAATAAAAATAAAATTAAATTAAATAAATAATAAAAAATAAATTAAATTAAGTAAACAAATAATAAAAAATAAATTATTATTATTATTATTATCCGTTTATTTCCATAAGGAAACCACCCCGGGACGGCAAAGTGCCAGGAGGGTGCTAAGTACATATCAGGGTGCGAGATACTACGTGCAGTGGGTTACATATACTGAACACGTAGTCTCGTCCCGAAATATTGTATACACATTTTATGTTTAATATATACAGTATTTACACATTGATGATTCTGTACATACATTATACAACTGATATATTTACAATTCACTAATAATTCCATCTATAAATTACATATTAACATAACTGTTACAGAAGGTGTATTTTTACAGTCAACAAATTATTATTGTTCTTAAAGCAGAAAGTTTCTCTTTTACTCTAAATTCTTTGGTACTTTGCAGCCGATTCATATTTCGGTAAGTCTGTACGAATCCTGGAAGATCTCTTTCCGGTATGTTGCATCCTCACACAGTTTTTCGGCATCTATGTGTAGTGAGTTAAATATTTTCGCTGTATTTGATGGGAAGAATCTTTGCAGGCTACTAAGATTGTTCAGGACTGAACGCAGTGGATTATTTACTTCTCCGCAACGTCTAGCAGTGGCACGCGGTTTGACTAGAATATTACCCTGTGGAACTCCATGCAGGAGTTCCACAGGGTGGAGTTTTATCTGGACTCCTCTTTACCGCCATGATGATCCCGTTCTGCCAGGGTAGGGATGATGTATGCACTTATGCAGACGATATTAAGATCCTAACACCCATCCAACCGTCCATGACCAATAGTGAATTGTGTGAACAGATTAATTATAAGCTTCTGAACTTATTCGTGTACTTAGACAAATTTGGCTTGGCCCTAAATCCGCAGAAGACTGTAATTATGGTGTACTCGCTCAAAAAATCCCCTACGCTCGTACACCCGAAACTTAATGGCAAACCTATCCCAGTTGTTGAGACGCATAGAGATCTGGGAGTAACATTTGATACGAAACTGACGTTCAAGTCTCATATTGACCTGATTATAAAGAAAATGAACTACTTACGTTGGGCAACAAAACAGCACCTCTTGCACGTGAAACAGACTGCAACAACCGCACGATATTTATGAACCACGGTGTATTCGGTCATTTTGTATGGCGCAGAATTGTGGGCGTCAGCCACCCCTACCGACATTAGGAGAATATATGCAAGTGAATTCTGGCTGCTGAAGTGGGCAAACCATAAGCGCCATCTCCCTCAACAGTTAAGGACCACGCAGCTCTCTGAACAGCTTAAACTGCAGCGTTTACCAGACATCATTGCCTGGAAACGATTAATAACCGCAATCAAAATGATGACTGGCACGATATCATCACCATGCTTCTGGCAGCTTTGTGAGTGGCACATCCCGCCATCTGCATTAAGAGGTACAAAATCCTTGAGAATGAAGACCAACAGACTGAAGATGGCCGACAGGTTTATACCCGCTAGTGCGTTAGAATCAATTCAGTGCCTAACACGTATAGGAATTGACCTACTAAGGCTCACAGAAGACCTAAAATATAGAAAACAAACCGCAGTGTGTTTCGCTGAGGCTACTGTTGCCTAGCAGTTGTGTGAATTTCTGTCAAGAGCTGTGTGTGTGCAATTGAACAATGTATATCTCTCACAAGTTGATCAGTGGATGCGATGTCAAGATGAACTTTTGTATTACAATTGTCAGGACTCTAGACAGAAATGTAGTGAAGAGTAATGCAATTTAAATGTCATCTTTTCGTGTATATTTATTGTATATTTGTTGCCCTTTCTTGTATATTTTAGACATTCTTTTATTCACATTTTATGGTAATCCCCTGGCATTTTCTGCCGTGAAGGGAATTTGTCACTTACCAATGTAAACCTATATTTAAATTTGGTACGACAAATAAAGATTTATTTATTTATTATCCAGGACTGGAGCATCCACTCTGCCTGTGAGCATTTGTGCGAGAGTGTGTATGTTCCTGTTAACTGTCCGCTGCATCCAGGGTGTGATGTTAAGGTTTGAGTAGAGAATGGCCCTTGAGATAGTAAAAGGGTGGCCAGCAACTCTGTTAAGCCATCGCAAGAACCAGTACCCGATCCCAAGGACGGACTTATAATGTGAATCTGGAGCTGAAGACCAGATTTGCGAGGCATACATTGCAATTGGCAGGACACACATTAAAATGTACTTGGTCGCTAGCTGAGGATCCCTAATTCCTACCAGTTCCTGTCTGGTAGCCCATAAAGCGGCGAATATTTTTGTCTTCATATGGGCGAAGTGTTGAGCAAAGGTGAGTCTGTCATCCCACTTAAGACCCAGGTCCAGGTGAGAGTGCACTTTTACCACATTAGACCCGTTCACAGAGATCGAGATGTCATTTTTATTCTGCTTGCAAGTTATGGTCATTTGGGCAGACTTCTGCGCATTAATACGGAGCCCGATGGAATCCAGGTAGCTCTCAAATTCTCGGATTGTGCTATCTGCCATCTGACAAATACCTTCTGCTGATTCATGGTCTTTGGAAGTGATGAAGAATTTTACATCGTCAGCATATGTTATAAAATTGTAGTACCGTGCAAGAAACGGCTCCAGGGCGGCCGCGAAGAGAGTAGCCGAACGAACTCCCCCTTGTGGCACTCCTCGCGAGATGGTAAAGCAAGATTGTAGCTTTTGGTGCTTAACAATAAGTTTTCTATGTTCTAGCAGGCTGGTTATTATAGTTAACAAATTTCCTCTTACATTAAAATAATTCTTTAAAATCGCAATGAGCGCTGGAATTGAGACGTTGTCGTAGGCTGCGGAGATATCCAAAAAAATAATATCGATTTGCTTTTTCTCATTTAGTGCTTTCTGCACGCGAAAAAGGGTTTCCAGTAAGTTTGTTATTGTTGATCTACCGGAAATAACTGAGTGCAAATGTGGTGGTCTATGGCTGAAGCAGTGTTGGTTGATGGTGGGAAGCAGTGCTTTTTTGAATACCTTCTGTAGGGTGCAACTGACAGAAATTGGTCTGTAATCCTTAGCCAATTTTGGGTGTTTAATCTTTGGTATTGGGGTTACAATGTAATTTTTCCAGGCTTGCGGGAAAGCTCCTGACCTAATGATTTCCTGATAGATGTGCAGTAATAGATCTATTATAAATGGGCTACTTATCTTAAGGATGAACATTGGAAATTTGTCTGGTCCAACAGTGGCCTTATTGGGCAGATCGTTGATTGCTTTCATTACGCTCTCTTTGGTGATTTGTATTTCACTCAAAGGAGGTCTTGTTGGTTCCTCTATTGCCGAATGGTTTCGCTTGTTTAAATCTTTCAGGAATTCCAAAATTTTGTTACCATTATCAGTGTTCTCAATTTGATTCAGTTCATGCAGGTTACTAAAAGTGGTATTAGCCCATTCCTTGAAAATGCATTCGGTCATATTCTCTGTGCTATTTCTACTGCTAGTAATTCTTTTTGCTCTTTTTAGTTTATTATGAACAACACTGCAGTGTGCCTGTTGTTTTGCTTTGATGAAATGTGCTCTTTCTTTCTTATAACGAATGTGATCGGCAGGATGACCCGTTCTTTGCCATTTTCTATACAGTTTTTGCTTCCTGAGGAAACTTGCTTTCAGTTGTGGGTTAAACCATTCTTTTGTTCTCTCAGATATTTTGATTTCTTTTGCTGCTCCTTCCAATGCTGTTTGGTATAGCTTTTTAGTGATCATTTCTAAAGCTTCGTCTACTGGCTTTTCTTGCAGGTCATTCCAGTTGTAACTAGTCAGGTGACTGAGAATGACCTCTGCATTAATATACTTCACGGAGAAAAGATACTTACTTTGCTTTTCCCAGTTCGTGTGGTTACCCTGCATGCATTTGTGTATCTTCAGTGCTGCTTCTATTTCAATGGGATTGTGGTCCGACTTAAATTTTATGCAGTTTTGCGCTAGCCTTATGTCTAAGGAACTATGATACAACAGGTCAAGTTGCTGCATTCCCCTTGTCACTGGTGTCGAGAGCTGCGTTAAGTGCAATGCACCCAATGTCGCATCCAGCTCTTTCTTGGCCTCCCTGTGTTTCGGAAAAGGCAAATTAAAATCTCCCGCTATTATTGTGTCGACTGATGGCTTTAGATTTACAGCAAGCTAAGCATAGAGTTCGTTTCTTGTCTCCTTTGTGTGCTCAGGTGGGAGGTATATGATGCATAACTGTATTTTCACGTGCTCTTTTGAAAAGGTAACGCAAATCCCTTCAAAATGATTTGAATTGGTTTTTCGTTCTCTTATAGGCTGGTATTTATTTTGATAGCAAATTATAACTCCCCCTCCTCGCCTATCTGTTCTTCCGGTTCCCACACATTTGCAGTTTGCTGCCGCAGTTAGCCGATCTAACTGTTTTCCATTTCCCAACCAGGTTTCGATTAGGCAAATGAAATCCAGGTCCTCGTACATCATCGTTTGTAGGGTGTGGAGCTTATTTGAGATGCTCCTCACGTTTTGTACAAACAGGTGGATGTGATGTTCTGCATCCCCAGCTGGGGGTAGTTTTTTTGATTGCTATTGAGCCCGATTCCTTGCATCATTTTTAACCAGTGGTCTGGCCCATCTGTCTCTGTAGGGCTTGACTAAGGTACCTACTGGCCAGGCGCTTACGTCTTGTAGGCGAGTTGCTTTATCTGGTGGACAAGAGATTATAAAGGAGGAGTAAGCTGGGTGTCGTGTTTTTACTTGCTTTACTTCCAGAGTTATCCCATGTTCGCCCTCACACACGGCTTTAATGTTTCTGGGCTGTGTTGTGGGTCCCAGCATTGATACAAAAATTTGCTCTCTGGTTGCAACGGAAGTAATGTTGTACATTTCAGAAAACCGTTTGTTTGTTTCAGGTGTGTTACAGGAAGACACGTTAATACTTTCTCTGTGAACTGGATTACGTCGTCGGCTGTCCTCGGCGAGAGTAGGCATAAAATTTTGGGATGGGCGGGTTTTTCTACCCTCAAAAGTGTTATGCTTTTTAGGTAGCATAGTGATGTGCGCATAAGTGAGTGGGTTTGCAGGAACATGATTTGAGGGGGAAGATGTAACTCTGGAGTTCGTACTCTTGGAATACATGCATGCTCCAATCATTTCAGTTGATTCCTGTTGTCCTAATATTTCTGAGGCTTCTTTATTTTGGTTTCGACTTTTCCTAGTGGAATGTGTGGAGCCATTTCCTTGTGCTGCCCCTAAAGTTTCACTGGGTTTGGTGCTATTGCTTGCGAGGTCCTGCTGCAAATTAAATTAAGTAAATAAATAATAATAATAAAAAATCTCGCCAGCTGTAACTACAAACACCACGTTAATCCCAGTTAATCCCAGTTAATTATCCAAAGTGAAACCAGTTCTTAACTGTAGTAGCATACTTTTTCGTAGATCAAATGCAGCTTTAGCAAAGGTTTCTAATAGTTGAAGTTTATCTCGTTTCATCAAGAGATAAAACTGCTGTCCAGGAATCACATTCACCAGGAGATCACTAATTATTGATCGCGCACTATCATAAATATTACGATGGTCTGAGACAGTATTTAAATTCTATAGAGTGGGACCAACTGATGATGTTACCAACAGGAATCTCAAAATGGGAAGCATTCAAAGAACTTATCCTGGAAGCTACTAGGCTTTCCATACCCAACTAAGAAATATTGTTCAAAGTTCAGGCCTCAATGGATGTCAGATGAACTAATGAGACATACGGCAGAGAAGAAAAATGCATGGGATACATATAAATTAACATGTGAAACAGAAGCCTATGACAGATGTAAGTTGATCTGTAACCCAGATAGAAAGGAGTTTAGGCAGGCGAAGGCAGATTACGAGAAATCTTTGGCAAGGGATGCAAAGAAAAACAGCAAGGAGTTCTTTACTTATGTAAACTCTAGAAGGCAGGAAATGAATCAGATTGGTCCACTTGATATCAATGGTTCAACTGTTCATGATCCTGCTCAGGTAGCTAAAAAACTAAATCAATATTTTGCATCTACATTCACACATGAGGAGTTATTCAGGAAGGGGAATGTCATAGATGAAGTAAACACTAGCAGTGAGCTAGATGATCTTGTAATAATTGAGAGTAAAGTGGTGGAAAAATTGTTGAAGATAAATACAAGAAAGTCACCTAGGGTGGATGGATTCTATCCAGTTATATTATAGGATGGAGCAAAGGAAGTAAGCAATCCGTTAGCCATAATTATGAGCTTCCTTGGACTCAGGGGAGGTACCCAAAGACTGGAGATGTGCAAATGTAACCCCAATTCACAAAGGAGGATCAAAGGCTGACACAAGTAATTACAGACCTGTGAGATTAACTTCTGTTCCAGGAAAATTAATGGAAGCACTGGTTAAAGAAGCACTGCAGCATCACCTTGACAAGAATTCAGCTATAGCTCAGACACAGAATGGTTTTGTTAAGTGAAGGTCTTGCCTGACCAATTGAATTGGATACTATGATGTAGTCACAAAAGAATTGGATGCAGAGAATAACTTTGATATTATATATTTGGATCTTAGAAAGGCTTTTAATACTGTTGCACAAATTGGAGCAGTGTGGTATTGATGGACAATTGTTGCTATGGATAAAGGGATGGTTGAGTGGCAGAAGACAGAGAGTGGTAATTAAAGGACACTGCTCATCCTGGACTAACGTTATTAGTGGAGTCCCTCATTGTTCAGTATTGGGTCCATTGTGGTTTTCTGTATTTATAAATAATATTGACGATGGTATATCAAGCTTAATGTCCAAGTTTGCAGACGATACAAATGTTGGCAGGGTTGTTAAGGACGCTACTGACGCTACGCTGCTGCAACAGGATCTGGAAAGATTGAGCAGATGGGCGGAGAGGTGGCAAATGAAGTTTAACATTGATAAATGTAAAATACTACATATGGGAAACAGCAAACCCAGAGCAACGTATAAACTCTGTGGTACTGCACTGACAGTGGTAGAGAATGTAAAGCACCTCGGGGTAATTGTGCAGGCAGATATGAAATTCTCTGAGCAGCGCAGATGGGCTGCAAGAATAGCTCATGGTATCTTATCAATGATATACAGGAATGTTTCTAACAGGGATAGGGAGGTGATTATTCCCTTGTATAAGGCAATGGTTAGGCCGCACCTTGAGTACTGTATACAGGTCTGGAGGCCTCATTTCAAGAAGGAAGTAGAGCTGCTGGAACGAGTACAGAGAAGGGCAACAAGGTCAGTGAACGGAACGAAGGGTTGCTCTTACGAAGAAAGGCTTAAGGTTTGCAAATTACAGTGTCTGGAGACTAGGCACCGGCGAGGTGATCTGATAGAGGTGTACAAAGCCTTCAATGGTTTGAGCATGTTCAATGCTAATGGGATACTGCCTGTTGCTGAGAATAATCACCTGAATGGGCATAAATTCAAATTGAGGAAAGACAGATGTAGGATAGATGTGCGGAAATTTGCCTTTAGCCAGCGGGTAGTTGGTTGGTGGAAAAGACTTCCATCCCTTGTTGTGGAAGTTGATAGCCTAAATAAATTTAAGGCTCAGCTGGACCGGTACTTCGAACGAACGGAAGGGTGAAGTGGAAGGTTTTTTTTTTTTTTTTTTTTGGCTGATGCTGCATAAGCTTGCTTTCTTGCATCATATACCTCTTCTAATGATAATGCTAATTACATTCACACAAAATGTGAAACAATTTTTCTTGGCTCCACAAAAACAAAATCAGTATTTGTTAATCTTGAGCAAATAGTTTCTTATTCAATGAGTCATGGCCTGTTATTATATATAGCAACTTCAACCCAGGCGTAAACCATTCAGCTGCGCTTTTATCTAGGAAAAACGTCACCTTAAGAAGAAATAAATATGCACCCGTCCCGCAGTTTCAGTGTCCCATCTCGTTTACTATAGGTTAATTATCTCCTTTATACACCACTTCTTTTCCCTTTTAATATCTGCTTGAGTATCAATTGTAATGTTTTGAATCGTAGCGGGAATCTTCTTCTTATTCCGATAGCATAATTCTCCTTAAATCAGGAACAACTCCAAAGGAATAGCTCGGCCAACACCTGAATTGCTGCAGTAGATACGATCCTAAACACTCTCAACATGCTGAGAAGCATTGATATTTGAATAGAATTTAGTTTTGCTTGGAACCTCACTGGGGTTTATCCCGCAAGAGTCTTGCGGGATAAACCCCAGTCAGACTTAGAAACACGAATAACAGCTCCAGAGATCTTTCTCACTTTCGCTCCTAAATATGTTAGATGTGGAAAAAATGAGAGTTTATAATCTATTACCATTCCTAGATATTTAGCTTCAGATGTCATTGGTAGCTGAATACCATTTAACTTTATTTGCGGAGGTCGACCAGGAACCAATTTGTTTTTAAAAAGCATTATTTGAATTTTATGAGGATAAATAGATAATTTATAGTTTTGTGCCCAGATATACAAATCAGACAATACAATATCAGAATTATATTCAAGACCACTTCTCGAATTCCCAGCCACTATAATTGTTAAATGATCGTCCTACAGTTGGAAAAAGAGCGAGCTAACCAATTTTGCAAGACAAGGTTCCATATGAAAGGACCTAAGACTGAACCTCGGGGAAAACCACGATAAGCCTGCTTTTGAATATAAAAGGTTTCAGATTTAACAATTACATATCTGTCACTAAAATAACTTCCAAACAATTTATATAATTCTTGAGAACATCCAACTATCCTCAACTGAGCAAGAGGAGCCTCCCACCATACTGAGTTAAAGGCACCCTGAAAATGCACAAAAATGGCCAATTCATACTTTGAAGCAGAACCCTCGATGTGTGTTCCTAAGTCCACTAAAGCATCCTCTGCTGACTCTCCAGATGTAAACCCATATCGTTTATTTGAAATCATTCCACGCTGCTCTATTAACTGCATAATGTGCAGAACCATCAATCTTTCCAGTACCTTGCCAAGGATAGCTAGAAGGGCTATTGGCCGGTAGGATCCAGGATCTCAGAGGGGCTTTCAGGCGTTTTGATTAGCTTCAATAAAGCTACCTTCCAATCTGGTGGAAAATATCCTTCTGCAAGACATTTGCTATATTGTAATAGTAACAACTGCGGAAAAAAATTATAAAAACCGTGCTATAAATTCAATCTCTATCAAATCATATCCTGGACATTTCTTAAAATTTAATTTTCCAATTACACATGCTAATTCATTAATTGTAAATGTCTTCCTAATCATATGAGTTACATGTAAAGAATTTTCTCTTCTTAGTTAAGTCTGATTTGCCGTATCTTCCATGAAACATCTTGTGGGATAGTTTAACAATTATAGCTACAATGGAATCCATCCATCCTATTGTTTCTGTCGAACTAGTACGCACAGTATTAAAAACATCAGAATTGCGTAGCTTGTCTCTTGTAATTTTATACAACAGACCCTATGGATTCGAATTCCCCGATTCTTGGACGAATAATTTCCATGTTTCCCTCTTATGAATTGTTATTGCTCTTCTGTAATCATTTTTCAGTGTTATGTACACTTGATGTATTCTAGCAACCTCACTGGAAAACCAGGGTTGATGCCTCTGAAATTGCCCCCTAGCACGATGTACGGATTTACGTTGCAACGCTAAATCTCGACACCACCATGGACACGATTTAGTAGAACTTATCTTTTTTCTAACAGACTTATAGGGCGCCTTTGTAATAGAATCTTGAATATACTTAACTACAACCAATGCAGGTAGGTTTATTAATTCTTGTTGCTTATGCGTCGGAAAATCCATGCAGACAGAATCCTCAAAAATTGACCAGTTCATTGTTTTAAGTGAAAATCTAATTAGTTCCAGAATTTGATCCTGTACATTCTGGGATGGCTGTACACTATCAACGGAGAAAGAAATAGCCCGGTGATCACTAGAATTCCAGTCCAAAAATACCAGCGAGTCGTTCAAACAGTTCGATATTCCAGCTGTTATAATATAACGAAACAGGCCTACGCGCTCTGGATTCATTGAGGAATCCAGAGAGCGATTTTATTCTGATTTTATTCGCTCTTGATTTTATTCTGATGAAGGCTACCATATAGCCGAAAGCTCATATATTTCTTCTTTATTTGTACGCTCTGTGTGTAACTATAAATTCCTCAGCTGTTATAATAGTTATATCGGTATTAGATTCTCCCATTGCTCCAGTAAACGTTGATAGCTGATTGGGTTTATTTACCACATATAAATTATGACTATAAATAAGATCTTCCAACAACAAACCCTCGTATCAATTATTTAACTATGCCAAATGCTATATTTGGCATGGAGTGGAGAGAGAGAGAGAGAGAGAGAGAGAGAGAGAGAGAGAGAGAGAGAGAGAGAGAGAGAGAGAGAGAGAGAGATTGTTCTAATCGCCCTAGGTTTGGCTCAGAGCATAGACCTCTGAACAGAAATTAGCTTATTATAATAAGACCAAAAAAGCGTGGAACTACAGAAAATTTACTAGGCGAACATTAGTGCCAGTCATCATTGTAAGAAGTCTATGAAATGCCATCTTCTTTGTTAGTTCTTTATTAGATCTCATATTGTGGATGACTTCACAACGAGTTGACTTCGCATTGCGCTACTTCAAAGAAGCAATGCTCCACCAGTAGAAAATTCTTGGCTGCCACAATCTCTTGATTTTATTGCAGTGGAATACAGCAACAACCCTTATACATTTGAAAAATCTAAAGGCCAATGTTAAAAATCTAACATTTAACATCAAAGTCTATCATTTAACATTAAAATAAAAAAAATTTAAATGTTAAAAATCTAACATAACATATTTAACATCAAAGACAACGATCATAACAACGTTGTATTTGATGTTATGATCGAAATAATAACATCAAAGACAACGTTTCAACATTACTTAAAGTTTCACCAAACATGTTGAAACTACGCAGTGCATTCATTCGGAAAGAAAGATATTTTAAACATTTAACCTTCATTAAAATTAATAATAACGAAATAAAACAGAATATACCGTTGCTTGCGTGACTTGGAATCAAGTTGGCTATGGCAGCGGGTCTGCTGCCTCTATGAGGCGACGAGTGGAAGGACGATGTTTCAAGCAATTTATTCTTGAAAAAAAATATTTATTCAGATTGGATAAAGTTATTCAGGTTTTTTTCGTCTTCTCTAACTTATAAAGCGATATGAGAAGTAACTCGAAGAACTCCTGAATGTCTTAAGACATTCAGGAGTTTTTCGATCGCTTTACAAGTGTTAGAAATAAATTTGAAAAAATTACAGGGTCTGTCTCAAGAGGATGTCCACAGGGGTCCATTTTGGTTCCCCAGTGTTGGAACATGGTTTTCGATATATGGCTGCGAAAGAGGTTTCAAGGTGTAAGCATGATTGCTTATACTGGTGATCTTGTACTTCTGATTAAAAGTTACTCGAGGAAAACTTTATAGTAGGAAAGCAAAGATCACCTCAGGCGGCCACTTCATATGAACACCGGATCGACGATAAAAATTCTGGGACAATTCTATTGGCTATTGGAATTAATTCCTCGCTTATAAATTTTTTGCTGGCAGGCCTCTTGCATGTATGCATAACAAGTTTCTGGAAGCATCTGGATGAGGATCTGTTAGCAGGTAAGAATTTAATCTCTTTATATTTACCTAATTTAATATATAGTTCTATTGTAATAATAATGCAAACTTAGAATTGTTAATTTGCAAATCTTATTTGTAATTGTAATTTTCATAATATTGGTAATTGTACATGATGTACAAAATTTAAGGAACAGTCAGGTTTTCACTTGTAGTTTCTCATAGGAGCGGTACAGCAAAATGTAAAGCATGCCAAAAGAACCTCGTGAGGTACAGAAATGATGAAGGAAACAACACCGATACAACAACCGAAACAAAACGGTACAGAGGGACTTTATTCAAAAATGGAAACATAGTACTGGCTGCCATGATACAGATGCATTACTGCCAAAGATGGAACAAGGGTAAGACGTGGTCCTCAGTAGGAGATATAACGACCGCTAATGTCAATGCAGGTTTTGCATCGCCTGTCCATTCTTAGAACAATGTTGTTCATAGGTTCTTGAGGTAACATCGTCCATTCATCTGTCAGCGCCATCTCCAGCTGGTGAACATTTTCTGGTGGGTGTGGACATATGAGTTCCCATATGTGTTCGATGGGATTTAGATCGGTTAAAACGGGCAGGCCAATCCATACGAACAATGTTCCAACTTTCCAAAAGCATATTAACAGTTGCAATGCGATGGGGTGTGGTATTATCATCCATAAACACGAACTCGATGCCAATGGCACCTCGAAAGAGAGGCACATGGGGAAGGACTAACTCAGTACAGTAGAGTGCACCGGTTGTTAGAATGCCTCCTTCAAGTATCTGGAGTTCTGTACGTCCATCCAAGATAACGCCTCCCGAGACGAGAACACATCGACCGCCATATCCATCCCTTTCATTGATGTTTGCCTGATTATACCTTGTGCCAACATCTCGCCAGATCAGCTGACGTCCAGAATCGCCGCTGAGACTGCATTTACACTCATCAGTAAAGAGTACCTTAAGTAAAGATTTAGTGGTTGTAACCTTTAGAAATAGTGTTTGCCCTTAAGTTTTGCACACCAGAGTAATGCTCATACTATTGGTAATTGTGATGGTAATACTGATAACTGTGATTGTAATATTGGTAATTTTATTCAAATTTGTAACCCTTTCTATTTTTATTCCGCCTAACAGCACGGTCTGCTGATGGTAGGTTGATTGTTTAAGGATTGCATGGTGCGTTAGCATCTTAGGCAATAATGCGCAAGTCAACTTGATGAAGGGTATCAGTAAGATAAATGAAACGTTACCTTAATGTATAGTAGTTTTGGCGAATAGCTTAATAAACTATATTATTAATTTCACGTGGTATAAGAGTGGTTTTATAATTAGGGCCACCGTAGCCGTGTGGTCATGTGCGCGGTTGCATAAATACTCGTGCATTTCAGTGATCATGGTTGAGGCCTGCTGAATATGGTGCTGTTTTTTGTTTTCTCTCTACCTTGTGACCTCTAATGACTGTGTGGTCATTCAGGAGTATAAACAGAAAATTTATATTATTTATTTATATAATGCAGATTATATTAACTTAAACTAATAAAATAAAATAATAATAATACATCAGATTAAAAATTAATAAAATAAATTAAAACAACACAGGAAATTTTTTATTAATTTTCCTTCAAGTTCTTGGCGAGTAGGAGCGATGTTACCTTAATCAATGCTTTGGAATGCACGGAAAGATATAGGATGCGACGTCTTTACTTCTTGTCATCTACGATTTTACACACGTTGGCATCTAAGGATTGGACTAGATGGCGCTTTTGATAAGGGAAAAGGCGATCTTTAAGTTGCAGCTTCGAAGGAAGAGCAAGAAGCTCGGGAGTGTAGCGGAGAGGTGGTGGGGTTATCCGCCAAAACATGGTGTCACACATATTGGGCCCTGAGATTCTCCCAGCGATCATTTTTATGGTGAAGATGAGTTGTCTTTCATGGATTAATGCTGAAAAACCAGGTTAAATTCATCCCTATGGCCATTGGTGTTGTGTGCTGCTGTAGAGTGAGATGACACTTCCTGGACGCCCACTTCAGGACCCAGTATTCTGTGGAATTTAATGGTGGATTTGACAATCAGCCGAGGCTCACAACTCTACTCCACACGGAACACGTTCGAAAATCATCGTCCTGATATATGTTTTTTTCCGATTTTTGTTCTGGATATGTAGCAAGTGGTGCTTAGCAACCCACAGTATCCTGTTGAATTTGACACAGAGTTCTATGTGATGATGGAATCTTAATTTACTGTCAAATATCACACTCAGATCTCTTTGCTTTTCGACGCATGGGATCAGGTCACCGTCAATCGCAGGCTAAATTATGGTGTTTCTAGGTTTAAATGAGTACACCACGACGGGAGATTTTTCAGGGTTCACGCGCACTTCTTTAGGCCCAATATGTAGAGATTCTACTTCCATCACAGATATCCAAGGTGGAGATAGGCGAATGTTGAGGAACCACCTTTTACATGAATCCCCCTCCTATTTCTGTGGCGGGGACTGCTCCCACCGTCCTCTCTAGGGCTGAAAAGAAGGGCTTTAATATCCATCTACAGTAGACCTGGCAAGATAGATGGCCTAACTCCAATAAAGGAGATATCACTAGGAGATTTATCCCATATATCACCGAGGTATATCCCAAGTCTCCTTCATGGTTCTCCCCAGGCCTGCACGCACTTTCATGATTACAGTACACGGATCCTTCAAAGCCAAGCTCTCAACTTTTGGAATTATTGATGATCCCCTCTGTCACTGCGGAGAGCAGGAGAGTTGGAGTCATCTAATGTATGATTGACCCTTGTATGGGGACCTTTGTTGCATCCTGATTACTAGATTTAATTTCGATCCCAAAGACCAGGAGCACTACTTGTTGGACAGCGACAGAGAGTACAGAGCCTTCCCACAATACTGCCAAGAGCTCTTCACAAAAAGATCCTTACCACTGAAACAAAAACAACATCCACTTGACTAAGACTTTTACTGGAAGCTTCGCTGCCACGCGACGTTTTGACAATCAAATCGGGCAGTCTCGCCTGGTTCTGTTTTGCTCCTCTCCCCAGCAAGGAGAGGAGCTGGATCTCTGTCTCCTTCCCTGCCTGCCTCTCCACACTTCTCCTGTTGGGGCTTTTCCCACACTGACCTCTCTATACAGTAGGAGATTACCTACTCTATCGTCCCCATCCTTCTCTGTTTCCCCCAGCTTTCAGTCTCCCTGTCATACTCTAACTTAACCGACAGACTAAGCCTCGCACAATGTTGCCAAAAAATCCTAACAACATACAAATTTAATCGTGTTCCTGAAAACAACTTTTCTGCCTTTTTTATCTTCTAGTGTTTCCCCTTTATTACTATTCATTATCATTTTTTTCACACACGCCCTTGCCACTGAAATCTCCGGAAACTAGGTGGCAGGACTTGCCAAAGCACTGATTTAAACTGCCTACTCGGTGCCTTGCCTGCTTCCTCTTAGCTAAGTGTGGGAAACGGTGGATCCCGCTACGGGTCCAACGGCTAAATGGTCAGAAGATATAACAGAACATAACATTACACATTAAACCGCTCCCCACACAATTTAAAATCTCTGGTCTCCACAGAGTTCTGTGCTTCACAGAGTACACAATGCGGAGATGGGGAAAACCCATGGTGCAGTCAGACGACTAACACTTTACTGTGCTCTCTGGGGTTGCTTTCCCTATTCTCCTCATATTTCAATCTTTACACTCCGGCCTTCAGTCTTCCCCCATTCTAACTATTACGACAGCGCACGCCCCTATATTAACCAGATAAATTCTACTAGTGTTCAAATTCAAGTTCACCTTCGTTCCAACGTCATTCAAGCATTTTTTTTTTTTTTTTTTTTTGTAGGTCGTAGCCACCGAAATCTTCGGAAACCAGGTTGCAGGGGCTGCCAGAGTACTAATATAAACTTCTATATTAGAAGTTTATATTAGTACTCTGGCAGCAAATCGACCACAGAATACATTTAATTTACATAATGATGCCTCATCGCCACAGTTGCTTTGGCGTTTAATACTCACATCTGCTCAGTGAAGGGTGTGAAAAGAACCCATTTAGTTCTGCCTTAAAAACTGTCAAACACTCCGCCTCGAACTTGTAAACAAATGAATTATTAGACTTCTGCAAGTATGGAGAATTTTGAAAGTATGTCATTATTCCTCTCTCTAAGATGATGGAAAAATACTTGTAAAATTGTATTCTGGTATGCTGGCTGCATCTGAAAAAGATTACTACTACTTTATGTAGTCTGGAAAAAAATACTTAAAAGACGTAGAACTTCGGGAAAATGATAAAGAAAGGTAATAAAATCGACAAATGCAAAGCATAATCAATCTTGAATTTACTCTAGTTATCAAATAAAGTAAATCCAAGAATACGATCATCAATGGCTCAAACTCAGTTCTCAATGTTTTAGTTCTGTTCACCCAGTATATGAGTTGTTTGCAAAAATCCTGTTCTTGGGTACATTCTAGGTTACCAGTCTAAAGGTGACCAAAAACTGCTTTGCAATTAAATGGAAAACTCTGGGTCTTACGACATTATTTTAAAATATTTTCTAGCTATTTCCAGATATGGTTCACAATTAAATTACAGTGCATGGATCAGTGGATTATTACGAATGGCTGGAAGTTCTATGCAACTATACCATCTGATTTTGGACAGATTTCTCACCTTCCCAAGTAATGTTCCCATATCTTTAAGTTGTGCATGTTTTCTGATTGACTTTTATCCTGAAGTCACTTCTAAAATTAAAACACCTCGAAACTTGAAAATAATGGAAAAACCCACCATGTTGCAACCAACATAGTGGCCAACGGGATTGGGGCGAATGGCAAAGAATTGAATATAGGATCAATATAAACTAAAATCTGAAACTATAGTTTCTAGGATCAATATAAACTACAGGCACTAGTGTTTTAACAGAAAAAAATTTGAAACTATCATTTGAAGTCACTTGCACACACACACACAATCCACAGTTATAATACAAAGTATCGGTTGCTAGCGCCAATATTCATCCAAGAGAAGAAGTGCTCATTTAACATTGCTTTTTTTTCCGTAGACGATAGTGGACAATGGTGCACGCAATGAATTTTAGGCTATTATTCACTAAATAAAGATAGATAAACACAAAAATTATATCTGTGACGCACATGGGCATAAATTGGTGCAATGCAGAAGACTGAAAAAATAGAAATCATTTCCTGACATTTCGGTGATTGGAGAGATAGAGCTTATGGAACACCGCCGCTCAGAGTACTGAAGGAGTCTAATGATATAACACATTGACAAAAAGATATAAAATGTTAAAATTAAGAAATGTCAGTAATTTTATTAGCAAATTGCTTCTAATTGTTGCTTCTCTTGCTGCGGGCTTATCGAATGAAGACATTCTTCTTGGTATGCATTTTTGTTATAATTTAAGGAATTTAATTAACTGAGACTAATTTGGCAGTGTACAACGAAATAAAAGACTGTTTTGCAGTAAAATTTATTTTATTCAAAAAAAAAAAAAAAAATAGAGCATATTTATGGCTGTACTCTGAACAGAATTCAAAAAAAAAAAATTCACCTCTTATATGTAGTACGACCGATACTGATTATATCAGAAAATTACAGTTGTAGCGCTAATTACTTACTGAAAACTTTATCCGCAATGAATTCTCTCCGATATAACATTTTTTGAAAGGCTTGCCTAACGTCATTAGACTAAATACCAAAAAAGCATGGTGCAGTCTTCATTGGCAGATGAAAAATTAATTCTTAGCAGGTGAATCGATCTTTCTTAGCTTTCTTTAATGAAATGATTGCTTTCCTATGAGGTCTGGATTAAAAAAATTCAAACCTTACTTCAGAGACATTAGCCGCTTTCATTATATTATCCTTAAACATTTAAATTTCATCATCTTTAACCGTTTCTAAAAACTTCTTCTAAAGCAAACAATACTCTGTTTCTTCGCATCCGTTCCGTTTGAGAAAATTGAAAGATAGTTTCAGAGCGAGAGGGAGATTCCTAATTTTCATAGAGTCAATGTACATATCGCCTCTGTCGATGCTGAATCTCAGAAGACAAATGCTGCGAAAAACATGCTGTGGAACTAGTGATAGGCACAATCGAATGATTAGTAATCAAGAGATTTCAATCACAGAATAATTAGTAGTCACTAACTACCGATGAACCGAATGATATAATTGATAATCAAATAAAATAATTGAATGATATCAGTCGAATGAAATACTCAATGATATAATTAGAATGATTTATCATTACCGAATGTTAAATTGATAAAATAAAATGATAAATCCAATGCTTTTTCATAATACAATGAATGATTCGAATGATATGAGTACTGTATAATTCAAATAATGGAATAATTTGCTAGAATCAAAATAGTAGAATTTGCTATAATCTAAGTTTTAAATCTGTTCCACATTAATGATTCAGTCACTCTTTCGATTTTTTTTTGAACAAGTGCATGTAGGTGATATATCTCCCCATCAAAAAAATATGTTCCTCGGTTTATTTTTCCCTCTTTTTATTTATTTATTTATTATTATTATTTTTTTTTTTTTGGCTAGTTACCGTTCGTTAGGCTTACAGCGGAAATCAATCTTCATGCAGATAACTCTGTTTTAACTTAATGATTATAGAAAATTGCTCTAGACTGAAACTGCTTAAATTAATTAAATAAATCTTACTTACTGAACTTGTTTTTTTCTTAGAATTATCATAAAAATCAATCAAACATTTCCACAAGCTCAATGTTAACAACCTTCTTACCGGTCGTATTTTATAACTGTCAACATAATTTATTCGTCTCCAGGACAACAGCACCATCAGAGCCGTACAACGGCCAAAAAAAAAATAATAAAGAATTATAATAATAATAAATATAAATTCTCATAGAACCGATCGACACATGAAAAATGAATTATCACAACAAAAATAAAAAAAATCTGCAAAGACAAAATACACTGATAAACATAATATACGTAATGAATATATTTTACAGTTAATGATCTTTATATGGCTGTTACAAAATAAAGTTGTGTAGCTATAATCTCCTTTTATAAATAATAATCCCATTAACTGCAACTGTTATCTTGTTTTGTTTAAACAGACACCTTATTTTAAAATGATATTATCCAAATTATATCTCTAGGTAAGGTCTATAAAGTTTAAACATTTTACAGCTCTAAATTTTTTGTATAGGTACATATGGGGAGAAATCCCAAAATATATGGAAATGTTATGCTGTAACAAAGCTTTTGAGGGATGTCTATAATGGGATGACCGCTACCGAAAGTCATATACTGGTTCTGTATTCTTCTAAATCAGGTAATTTGAATATAGACAATGTGCTTCTTTTTTTTCTATAATTGCTTTGTTTTGGTTTGTTATCGAGGATATCAACGAATAAATCCTACGCAAATATCTACTCTTAAATTTTGTTATGTCCAAATGTCAAAATAACGATTCACTTATATTTTTTGCGCTGATTTATCGTTTATTAAATGTACAACACCATACCACGAATGTGAGTTCGTGTTCTATTAGACCACTGTCTAGTAGAACACAATTTAGTAGAGTAAATATTGAATAATCCCTTATAGAAGATTGGTCATAAATTTACTTTAAATTTTTAAAACTGATTATCGTAGTCTCATTTACGCATATCGCTCGAATTAATATATATATATATATATTGCTGGAAGAAACCTTTTAAGATTGCTTAGAAACATGAAGTAATTAAATAAAGAAGAAAGAATTCTAACTGAATAGTTTTGGAAACTTCATAGAGGGTCTATTATACGTAGAGAATGACAAAAAACATGATGATTATACCCTACAATCAAATCCAACAATTTACCAATTAAAGAAATTTTAGAGAAAGTGATAAGATTGTGTTCTATCGGAATTACAGGAAATTCTGGGAAATTCATAAAACCTCTAAACAAGAGCCTCTAAAGAATTTTATGAGAATTTTTAAAAGGCTTGGCATATATAGTTTATATCCATTCCAAATTATATCAAATGATGATTCTGAAGGAGAATAGAATCGATGGATCGATGTGGCCGTTTTCACACTAGATAACAATATAATAGATAACCATACTCACGCTGTATTCTATATTCACAGCAGATAACTATATACAGAATTTCAAAAGTTATTTCCAAATTTGTTTCCCAAAATTACACAGTATCATGGGCTGAAATGAATGGGTGCGCTTAGTTTCGGGTGGGGAGAAAAATGTCAACTCTATCATAATATTGAAGTTAGTGCTCAGGATACTTCAAATTGTAAACGAACTTGTATGAACACAGGTTTGTTTACAGTTTTGAAAGCGCTGTGGCCGCAAAAATTTGACTTACCTCTTCCCTATAACCGAATTTTAAATAAAAAGGGGGTTATTTAATACCATTTTTCTATATAACATGTTTCTAGGAAGGGCCTGGAGCGTAATGAATGCGACTCAACTTGATAGTAATGCAAAAAACCACTTTTTTATACTATTAAAGAAGAATGTGGGCTCACATTGTATCATATGAACACAAGCATTGGGCAGGTATTTTGCAGCACTTCAAAATCAAGATGAGTTGGAAATAATCATTTGTATTATTCGTGGGTAGCAATTCCATACGTCACTTTATTAAATGCGAAGATAATGTTCTCTCAAATGATTATAGTAGGATCGGATAATGTTCGATGTGGTTCCAGTTTTAAAAAGTTTTTCCTTTTATGAGGAAACAAAAATAAATAAAGCTTCCAGGTGTTTATGCTCTGAATGAAGACCGAACGTAAACAAGAAACTCACAATTGTAGAATATACTCATAAGAAATCAACAGCTTAGAGACCACAGGATGGGAATGAGCCCAAGATGGCACCAACTACATGAGCAGACCTAAAGATGCAGTTTCCTATAAATCTTACAGAAGCTTATAACCCCATAAGCTCTATATACAGTATTTAATTTTGAGGTGAGAATAAAGTATTATATAGAATTTTGGGTTCCTCTCATTACAAGTCATATACAAGAGAACTGTTCTCCGCTTTAGTAATGAATAATGTACTGTAGATATGTTGTATACATCAGTGAAAAATCGAATTGTAATATGATAATTTTCTACAATTCTAATTAAATCTATCAGCAAGGTAAATTTTTCAGCAACAGTCAATATTTTTGCAAACTATGAGAATAAAACTTCATTTGGCTTATCACTGAAGAATTCTGTGCCAATTAATCACTTTAGACCGACAGTAAACGGTGCTGCAGTATAAGACTATTATAATTATTATATTAGGGTCACCCGGTAATTTCTTATATATACCCGTATTTGTGTCTGTAAATTGTGCGTTCTCTGGTCGATTGGACGAAAAAACATTTTCTGGGAAAAGAACACGTTGCTATCTATGCCTGAGACCCAAAACTTAGCCACGGAGGGAAAAGGGCCCCTTAAAGTTCCTGGCGTCGGCGACCGGATTCGAACCAGGGCCTTTTCCACCCGGTATGGGGAGGAAGGTAACGATACACTGTGCTTCTAGGGCAGGTGATGCTGCAGCATAATGATTCAATATTATGGTAATCAATGGCATCCTTATATTTTTTGTGCCACACACACACACACACACACACACATTTGCTTTTTCATCTGCTAATAGATGACACCCACTTCACTAAGCATTACTTTCTTTACTTTTCTTACTACTGCCCCCAAATAAACTCTATGGTCGGGACCATACATCACGTTTTAGTGGGTCTGGTTTGAGAGGACACATTCGGCAGGAAAAGGTCGATTCATGGTTTTAAATGTGAACGTGTAAACATTTTCGGTTCGACCCCACAAGATTTTGGCACCTGACGAATTCTTCTTGTGTTCATTTCGTTTGCGATTAGTAGACGAACGCACAACAGGAAGAGAGCAATCAACACGTTCATCTTAGTGACAGCGGCCAAGCAGTGCGGGACCCGATTTTCATTCTATGCGCTGTTTTGCAACCATGTTGGATATTGATAAATTTTTTCAGTGTGTTCACATGAAACCCCTATTTGGGATTTATTTTCTGGAATTTACTGCTCCAGGAACTATTCCCATGAAGTAATCGGCAACGACCCCTCTGACCCCCTGTGCTCTTGCAGCTGTTCAAGTTGCAAAGTCGTCAAATAAATGGGTATCACCTTCCTCAAAATTAATGCCATCCCTTTTTTGCAAACAAAGTTGTGAAAAACACAGCATGCTTGACTATATCAGACACAAAATCAAGTTGCAAAAGAATAGGGATATGCAATTTTTTTTACCCTAGAAGCAACAAACCAATTACAGAGGCTATCAAAAAACCAATGTTTTTCTCTGTGTTTCAGGACGGAAGGTAATATCTGCGCAGAAGAGGCTGAGAATTCTGCACTCCACGAAGAAACTAGAAGTGATGTTGGAGATGACGTAGGAGTGCCTTCATGTTCTGAACAAACTCCCACTTCCTTGAGCCAACACAAAGAATCTTAAGTGAATACTAAGAAACTCAAGGCTGCAGCTATCACTGAATTTCAGAGCAAACTGCTGATCCTTTTTGCTGATGAGAAAGCTGAGGAGGCAGCTCTTCACAAAGCATTTTTGCTCTCACTGTTACCAGACTACAAAAAACTGACTTATAAACAGAAACTGATTTTCGCATTTATACACTGCAGTTCTTCAAAAATATCACTCTCTGGTCACTCGTTTATATTTTATTTAACTGGCTATACGCAATTGTGGTTGTCCCATTTATTGATTTTCTTATTTATAATTGACGTTTGGCCTACTGAAGTCCTCCGGGTGGACACAAATCGCAACTCCGACTGCAATTTTCAGGAAAATACAAATTATAGAGTGTCTACAAGGCAGTAGGTTAGAAGAGCATAAAGACCATGCCGAATTGTATATAAAAAAACAAACTTTAATAAGGCTGATGAAAAAAAAAACTTTTCACTGTCACATCTAGGATAATTGTAGATGTTCCATCGTTCTCTTTCTACTATGCCAATGATTATCCCTTATTTTTTATTTCTCCTTTACCGTTTTAAAAACCCCTACATCATTTCATGGTGTAGTCTACATGCTCAACTTAGAAAATCAACAGTACAATTTTTTTTACTGTTAATTTACAATTTACATTACAATTTTTTTTTTTTTCTTTGAAAGAAAATATCAACCAATATATCACAGGGCTCAGCTTATAAGTCTGTAAGTTCGGGATTCAATAAAACTGGAATACACACGTTCCAAAACGGAGAGCTACTTTTAATTCATTTCCATTCTTTCTCTCGGTCTCCTACATCCGCTGTCTCTTACTGTGTAGCAGACAAGCTTCTCACATCCGTTTTGAATTTTTCCTGGCGCGCTTGAACTGGACACTCTTTCCGCGTAGCTTTCTCGATTCACACATCTACGTACCTGACTTATTATAGGCTGGACCAGATCCAGACACATGTGCAGATTCCTACACGAATTATTCTTCAGAAATGCGATTATATTTTTGGACTCACAGATTGACCGACTGATGGCCAATTCCACTTTTGCTTTAAACTTTAGACCCACATACCTCCCTACTCATCCGCACTTCCGAAACCAAAAAAAAAAAAAAAAGAACATCTTCAGTCCGCACGTCTTCGTATTCTCTTTCCTCACTTCCTTTTTCTTTCTTCTTCATCTCGCATCTCTCACACTTCTCCGAACTCCAACTGCAGCCCACAACCTTTCCCCCGAACCAGTTTTTTCCCTCAGAAGTTTGGAACTCCTCCTACAGGACTCTCCACTAATCCCACTATTATAGTTCATTTCTCACTCCTTCCGATTTGCAGAATTGTTTCTCTCGAGCAACAAACCAAACCCCTCTCTTGTAATTTTATTGTTTACTTCGCACTCCAGCTTTACAACTCTTTCATGTATGCTGTGCGCCTCCAAAAGGAATCGATTTTCGTAAGTTAATCAAAGGAAGAGCTATGTATTGGGTAATGTTCGAAAAACTTTTGGTGATATTTCTTAACTCATTAAAAAATTTAAATATCCTTCTCTTGATTAGCAGGAAAAGGGTGACTCCAATAACTTCTTGTCATAGGTTCATTTAGATATCCAACTGCTTGAGCCACACAGACAATTGTAGAATGGTTTATTCATACCACCAATTTTAAACACACACACCAACCGTTTATGACTGATTGAATAATGAAATAAAATAAAATAAAATAAAATGATAGAAAAGACTGTAAAATAATATTTACAAAAAAACTTTTAATTATTATTACAAAAAAATATAAACTATAACAAAAGTAAAATAAGTAAATAAGTTAAAATACATTAAAATATAAATATAAAAGCGATAAAAAGACGATAATAAACACTACTAGAGCTTTCGGAGGTGTCTTCCTCCTTCCTCAGTAATAGTGAGACTTAAACGACACATCCTTAATACTTAAGGATAATACTTTAAGTGCTAGATCCCACCTAAACATAGAAGATATATGTGGTGCTGTTGAATTATGTCTTTCTAGTACAACCTTGGTTTTCCAAGGAGTGATGTATAAACAGGTTCACGGTACAGCCATGGGTTCTCCAATCAGCGCCATGGTTGAAAATCTGGCTAGGGAGGAATTTGAGAATAGGGTTTTCGCAAGATTGGAGTTCCCTATGCGTAAGTGGAAACGATATGTTGATGACACGTTTACTATTGTAAAGAAGGGGAGAGAGGAAGATGTGGTCTCGTTTCTCAATGGTTTCTCCCCCTTCATAAAATTTACCTCGGAGGTAGAAATAGATGGTACCCTCCCATTTCTGGACATAATGGTATATAGGGAAGGCCCCAGACTTAGAACTAAGGTTTATAGGAAACCAATGTGTAGGGGCCAGTACACACATTATAGGACGGCACAGACTGTCCAACATAAAAATAGTGTGGCCAGAGCACTTTTGGGTAGGGTGAGAACGCATTGCAGTAGCCCTGAGGAGGGGGAGAAGGAAATTAGGCAAATCACGACGGATCTTATGAGGTGCGGTTACCCCCAGAGGGTCATTGATGAATACAACAGAGAGGAAGAGCCCAATCGGGTAGTTCCGCCTGTACCGCTTACCACAGTGTATGTTCCCTACTATCCGGGCCTGTCAGATCGCATTGCGAGGATGCTTCGCGACTTTCAGACACGCTGTGTGCAGCTTCCGGGCCGGCGGTTGCACACAGTAGTGTCACAGGTCAAAGACCCCATCACTAGGGATTCTAGTAGTGGGGTCGTATATGAGATCACATGCCCGGATTGTGGGGAATGTTACGTGGGGGAGACAGGACGGCGTCTCAAGGACCGTCTGGGGGAACATTCACGAGCGATACGGACCGCACAAACGTTTTAATTTTCCACGTGTCCAGACCACTTCCGGTTCTGGTACAAGTGAAAGGAATGCTGAGTATGCGCCTGGGCATCCACGTGTGCCGTGAACCTGGTATTTAAGGATGTGTCGTTTAAGTCTCACTATTACTAAGGAAGGAGGAAGACACCTCCGAAAGCTCTAGTAGTGTTTATTATCGTCTTTTTATCGCTTTTGTATTTATATTTTAATGTATTTTAAGTTATTTACTTATTTTACTTTTGTTATAGTTTATATTTTTTTGTAATAATAATTAAAAGTTTTTTGTAAATATTATTTTACAGTCTTTTCTATCATTTTATTTTATTTTATTTTATTTCATTATTCAATCAGTCATAAACGGTTGGTGTGTGTGTTTAAAATTGGTGGTATGAATAATCCCAACCTCAGAGGCCTTATTGCAGATATGGTTTATTCATGACAGGACAAAAGCAAACACAGCCTGTGGCAATGTCATGATGGAGACTGAGGACCCGAAAAGCAGGATCAGTGTGGACAGAGAACGCTGGGCTTTTTGACTGGATTCGTTTCGACTGCACCCACTAAAACGTGGTGGGTGCAGTCGAAACACCCACCACATACGTGGTTCCCAGCCTAATGTGAACATAAAAATATTTTTAACAAAGAAACATAAAATTAATGACTGTATTAGAAAATGATGATGGAGACAGAAAAGAGGGGGAAGGACTGACAGTGGAATGATCATTGGTATATATCATGAATCATGTTTTATCACGAATTTTGTGCTTCTTTCTCAAACGCTGGGCTAAAAGGTTCCGTCATGTTTCTCAAGACACGACGGAACCTTTTAAATTATTGAAATTTTAACTGATATTCATGATGGACATTCATAATGATTTCCTTTTTCTTTTTATTTTTAAATGCATAAATGTTGTATATGAGATATATTAGTTTTATATTTACAGATTCTGCATTGGTATCATGTACATCAATTGAATTATCCATTCAGAAGTACCCCTACACATTGTACAGAATTCAAGATGGGTTACGGATGCTGAACGATATTTATAATCCTTTCAATCCTATGAAACGTTACATCTACAATTTTTATAAATTGTTAATAATTTATCTTTCGGATTGTGAAGATAACGCTTTGGATGTTTTATCTAAGGTAACTTATTTTCTATCAATAACAATTATTTTAATATTTCTTGTTGGCACTTTGAATGGTTCAGAAATTATCGATATTCATAATTAAGAATTGTTGTGCACTACGGCTCAATAATTTGAAATAGATGGAATCAGATCAATTTGGAGTATATGGATTAATAAAAAATCACAAAAGCATATTTTATAATTTGTAAAATTAACAAAGGACGAAAATTTATGGAAATAATGGAAAAAAAGTGTATACAAAACATTCACAATGCATAATTTATTATTGGTTTACTCTAAAGAAAGTTATGTATTTAAAAGATTTTCAAAAATATCCAGCTGATGTTACAAGAGTTTTCTAAGAAAAACTTAATTCGTCTAATTTTGTTTTAGCACCTGTACGAATTCATGAAAAAATATATTTATATTTCATGTCCCCAAGCGTGGAGTCGAGTCATAACCATAATTGTCTCTAGAACTGAGTGTAGCCAAGTGTCGATTTTACCTTTTCAAAATTTACAAAGCTCATAAGGAAAACCATAGTCTGTCCTCCTGTAATCGGCTAGGAATTTTGAAATTCTTCCAGTCATCTACTGGTACCGACTCTCCAAACCTCTAAAAAAGAGTGGCAAAAGGATGTTTGTTGTGATGACTGGGCTCCATGGAAGGCTAAAAAATTCATGAAGTTATATTACAGTGTACTGATGTGGGATTTACTAAAAGATTTTACTACAATAAGGGGGTAAAGGAAGGGTTATGCTTTCATTAAGGTGATTACAGTGGTCTCAAAGAGTTTCTAAATTCTGTATAGCAGAACCAACTAAGGATGTTACCAACAGCAAATCCTAAATGGAAAGCACTCAAATAATTAATCTTGGAAGCTACAAGGCTTTTCATACCAACTAAAAAATCATGTCTTCACACAGGAACCTTCCCAGATGATTGAAAAGCAGCAAACATCAAGTTGATCATTAGAAATTCGAACAAACCCCCACAACTTCCGGACTCCTACAGGCTCATCGCCCTACTTACAGTTTGCAGTAAACGCCTAGAACGACTGATCCATGGCAGAATCCAGCACTATTATGAAGCAGCGAACCTCCCATCAGCGAACCAGTTCGGATTTAGTCCGGGACGATCCACTGCGAATGCCCTCCCTACAAGCATCGATCTCACAGGCCGAATGCTCACAGAAAAAAATATTTTCTGATGATCTGAATTGATTTTGCGGCGGCATTCGACATCCTCTGGTGGCAAAGCTTCCTCCGCAGGCTCAGGCAGGCTTGCGTTCCAAAAGCACCTTTTCAAAATCATGAAGGCTTTTTTTTTTATCATAGCTCAAAATCACTGTTGCTTCACCTTATCAGAAATTGAAAAAAAAAAAATCGGTGCTGGGCCGCTTCTTTGGAATATCGTGATGGACGACTTCCTCGCCCAGGACCTGGGGGAGGTCCGCTCACAGGCCATCGCGGATGACTTAGTCCTAACGGTTTCCGTGGATTCCAGAATGCAGCTTGAAACTCTTGCGGGTCGAGTCACAGAAATCCTTCAAGACTGGGCCAAGGTTCACTTCTTAACCATATCGACGACAAAGACAAACTCGCCACTGCTCAAAGACACGCTCTGCATATCTAGACTGCCACAAATAAAAATTGGAAACGCAACAATCAAATTATCAGAACAACTGAAGTACCTGGGAATTATGGTAGAGAAAATCTCTCCTTCCAACACCAACTCAAGAAAATTAGAAAGAAAATCAGGAGTTATACAGCCCTGCTCGCAAGGATCTCCCATCGGGACTAAAAAAGCGAACTCTCTCACTCTACTACAAGACCATCTACATTCCTGTTATTACCTACGCAGCTGGAGCCTGGTACAGCAAAGAAACATCTGCTGTAACAAAAGAATCTTGATTCAATCCAGCGTACAGTACTCCTCTCAATATGTCGTACCTGCAGTACAGAAGCACTCACGCGGTCCAGATGATTGTGGGGAACTTCCCCTTTCGACCTCAAGGATATTAGGATAGAGTTGCTCTATCATCTATCCAAAGGAATCACTAAGACATGCTTGGAATTTGAAACAGATGTCACAAAAAACCTCAAGGATGAGAAAAACAGTCTTCTTGTCCATGTGCAGCATGTATGGCAGGAGCGCTAGAATCTGTCTACTAAGGGAGAAATTACATGAACATTCATCCCGACAATCAACAAGACCTACCCAAAACGTGCCCTATGGTTCTCACCAGGATTGTATACCACGTATCTCCTCACAGGACATGGTGCGAGCAGGGATCAAGTTAGTGTCCTTTGGACAAGAAGACGATCCAGGGTGTCCCTGCAGGGAAACAGATGGTGCATCCATCACGAATGTCCTCTATATTATGACCTACGCAGCCAACTTATCACGAAGACTAAACATCTGTCAAAAACCAAGAGTGTAGAGTGCAGAGTGTGTTTAGTGTCAAACGGCACCATGGGTTTCTCCATCTTCACGTAGTATACTTTGTGGGTGTGAAACAGAACACTGTCAATGCAAGAGGTTTAGAGGTATATGGATTTTGTATATGTGTAGTGTCGTGTACCGTTGTTCCTATGGCCAATTAGCCGCTGGGCCCCAAATGGGACCCAACCTTGTCCCACTCCGCCTAGTGCAGACAGACCAGGTATACCATTATTAAAATTATTTAAAATGGCAGGTTCTGCCACCTAATTTCCTGAGATTTCAGTGGCTAGGATCTAAAAAAAAAAAAAAAAAAACCGTAGGGGAACGCTAAAGGTGGAAAAGCCTAAAAGCTGGAGATCGCGGTTAATTTGACATGTTTAAATTTAGACTTGTGGGTCATTCGCATGCATATAGATAGAGTGGGGGGTAGACTGAAGACGGGGAAAAACAGAAGTATGGGGACGTTAGGGAAGGCGACCCCATTCAGTCAGTCAGGCCCATGCCTTACCAGAAGAAGAAGCGGGGAGAGAGGGGAAGAGAGGAGACAGAACTCCTCTCCTTCCCCTTCCGGGGTGAGGGGTTACAGGTACCACGCAAGGGAGCGTGACACAAATCGCCAGATAGCGCTGGCAGCAGAGCTTCAGGTTGTCAAGGTCTGTGCAGAATCCAGATCACGTAAGTGTCCATTCCGGTGAAGAGATCGTTCCTGGCACACAGGTCGCATCCAAGAGTGCCATCTTTTAGACTCTGCAGCCGAATATGAGGCATTTTCTCACTTTGCCAAAAAGTTGTTTACCAGGAGGAGAGCACAAATCGCACTAAACTGGCATTAAGCCCAACGTTGAAGACAGACATCAGAACTGACCAGAAAGTAAGACTGCCCACAGGAGTAGTGAAGCAGATCTCAACCGACCACTACAACAGGTTTAGATCTGCCTCACTACTCCTGTAAAAAACAAAACGGACGGGACTTATCCCAGGAATGGCTTTATAACCGGTCTGAACTCTGCAGAGATCGAACTTGAACTGCCGAACAAAACGCAGCAATGCTGCCAAACGCCTTCTGGCGACCTGAATAGCGTGTCTTAACCCTATTCACTTTAAACTCCCCTCCCTTGGCAGGAGGGAACAGACGGTTCCTCTGTTACCTCCCTTCCCTGCCGTTTCTGTTTCTTCGCCTGGCTAGTCATGGCCTGCTTCACTGACCTACTGGGGGGTCTGCGCGGTAGCACGGTGGTATAGTCACCATCCTCCCCACACCGGGTGGAAAAGGCCCGGTTCGAATCCCGTCGATGACGCGAGGAACTTTAATGTGCTTTTTTTAATCCATAACTGAGTTAGTCGATCTCAGGCATAGATCGCAATGTTTCCCCCCTTCGTCCAGCAAAACAGGCAAATCGACCAGAGAACACACGCAATTTACAGACATTATATACGGGTATATGTAAGAAATTATGGGTGGCCCTAAAATAATAAAATGAATTTGACCTACTGGGGTCGCCTTCCTATCGTCCCCATATTTCTGTCTTTCTCCCCAGTCTTCAGTCTCCCCTTCTACTCTACCTACATTGCTAGTGAATGCCCCGCACATGTTAAAAATTTTAAATGTCAAAAAATTAACCTGCATGCTTTGAGATCTTTCGGCTCAAATAGATTCCAGCGATAAACCTTCCCTTTTTTTAGGTCCTAGCCACTGAAATCTCAGGAAATTAGGTGGCTGGATCTGCCAGAGTGCAAATTTAAAACTATTGGGTACCTGGTCTGCCTCCATGAGGCTGAGCGCGGGCAACGTTTGGCCTCAGCAGCGATCCAGCACCTAAATGGCCAGAGGAACAACGGTACACAAAACTACACGTATACAATATCCTCACACTAAATCTTTGGCCTTCCCAGTGAGCTAGTACACCTACAATTAAAGCAACGCTGAGATGGGGGAACCCCTGGTGCCGTTTGACATTAAATACACTCTACACTCTACATGCTACCAACTAAGAAATACTGTTCAAGGTTCAGGCCTAAATGGATGTCAGATGACAATAAGGCTCGTGGCAGACAAGCAAAATGTATCGGATGCATATAAATTAACAGGTGCCACAGAAGCCTATGGCAGATATAAGCTACTCTGTAATCAATGACAAAGCTAGGCAAGAAGGCAGATTAAAAGAAATCTTTGGCAAAGGACTCAAAGAAAAATAGCAAGACTTCTTTACTTGTGTAAACTCTAGAAGAAAAGTGATCAATCAGATTGGTCCACTTGATATCGATAGTTAGACTGTTGATGGTCCTGCTCAGGAAGCTGACAAACTGAATGAGTATTTTGCATCTACATTCACGTGTGGGTAATTCTGTAGGAAAGTGGAGGCCAGAAGCTTCTCATACTCTAACTGGTAATTAAATGATTTTTTAATAACTGAGAGCAAAGTGGAGGAGAATTTGTAGTAGGTAATCATAAAAAAGGCTCCTGGGATGAAGGGGATCTATCCAGTTATATTAGAGGAGGCAGCAAAGGAGGTAAGCAGACACTTAGCCATAATTATGAGAGCATCGTTGGACACAGGGGAGGTCCCCAAGGACTGGAGATGTGTGCACGTATTTCCAATTCACAAAGGGAGATCAAAAGGGGACACGAATAATTAAAGACTTGTTGGTTAACTTCTGTTCCAGGGAAAATAATAGAATCACTATTTTCCCTGGAACAGAATGTTATCAGACACAGCATGTTTAAAAGCTGTGTCTGAACTATAACTGGTTGAATACTTTGATGTGATCACAAAAAGAAACTGAAGGCAAAAAATAATTTTGATATCATATACTTGGGGTTCATGGAAGCTTTTGATACTGTTGCACATATAAAACTGCTGAACAAATTGGAGCACTATGACATTAAGGGCAAGTTGCTGCTATGGATAAAGGATGGTTGTGTGGGTAATGCAGAGACAAAAATGGTAATCAATGGATACTGGTCTTCGTAGAATAATGTTATTAGTGGAGTCTCCCAGGGTTCGGTTTTGGACCATTTTTGTTTTCTATAGTTATCAATGATATTGATGAAGGTAATTAAGTACACTACAGCCATTTCTACCCACTGAAGCATGGTAGCCTCCTCAACAATTCATGCTGAGGGAAATGGATCATAATCTACCACGCTGGTCCAGTGTGGGTTGGCAGATCGACCGTATTTAGCAGTCAGGGGCTTGAACCACGGTCTTCGCAAAGAGCGTGTGCTACTGCACTCTCGCTCCTGAGCACTCGGCTACGAAGGCCTCTAGATACAGGTATATCATGATTAATCTACATATTTGCAGACGATATGAAGATTGGCATGGTTGTTAATGGCAGTAATGACAGTACGCTACAGCAACAGGATCTAGAATTGTTGGGCCGATGGGCTGAACGGCAGCAACTGAAGTTTAACATTGACAAATGCAAAGTATTGCACATGGGTAACCCAGGAGTGACTTACTAACTGTGAAGTACTACACTCAGGTTATTGAAGAACGAAAAAGACCCGGGGTAATTGTGAAGTCAGATATGACGTTTTCTGAGCAGTGCAGACAGGCTGCAAGAGCAGCTCACGGGGGTTTGTTTTTAGGAAATATTCAGGAATTTTGCAAGCAAAGGATGAGGCGGTGATTATCCCCTTGTATAAGGCAGTTGTTAGGTCACACCTTGAATACTGCATACAGGTTTGGAGGCCTCATTTTTGGAAGTATGTAGAGTTGCTGAATGGGTACTTAGAAGGGCAACGAGATTGATGAGAGGAACAAACGGGTGTTATTACCAAGAAAGGCTTAAGTTCTGCAAATTGCAGCGTCTGGAGACTAGGCACCTACGAGGTGATCTGAATGAGGTGTATAAGGCCTTGAACGGATTGAGCAGGCGTAATTCTGATGGGATTCTTCCTACTGCTCAAATTAAGCACCTGAAGGGGCATAAATTCAAATTGAGGAAAGAAAGTTGTAGGAGAGATGTGTAGAAATTTGACTTTAGCCAGCGGGTGGTTAATTGCTGGAATAAACTTCCATCTGTCGTTGTGGAAGTTGATTAGAAATGGGAGGGTTTTTTTTTTTCTTTTTTCTGCTGATGCTGTATAAACTTGCTTTGGTGCATAACATGCCTCTACTAATGCTAATTACATTCAATTTATGTTTTCTGGCGTCTACCTAAGATAAGGTTGAATTTGAATGATGTGTTCATACTTGCAGTCATCTAGTTATTATGGATCTATTGGATTTGGTTCCTATATTTTCTCAGAGCACAAAAGAAAGGCAATTAATCATCCTTCCAATTCAATGCTGTTAATAAACTAACAAGGTTAAATAAAACAGACTATGATCCGGGAAACAAAATTGCTCAACGTTTGTATGCATGTATATTAAGATGAGTGAGAGAGAGAGAGAAGTACAAAAATTATACATGATTATTTGTATTTTAAGAAATAACTTATTTAAAATGTGTTCTTATACAATTTGTTTTATACGCAGGTTCCTACCCACATGAAATATTTTATGAGATGGTTTGTTTTCGTAGATGACAGAGAAACCGTTGAAAAATTAAACCCATCCTTTACTCAAATTATGACTGGAGTTCACTATGTAGCATTTATTTCATCCCGAACTAATAAGCAGAATTCTCACAACGTAAGTGAATGATCATCAAATGAACACCGTAATTAATAATAAGAATAATGTAATAATGAGCTATTTCTATAAATAAAATAAAAATAATAAAAAAATGAATAATTACATAAAAATAAAAAGACAATATATAACCTACATACCGCGTATTTCGCTCCTGACATACGTAACTCCAGCTGAACCTTTAAATTGGCCTATGCTGTTCAACTGCTATTAGAGGTAACTTATTCAAATAATCAACAACTCGCAGACTAAAAGAAACTTCCTGCAATACCGTCTAAACCTCCTCTGAATTTGAATTTATGGGTCCTAGTTCTGGAATAATTTATAACAGCAAAAATTTCACCTCCATTTATTTTACTGTCCCCCTTTCAGAACCTTATAGATCAGTTCGCCTCTAAGGTGCCTTGTTGCCAAGCCCTATTCATATTCAATGTCTTTCCTCATAGCAGCGCCCGTTTACAGCTTCCACCAAATGGTTTGCCAGTCTTTATTCGAAAAGCCTAAGCTTTTTTATGTGAGGTCTCCATACTTGGACACAGTATTCAAAGTATGGTCTTACAACTGTCTTATACAGTGAGATTGTGACCTCCATATCACTACAAGCATATGTTCGGTGAATCATTGATAGGATACCATGGGTCCTCCTTTCCACCTGTCTGCACTCAGAAAACATCGGTCGTGTTTGACCATATCGTAACTCCCGATTCCATTTTTGTCTCTGCTATTTCATTTAAACCTTTCGAAATGTGTTATTTTGGGGTTGTTCTTCCCCAAAGCGTATCGCCTTTCATTCTAATATATTGAAATGTAGCGGCCAATTTTCCGACCATCCTTGAACCGAATACAAGTTATTATGATCATTAACCACTCTAATAATCTTTACAAAGTTTGATATCATGTCGTCCATTCATACGTCGATGCCATTTATGAAAGTCAGAAACAACTCCTGACAAATGTTCTATAATCGGAATTGTTCCAGAACCGAACCTTGAGGAATCTCACTTCTAGTGTTAAACCAATATAAAGAGCATTTGTGCCATCATAGAGAAACCATTAATCATAACCTTATGCTACCTTTGCTTCTGCCACTCTGCGATCAATTCTAAAATCTTATTCATGGTTTCGAATCATTCCATAGTAAATTACCCTTCCATGAGGGACCGGGTCACGTGACTGACCCCCTGTATTGTGCTCTTTGTTATTGAGTCCATGATGTTTCGTACCACTGACATCAGACAGACCGGTTTGCAGTACTCACATCACTGTTAGAAGAGCAGTTTGCTTTGTCGAAACATTGGCGCTTCCACACGAATCTTTTCAGAGTCCAATGATCCCCTCATAATTAACATAAGCGGTTCCACACAAAGTGCACTCCCAGACCAAGATGGGGAAGTGCAGATTATTCCAACATATAAAACCAGAATAAAGAACAGTAGAAAATGTAATTCTGTCGTAGAGCTTGCCCCTGAGGCATGGCGAATCCTACGAACACAGAGTACCATCTATGTGGAGTGGAGCAGTTATAGATATAAGGAGCATGTGGCAGTAATAAAGTGCTACGGGTGCTGTAAGTCTGGCCACACCTCTCATACTTGCAACCAGAAAGCAGCTACTTGCGGCTGCTGCTCGGAGGAAGGTCATGAATTTAAAAACTGCCAAAACAAGGAGAAAGATCCCATATGCGTCAATTGAAATCCCTGAGATTGGATCACCCACACACACTCCATACGGGATGAAAAATGCCCAGCGTACCAAAAAACAAAGAGGATGTAAGTGTCAGTGTAAGTGTGTTGTTGTCATACGGCACCAGGGGTTTCCCCCATCTCCGCGATGTTTTCATTGTGGTGAACCAGTTCACTGCGAAATGCCAGAGATTTAAAAGTGTGTGGAAATTGTTCATATATCATATATAGTGTCATGTACCGTTGTTCATCTGGTCATTTAGCCGTTGTACTCCTATTGAAGCCCAACGTTGCCCCATTTACGCCCCGTGGAGGCAGACCAGGAACACAGTAGCCATAGATTCACTCTGGCAGGTCCTGCAGCTTAATTTTCTGGAATTTAGGCGGCTACGACCTAAAAAAAAATAATAATAAATAAATAAATAAAATAAAAAAAATAATAATAAAATAAAATCTGCGCTATCGTAGAGGAAATATCGATTAGGTTTGCTAGGCCGAGTTTTTGGCGTAAGGTAATTTTATCATATTAAGTTTTTGATGTGTGGGGCTTTCGCTATGATGAAGGTTGAGAGGGGAGGGAGACCGAAGATTGGAGGGAAGACAGAAATATAGGGCCAATAGAGTAGATAGTCCCAGTTTTCAGTGGGGCATGCCCAAGCCCACCAGAGTAGAAGTTTGGGGGTGGAGGAAGAGGATATTCCAACAACGAATTGATTATGGGGACACACCATAAGAAATATACTATGGAGTTCTAAAGATGCACCAGATCAATGGGCAACGCGCCAGGGCAGTGATTGACCAGGTGCACCACAAAGCCGATGAAGCAAATGCCGAAATCATCCTTATCCACGAGCCCTATATACACACACACAAAGCAGGTCAGGGGATTCCCAGTGAGTTATAAAATTATTCAGAGTGATGAAGTTACCTCGTGGGCAGCAGTGATAGTGAGGAATCCGGAAATATTAGCAAAAAATTACCGCATGTCTGTACGCTCTGGGCTGCCTGTGCCCATATAATCAGCTCAGTTGGGAGATTCTATGCAGTTGCATTGTACTGCAGACCTGGTGCAGAAATCGATTTTGCAATCACATATCTCCAATCCGTCCGGACAACTCTAGCAGGACAAAGAATAATAGTAGGCTCATTTGGCACAGTGTCAGAACGGACCGCCTTGGAACCAGAAATGGACAAAGGACCGAGGAGTTCCTGGAAAATTCAATCCTCACACTCAAAAACCAAACCCTTTAACTTGCTAACCTTGTGGGATGCCACGATTAAGATCCCCCTGACCACAAGGAATATTTAAGCCCATGTGACCGATTGGACAGTGCAAAATGCCGGGACACCGTACAATAACCTACCAAATCATAAGATCAATGACAAAAACAACTACAAACACTACTATTCTGAAGAGTTACCAGTCTGCCTTTTGGATGGCGAATCTGTTTGCCATCCAAAAGGCAGACTGGGAACTCTTCAGAGTAAAACTGACCAGCAAGGCACAAAAATCACTGGAGGACCTGGCCGGACAGGGGTGGACAGCGAGATTAAAAACCCGGATACACTCCAGGAGAAAATCACCAGTAAATTGGAGCAGCAGAAACCGCGATGAAGAGGAAAACCCCCTCAGTCGGGGAATTCGAAAGGCTTTGGGAGAGTTTATGTCGGCTGATTCAAGCAAAGTAACAAAGTTGGCCTCAAATCACATCCATAGTTTGTGGGCAGATTTGGATGCAGTTACAACAGCTTTATTGATTGACAATGAGCGATTAAAAGCTAAATCAGCGGAACTAGAAATTCGAGCAAATCATTTTGATCAACTAATAGAGAAACGGGCAGCTCCTCACAGATTATTTGCTGATGCAGTTAGGCAGAATTTGGTCTATGAGAATCCTAATTGTGATACTATTGTTAGGGAGGCTACTGTGAGGGGCGCAATGGGTGTTGCAGCTACAAATAAGGTTGTGCCTGTGTCACCGGTTAGTCCTCGTGGTATTTCGGACCCTAAAAACATTGTTATACTTAGACCTACAGAGAATTCTGCTTTGGCTTCGAGCCAAGACGTCAGGAATGCGGTGGCAGATGCAATTAAGGATTATAAGAATATGAAGATTAAAAATATGCGTCTTCTGAGGAATAAAGGGGTTTTATTAGAAACCACAAACTAAGAAGATACAACTAGGATAGGGAATGTTTCAACTTTAAAGGAGGTTGGTCTATCGATCGAGAGGCCTAAAAGTTCAGATTCAACAGTGCTTGTATACGGAGTGCCCAAAGAGTTTACAAAGGACGAAATGCTGGAGGATTTATACTATAAAAATTTTAAAGATTATGAATTTACCCAGGATGAGGTAAAAGATGAAGTAACATTCAGATTTAATTCTCGATCTGGAATTAATGCAACTAATTGGGTCATTGGTTTCAGCCTTCGATTATATAAATACAGTACTTGTTTCATAATGAAAGAATTTTCCTTGGATTCGGTTCCCACAGGTTTCGGAAATTCACGGTGGTGAACAAGTGTTTTAGATGTCTGGGTTTTGGACATGGTGCACAGTCATGTTCATACAAGACTGTTTCTTGTGGTCACTGTGCTAATGGGAGTCATGTTTTTGCTGAGTGCCCTCACAAGGAGGACCCTCCACAATGTATTAATTGTAAGAGAAGAAACAGAGATTGTAATCACTCCGTAAAGGACATTAAGTCTCCTGAGTGCACGAGAGCAGTGGAATTAACAAACATGCGCATCAATCATGGATAATAACTCCTTCTCTGATTTTACCTCTGGAGCTTTGCAAGGACATAGATATTTAAAAAGTTTGCAAATAAATTGTCAGCGCTGTAGGGCAGTTGCTGATGGAAATAAGGGTGATTGCCTTGGGGCATTGTATAAACATTTTTTGTATACAGGAGCCATTTTATTCCTCACAAGTGGGAGGGGCAGCCCATAAGATTATGCGTTTTCCCATAATCTAATGGGCTGCCCCCTCCCACTAGTAGCAGCTGTGGACGTTCTTCCAAAGTCCACAAGTGTGATTCTTAATCAAGACCATGTTGTAACGTAAATCACGAGTTTGTGCTCGGCGTGTATGACCAGCATTCTTGTGTCTTTACAAGTTTCATCTTTCTGCCTGGTGTCACGGTATTGCCCTCCATCGGAAGGTATTCAGATAGAGCGCTTCATAATTTGGAAAATATTTGTTTAAGATATGCATACCATAATCTCATTGCGACTGCTGATTTTAATGCAAAATCACATTTTTGACACAGTGGATATACTGATGTGAGAGGGAACCAATTTGAAGACCTCTTATTATCTCATAATCTGGTTGTTCAAACCTTCCAAATAAGCCTTTTCAACTCTAAATGGAGAGTCTAATATTGATGTTACTGTGACATCTCTTCGTATGTGCGATTCTATTTTGAATTGGGAAGTCAATTTTGTCTTAGTAAATAGTGATCACCGTGCAATTTCATTTGATCTATGTTTCCAATGAGGGTAAAAGAGCTTCGCTATGAGTGATCTGTCTAGATTTTTCTATAGACCGTGTTAACTGGAACAATTTTAAAAATTATCTGACTACAGTTTTCGATAGTGATAATAGTGAGATACCTGGAGAGAGTGTAAATGCTATGACAGCTTATGAATATGTAAACTATGTAGAGTATCATATTTTCCAGGCGTGTGCGCACTCCACCAAAAAAAAAAAAGAACTAAAAAGTTGTCTGTGCCGTGGTGGACTCCTGCTTTGTCTGCTCTGAGACTCAGGTATGCCAGGCTAGGAAAGTATACCAAAGAAATAGACATCTCTCTAGTGTTGATGTGGAATCATTTAAAAATGCTTATAAAGAGAGAAGGTGTTTTCATAAGGGTACTGTTGAGAGCAAGAGAACTTGTTGGCAAAATTTGGTTAATGAAGTTGGTAACAGAGATCCCTGGGGTCTCGTGTATAAAATTTCTCGTAATAAATTGCTTTGTGGAGAAATAGACAACACTGTATTGAACAATAATGATGAGACATCGGATTGGTTTTCTACTGTGGAAACGATTGTTAGAAGACTATTTCCTCAGGATGATTCACAAGAACAAGCAGAGATACGCCGGATGAACTCTGAGTTTACAGGAGCAGGTTACTCTGAAGCTGAACTCTTCAGTTTGGTGGAGTTGGGTGCAACTGTAGCTAAATTGAACGTTAAGAAATCTCCAGATTTGGACTTAATTGAAAATAAAGTAATCATTAAATTTTATGATTATTTTCCTCAAATGATGTTAAATTTATTTAATAAATGTTTCATTGAAGGTTCTTTTCCAAGACCGTGGAAGATGGCACTGCCAAAGTTATTGCATAAGTGTGGTAAGCCCAGGGCTGATCCGAGAGCATACAGACCAATTTCTCTCTTGGCGAACATGGGTAAGGTTAATGAAAGGTTACTTGCTCCAAGAATTTCTGCGATGTTAGAGCATAAGCATCTGTCTTCTGCTGATTAGCATGGATTTAAGAAGAGGCACTCTACAGAGGACGCCATAACATCTCTTTTAAACTACACCAAGGATTCGTCTGATAAATATGGTCTTTATAGACTTTGAAGGAGCATTTGATTCGGTATGGTGGGAAAGTGCACTTCGATCTCTTGTGCTTGCACAGTGTAATAGTTACATATTTAACGCTATAAGGTCATACTTTCAGGACAGATTTATTACTGTGCGTGCACGTCATCTATCATATAGTGCTGGTGTCTGGAGAGGTTGTCCTCAAGGTTCGGTTTTGGGACCTCTCTTTTGGAATGCAGTTTTAGATTAGTGGCTTGTTAAGGAGAGTACAGAGTTTGTTAAGATAGCCGATGCTGATGACCTTGTGATTGGTGTTTCTGGGCGTTCCAGGCTTATATTGGAAAAAAAAAATACAGTTAGTTTTAGATGATTTAATGCAGTGGGCCAAATTGAACAAATTGAAGATCTCTGCAAGCAAGACCTGTTTTATGGTTTTTAAGAAACAATTTGATTACGGCAGACCTCCAAGAGTTCTTTTAGGTGGAGTTCAGATTCCTGATGTTGCTAAAACTAAGTATTTGGGATTAATTTGGCTGATGCTGCATAAGCTTGCTTTCTTGCATCAAATGCCTCTACTAATGCTAATGCTAATGCTAATGCTAATCATAGATGACAAACTTTCTTTTTTGCCATATGTTTCACACCTAAATGTAAAAGTAAGACACTTTACAGCCTCCATTGCTAGGATTTCTCGTAAGGAGTGGGGATTGAATAAGAGGGTGTTGTCATTGTATTATAAGACTAGTTTTCTCCACATAGAATAGAATAGAATCTTTAATTGCAGCATGATATACATACAGTTAGTCCCGTCATGGCATGGTGGTGCCAGGGGTTTACAAAACATATTTACAAAAGAGATATATATGAGAAAAACATAAGTTACATCAGATTATTGGAAGGCAACAAAGCACAGTTTTAAATTTTCAGTTCGACGAGGATTCCCTTCCTGTATTTTTTATTATTAACCACTTCTTGGAGGTCCCCATCGATGGCTTGCAGTGAAGGCAGCATTTGCTTTGGCAGGAATCTGTCGGTTAGTACTAGCCGGTTATGGTTTGCTAGCAGCTGTGCTGAAGACCTGAGATAAGGGGGAGGAATGCACCAAGAGCAGTGATCCCAGAAGTTTGGCTCTGTAATTTAATCGGTGGTCATCTTGATGGTGAACAGCAGCCTTCTTTCTCCGATGTAGGATCGGAGCCTGCGTAGTTGAAGGGCTTCTGCTAACTGCGTTGATCTGAGAGCTGGGGGAAGGTGGAGTTTGCTGTTGGCCTATTTTAGAAGCCAGAATTCAGCAGAGAATATTCTTTTAATGTTGGATTCGGCAGCCGAGGCCCATATCTCTGAAACATGCAGTATTGTCGGGTAAAGAATTGATACGATGTATCTTTTTACCAGTTGTGGGTCGGTGGTGTGGAGCAGCTGTTGTTTGGCCACCCACGGTAGTGAAATCAGCCTCGACTGTATGAGGTTTATGTGATCGTTGAAAGATAGTTTGGAGTCGAAAACGACCCCCAGATCTTTGTGCGTTTGAACACTTCGAACTGAGGAGCCGTTAAACTCAGGCTCTAACGTTGTTGGGTTGCCCTTTAGTGAATAAATTATTTGTGGGGATTTTAGGGGGTTGATTTGGAGGTTGAAAATATTGAGGTAGTCAGCCATGTCCTGCAGTTTGCTAGTGATTTGCTGAGTGGTTTCGGCTGCCGAGTTGGATGGCGATATTCTAGTAAGGAGCTTGACATCGTCAGTATATGTGATCCAATTGCACTTGTTGGTCACAAACGGCACCATGATTGCTGAGAAGTGAATGCCAGACAGGATTCCCCCTCCCCCCTTGAGGCACACCGGCAGTTATGTGATGCGTGAAGGTCTTTGTTCCGATCTTTAGAACAAGCGTCCTCTTCGATAGGAGAGATTCTAGGAACCAGAGAACATCGCCGCGAAAATTTAAGTAGTGTTTTCTAAGAGACGTAGGAGATTAGGTATATAGATGGCATCAAATGCGGAATGGATGTCAAGATGTATAACTGACAATTCCTGTCTTTGTTCAGGGCTTCTAAGGTGTGCAGAGTATTTGTTGCAAGGTTAGTTATAGTTGACCTTCCTGATATCCCATAGTGTATTTGCTGAGGACTGTCAGATAGTGGCATAGTGGCATAGTGTTTTGTGGTAGGCGCCACCGGTGGTTTCCAACATCTGCACCATGGTACTTTGTGAAGAATTTACAGAATCTCTGTAAAAGCCAGAAAAAGTGTGGTGTCTAGTTTGTGACAGAGTTGTGCTGTGTTCTGTTGTTCTGTCTCTGGCTGCTTAGCCGCAAGGCCCCTAAGGGAACCCCACGTTGCCCGCCACCACCACTGGGAGGTGAGCCAGGCTGCCCATTATACTCTGGCTGGCCTCTGCCAGGGTTGCCTGAGCTTCCTGAAGGAGACAAAAAAAATAATAATAATAATAAATAAATAAATAAATAAAATTTAAAAAAAATAAAAAAAGTAAATAAATAAAATAAATAAAATAAAATAAATAAATAAAAAATAATAAAAATAAATAAATAAAGAAAAATAATAAAAAATAAAAATAATAAAATAAAAAAAGAAATAAAAAATAAATAAATAAAATAAATAAAAAAAAGTAAAATAAAGTAACAGATTAAAAAAAATAATAAATAATTAAATAAATTAAAAAAGAAGGGAGAGAGAGAGAGAGAGGGGCATAGAAAAAGAGAGGATTTGAGGGAGAATGAATTTGGGTGGGTTGACAGGGGAGAATAAATCCACCCTAATTTAGGCGAAGTATAGGAAAGAGTGTGGGTTTAAAAGTCACAGGGGACAGGTACCCCTGTCCCCTGTGACTTTTAAACCCCTGTATAATTGCCAATGGCAGAGTGCCTGTAGATCCCGCACTGAGGTCAGTGCCAGCAATCCCGCACCTAGATCGGTGCCAGCAGTAGATCCTACCCATTTCGGGTTTGCGATGACTTTTAAATCCCGCACTCCGAGGAGTGCCAGCATCCCGCACCTTGGATGGTGCCTGCAATGGATCCTACCCTATTAGGGTTTGCATGATTATGTCTGCGTTTTTCCGGGGGAATGGAGAGTTATCCCACGCCGGTCCGGTTTAGTTCTTGGGCTCTGAGTTCTGCAATCTTAGCTCGCCTAAGTGCAAATGTTTCTTGCACGTAGGTGGTTAATGCCTTATAGGTATCTTCCTCGAGTAGCAGAGTGGATTCTTGATTGCGAGGGTTTCTCTGTATTGTGGTGAGGAATTTAAGCCTAATGTTGTCGTAGCTGGGGCACTCATACATGAGGTGCCCCCAGGACTCCTCTTCGCCGCAGTGGCAACGTGGGTCATTCTCGATTCCCATGGCGGTCAGTTTTTGTTGGAAGGATACATGGCCGGTGATGATAAAGGTCACATGGAGGCTAGGCGAAAACGAGGGTGGAGGTTCTGGGTGAGTTGAACTTATAGATGGAAGGAATCGTTTTGTGATGGCCCCATTTGTTGTAGTGTCCCAGTTATGTTGCCATATCTCTTGTAGATGTTTGGTTATCCGTTGTCTTTCCTGCCTGGTGCCGTTTGCGGTGTCAAGTTGAAAATTTAGCGGTTGGGTTGGAACTCCCTTCCTTAAATGATAAAAAGCCCTCTTTTAACCACTTCTAAGTATAGTGGCTGACATCCAGTTAATACCTGCAGAGCAGGGATGCTGACGGTGCGGCATGTCCTGCAAATTGAAAGGAGCATGAATCTCTGGATTGAATCCAGCTTACGTTTATTTCTTACTAGGATGGCTTTTCGGTACCAGATGGAGGCACCATAACACAATTGGCACGTTATGCCGCTTGGTATATCAGAGTAAGAGCTTTGTGCTTCAGCCCCCAGTCTGCCCTGCTGACCCGCCTTATCATAGCACTGTACCTTTGAATTTTGTTGGCTAGATACTTTAGGTGGTGGTGGAAGGTAAGCCCCGAGTCTAAGAAGATACCTAGGAGCTTGACTTCAGCGTGCAGCCGTATGGGCATAAAGTTTAATTTTATTGTAGGTGGTCTTGTGATTTGTAGCCTGCCTTTATATAGTGGCATATGCGGCTGTTGCTTGGTTTTCTGTGCTAACTAAAACTAGGATTCGATCGAATCCTAGTTTTAGTTAGCACAGAAAGTGCAGAGCACTTCAGCGCTCTATTCTTAACTTTATTGAAAGTACCTAGAACAGCGTCTACAAACGCCCTACAGGTAATTGCTGGTACTATGCCATTGGATTTATTTATTGTCTACAGAGGGTTTTTGTACAAATTGAAAAAGGGTATGTTGTTAACGTTTTTGGATATCACAATCGATTTGGAGAATAATATTAAAGAAGAAAAACAACAAATATGGAATAAATTAATGGATTTATGGCAGACCAGATGGGAAAGTTGTGATGTTGGAGCTGTGACGAGGATATATATTCCCCGAGTGAACTATGTATTGTCAAAAACCGTGGCAACTTGGTTTACGCCTTTTATGTACACTTCTGTTTTGTTAACAGGAGATGGCTCACTTAGAGGACATGGCTCACTTAGAGCCAAATTATATGAGAGAGGATTGGAGACAGATCCTTTCTGTACATGTGGCGAACAGGAGACTTGGATGCATGTAATTTTTTTTTTATGTCGGGAGTATGAAAACCAATGGCAAATTTTCTGACTTATCATTTGATACAGTGCATTTACTTATTGAAATCGTGACTGATTTAATTCATTTCAGGAGTTTCCAGCTGCTGTTTTTGCAAGAAGAACTATTCTCAGAGCCTTTCTTTGAGAGGAAAACCTTGTGAGTGGATTGTCTTCATGGAGTTTCACTATTTGTTTCTACCTCTGCATAGCAGCTGGGGTGCTGGACCTGATTCATGGTGTTGGGTCTGGTGCTCTGGTCAGTTGTCTTTTGTGCTGCGATCATGAATACTCCCTTCTGGATTCTGGGGTGCTGGATCTGATTCATTGCGTTGGGTCTAGTGCTCTAAAGGTTCTATTATCCATGGCGTATAGTTGGAGATTTGCTGCATAGTACCTTTATTGGTTTTAGAGGTTCCAGTGCATGTGGAACAGCAACTGAGGAAATATTTAGTTGAACTGTGATTTTTGAAGTTTATAGTTGTGCCATCCAGACTATTGAATATTATTGTTGTTTTATTTTATATATATTTTTTTTTCTGGCTCCCTGGTATGGGCAACCTGTGGAGTGGGATTGCTGGCACTCACTGGTATTGCACTACCTCCAGTGAGTGCGGGATTTCATGCGCGAATTGCACTACAGTAAAATCAGACTCAGGTAATTTAACATACTTTTTCAGGACTGCTTTGTAAAGACTACATATTCCTAAGTTCTCAAGGTAGATTTGGGCTTATGCCTGGGAGCTACCCTGATTAAGAATACACACACACACACACACACACACACACACACACACACACACACACACACACACACACACACACACACACACACACACACACACACACGCGCGCGCGCGCGAGTTTAATGTTATGTCAGAGCATATAATTATATGTAAATATATCTTGTATATAAATCATGTATATACTTTTATGAACATAATCTTGTGACTATATTGTGTGTAATTAATAAATGAAAATGAAAGTCGGGGACATGCTCTGGTGGCCTCCAGAATTGAAAAGATTGAGAAAACAGGTCCACAGCAATCAGAAGGAATTCCAAAGAGCTGGGAGAACATGGCCATCAGCAGAGGTAGCAGTGCTACGGCAACAACACAAAGAGGTGTGAAACACCTACACAGAAAAAATAAAAAAGAATAAGTGAGCCTCTTGGGAAAAACTGGTCTCCAATACAAGGAACGAAAACCCCCTGGAGCGTGCTGTATAAAATCACCAAAAACAAGCTCTCCAGGGGAGAGCTTGTTTGTGGTGATTTTATACAACCCTAATATAATAATTTTATTTTTTTTTCACCCTGGACCTAACCAACAGCCGGACGACAGAGAAACAAAGGGTAGTGGCTCATATGTTGCAGATTTTCCAGCACAGATGGGAGATGTTGCCAAAGGGTCAGGTTACAACAAAATTCCATTCATCATACCGATAGCCGCAAAAATGTACCCAAATTCACCCTCGTGGTTCTACCCGGGACTGGAATACAACCTTCTTAAAGCAAAACTGAACGCACTTGGATTAATAGAAGAGTCCGCATGTACCAGTGGAACACTTGAACCCTGGCAGCACATTATGCACGACTGTGAATTCTACGAAGAACACAGACATAGATTTATAATTGAGATCCAATATGGCCAGGGAAGGACGTTACGTGGTTTCTATCCATTTAAATTATAATAATATATCTAAATTACCACTCTTATACCACATGGACTTTTAATATATTTTATTTAGGTGTTACCTAAACTAATATACATTGAGTAACTTTTCAGGTATCTTGCCGATAACTGGATATTTAATAAATTAATCATCAGACCTTCATCAAATAAAGGTCTGAGCGTTCAGCAGAAAAATTCGGTCAGTAGCAAGGTCTGATGACGGGTATCGGCAAGATACCTGAAACGTTACTGAAACGTTAAAATTTAGTTTAGGTAACACCTAAATAAAATATATTAAAGCTCCACGTGGTATAAGAGTGGTAATTTCGATATATTATAATTTAAATGAGATTCAATACTTGTCGAAAAATCAAGAGGACCATCTCCTGGATTCAGAAGATGAATACAAAGTCCTCAGCCGATTTTCACTTGACGTTATCAAAAGAAGGCGAACAGAAATAGCCATCCACAATGAATAGATAAACGCAATAAATAATAAATGAACTCCAACTGATAATGAACATCAGCACGGAGGAAAGGATGGCAAAATACTAAGGACAAACGCACAAATAGCAGACCCTTCCGGCTTACATGCACCAGAATAAATGGAGCACCAATACATGGTATTTCTGAAACAGCATCGACACTAGAAACCAATGGGAGTGGCACAAGCCAGGATGTGGTCTCTCCCAGGATGAACCCACACACCTAGAAGAGGACGGGGCCCAACCAACGAGCGAGCATCGGACTGCACTTGCTGGAGGGTACTACAATATTCGCTATGACGAACTGGGCAGTGTCCTTTGCCAGGCCAGTCTTTCGCCATCCTTGGCGGGGCATAGGCATGCCCCAATGATATATTCATTCTCTGTATTCATTCAGCTATATTCAGCTCTGTATTCATTCATCCATCTCGGTATCTTCTTCGTACTACATTTTCACAATGGTATGTACTGTAGCTGCTGGCAAATGTTCCATAATTTTAGTCTGTTCACCATCGTACACGGTCCCTATCAAATGGACATAGGGGCCCATGTAGAATCTTAAACCATCTCCTTTCCTGGAATTGAGACTTATGCTTCTACCTTTCTCTACTACTACAGCTACTACCCCTCTCTCACTCTCTCTCTCTCCTCACCAAACATCTTAAAACTCCGAGATAACTCCCTGCTATTGGTCCCTGTACTTGTCGAGACGTCCTCTGTTTATCAGATTTCATAAAATGAGGATCGAATAAAGTTTTAACTTATTTTTCACATGATGTGCTCTACCATTTTATGATCTGGTTATAAGCATACTTTGTAGAAATTAAATTTACCAAAGGTAGTCATAATTTTAAGAGCCTATTCTGTGTTGTGTTTCAGGTATCAGAAATTAAAATTCCAAGCAAGGAGGAGAGGAAGAATTTATCCCATTTACACAGCTATGCCATAGACTGCTTCAGAAGACCTTGTTTTCCATCAAATACAATGGAAATTGAGAGAGAAAGTTTTGTTTCAAACGATTTCCTCTTTCTGAAATTACTCATGATCTACAGATGTAGAAATCTAAAGAATGCTGAACTTAACGTTGTTTACAAAGAGGTAAATATACTGATATGTCATGAATTGCCATTTTATTTTATTACATAAATAATGCAATGGTCATATTTTCAAGGCAGAACAAACTTCCATTCCTGTGAGTACTTTCAAACAAATGGATTCTCCAAAAGGTTAAATGACCATTTCCTTAAAAAAATTTAAACTGCATTACCCATGCAGTTTAAATTCTGCTGTCCCCCGAACAACAGATGAAAGAACAAGATAATCATTACAAACGTTTAGAGATGTAATTAAGTTCAGTTTTATGCTTAATATTTATTGCAATGTGCTCGTCTGGAAGTGGCCAACAATCTCTCTAAAATCCAGAAAACTTTAAAATCCGCCAATCCCCAAAGATGCCACAAGGGATTTGTTAAGTTTTTACTTATATTTTATTTTATTGAAAATTAATACCTTTATTAATATTCGTATAAAACCCCATACTTTGAAAATAATTTGTTTATAATTTTACCTGCTGGAGTTTTCTAAGTTTTATTCAAAATGTTTTTGAATAAAGATATTTTTCTTAAAGTTATTGTTATTTTTATCAGTGAATCGGTTTGTCATATCTTATAACTTTATTTATGATGCTATTAACTTTTACAGGATTGCATTTGGATCATTAGAAATAAAAATAGCGCTGCTGAAAATAATTCAGATAAAACAAACGTGATCAAATATATATTTCTTTTTAAGTTGTTTATGCAGTTTATAATGAAATATACTTATTCTTTTTAAGTATCCAGATTTTGTCGAGATTTCTGTAAACGAAAATGGAAAATTGGTTTTAAGTGGAGGCCAAGATGGGATCATGATGAAAATATTAGCAGAGTTCTTAAACTTTAGGTAAGCATGAACTTATATCAGTTGGTTTTCAGTATACAGAGTTATAATTTCAGTTATTTGCTGACGTGTGATGAAAACTTCCGGGACTGAACTGGTATTTCGGAAATTATAAAACTTACACGCTATTCAGCTGGATGTACGAAATGGTCCACTTGGCACTTTATACAAATTCCATTGCTCTGCAACTTCAGGAGTCATTCTTGATGGGCTTCCTTTGAAGCTGATAATATTTTCTTCTGAATAATTTCAGTCATTGCAAATCTGCGACCTTTCGTGGCCAATTTAAGCCAGGGAACCAACAAAATATCCAGAAGGAGATAAAATTGATAGGATTTTTTACTAATAGGACATTGTGTTATTATGAATTTGTCACACATGCTCAAATGGTGAACCAAGGATACTAAAACACTCCTTCGAATAAATTCGTAATGAAGGATGGCCTATTAGTCAAAAATGTACGATAAGCACGACTTTAGCATTTACTCAAGATTGTGTTGCCATTTTGAGCCTTCGAGACCAAAGGAAAACAAAGCCTTCCAATGAGATGACTGGTCTTTTGTTTCTGGGTTATGGCCATACATCTACGAGTCGTCACTTGCGATGGAAGAAACAAGGTGTAAATCAGCAGCAGCACGTAGACGAATGTTCTGATATGAAAGCACTCGCAAATATATATTGTGATTAATCTGTGAGAATGTAAAGCACAAACTTGGCTGAAACGTGTCGCATTCTTAAATCTTGTTTCAAAATTGATTGAGTGGTTTCTTAAAGAATAACAGTTCTTATGGCACATAAAAACAGTTCGCTAGCAAAATTTGATGTAATTCTCTAGTCAGTAAAGTTACTTTATTAAAATGCAGCGAAACCAATGAAAATTTCATATCTTCTATTCAACGCCGAGTAATCCAAATTGACTCCAGATAAAAGTGAGTTCGTACGTTGTTCTGTTTGGATGCATCATCGAACATGTTGAGTCAAGTCGTAACTCGTTAGGAGACTGTAATTTTGAGATACAAAATCAGTCCCTGAATTTTCGGATCATGGCCTGAAATGGTTTGTTTTTGAATTGAGATATGTGATAAATGCAGAACTTCAAATATTATATTGTGAAACCAAGTCTACTTTACTTCATTATTGTTTGCAGCAATAAACTCACACATTGAAACTTTTTCAACAACTATAGTTGTCACTCGATGTATTAGTATTAATTTGACTATCACATATTGATATTAAAGTTGATTTATATATGAAAGTTTATTCTAAAACAAGCAATTATTATATTTAACAGGCCTAATTTACTGACAGAACCAAAGTGGACATACGGAAAGGAAAAAAACGACAGTTTTATAGGCACGAGTATGATGATCTATAATCAGGTATCTAGATCGATATTTTCAACGTCTCAGCGCTTGAAGTGGGATGAGATGAGGTGGAATGCCATCACCTTCTGTTCACGTCCAAAACTATCATAATGCATTATCAATCAAATTCAAGAAATTTACAAACGACTCCAAAAGTTTTTGAAGCTGGAGAAAATCCTTAATAAATCATTCCCTTCGTTCTCTTCCACTTAAAGCCTGTGACATGCATGACCGACAAAATTATAAAAACTTCAAATAATTGACGAAACCGTTCAACATAATTGATAAATAATAACTGTCTATGCATTTGTAAGTATAATCATAGAACCACGAAGAGACATAATATTATATATATATATATATCATACTATTCTCTTTAAATATGTTGTGCAATTAGAGCAGTTGCAGATTGCAATCTGGAGGGACGAATCGAGGGACGGACAAATCTGGAGGATCTACATAGTTCAAACATCAGACGGATCCACTTGGCTGTGACAACATCTTTCCAAAGATCCGTTTCACCCAGCTTCATCCATCAACATAAATTTCGTTGGAAATGTAGTATTGGCTTGTTGTACTTGATTTGAACTTGGTCCAGAGACAGACATTGATGAAACCATGGATGCAACTGAATGTTGTGATTTTTCAAACAAGTCCACCTTATCTGTATCTTGGTATTTGTTGAAGACAAGGTGCATTTTTCTGAACATAAAAGAACCACTTTATTTCAAGGAACAAGTAATTCATCGGAAGTGGTGACTTTTGATTCAGTAGTAAGGGTACGCATTAGTGATCAAACAGAAACAAACATATTGAGTTATCGATTATCCAAACTGTGCTTTCTGACCATAAGTGCAGCAAATTTTTATGTCTATTTGACAGTGATGATGTCTATTTGACAGTTTTCTATCATGATATTTGATTTCAGCAACTGAAGTCCTTCTCCGAAACAGTCAATGAGCCATAAACTAATGCATAGAATAGTTGAAAATTTAAGCTCACTTCTGTATCGGAGAAGGACTTCAGTTGTTGAAATCAAATCAAATATTACCATGATAGAAAACTGTCAAATAGACATCATTTTATTATGATAATTGCATTCTGTTTATGTTTATGTGATTTGAGATCGTGTTGGAAACACCTTTATGAAAAAACTATAATTTCCGCACGATCTCCAATGTCGCTCATCGTGTAACTTGTGTTTTATTTTGCAGGAAGCCGATATCCATGTCACTGTACGCAGTCTTACTTATTTTAGAAGTTTGATGGGAGATGCCATTTTCCCCTCCCAGATTACTACAACTACATTCTTGATTAGACGCCCAAAAAAATTTCTTAGTTCGACTGCGATTTTTGAACCGTTTACAACGAATGTGAGTTATTTATTAATATATATTTTTTAAAGTTAAAACCGATAACGGATTAATAATATTAACGTATTAATGCTATAAAATTAAACATAAATCTTTTTCTGTAACTTAATATTCACAAGTCACTCTGGTGTACAAATTAAGGGTAGAAACAGACTGAGTGAATGGCTACTTATTGAGAACAAAAATAAAAGCAGTTGAGTTCATCAGACATCGGCAAACCGGCCTGTAAACATTATGTATTAACTTAGGGGGAAAAAATGAAATTTCCAGAAAGGAAACCTATAACTCTTATCTGAGGTAAGGTCCATAAAGATTCCTTTACAAGTGTTCTGCAAACTTAAGATGGCAATGATTTTGATTTCGTTGATATTTCCACATTGCCAGATAATTTGTTCCGCTGTCTTCCAGTGCAGGGGTTGCTCAGTCCATCGGGATTTACAATTTTCTACCAGAAATCGAGGGCTACTCCTAAGATTGTAGGAAATTGCGTAAAACTATGAAATGTTCAAATAATTTGTGATATAAAGGTTAGACCAGACGTAATTTCGAACAGGTACGTCAAACGATACGCACACGGATAAAGCTAACAGGGAAATTATAGTTGGATGCCATATGGTTAAATATTTGTGCGTGCTATTACTTGGGAATTAACCATTCTCAAATCGATATCTAGCAACGTGCAGAAGAAATGGATATCCAGAAATACCGCTGAAGCCAAAAATGATATTTTGATGTAAAATGCTGACTAATAAACGCCAACACAACTTGAGATGAATTGTTGCCATGGCTCGCTATCAGACCCAAGGGAATCTGAGTCTGAAGATGCCAGCGACCACAGGCAAACTTGTAATCGGTTTTATGACATCTACATTTACATCTAATTCTTATAAATTCCATGGCATGTAAGGTGTATAACTACAGTTCACTAACCTTTGATAACAAAAGCAAATTCGTACTTTATGTTTGCATGGTACAAGGTATACCGAACCTGGACTGTTGATCAATGAAAATCATGGATTAATGCAAGTAATGCGGGACTGCAGGTTCAAGGCGGGAAGCAGCACACACTAAATTCCGATGCCTCCGTAAAACGAAGGATCTAAGCAGTTTATAAGAACTTTGCTTCACGGTATGGGGGGGGGGAGATTATTATTAAATATTATTAACTGCAATTCACAGAAAATTCTAGATTGTAGGGTATGTAAAGCGGGTGCAAGCAGAACATTAAAGCACAACTATTCTCAATTTAAAAATTATTAACATCCGTTTGTATCAGTTGTATCTTACGTAATATGAATCATCAATGTTTACTCAATCATTCTCTTACATTACCAATTTTTATCACTGACATCAGAAAAATTCATTTCAACTCGTATTACTCTTTTTGTATATTTGTTTCTAGCCTTTAACACACGAAGTGTATTGCAACTGATGTCCTCTTCCCTCAGTAATGTCCATTATAAATCACTCATTCTACCTTAGTTACTCTCTAGTTGCCATCTTAGTCATTCCTCTTTACTCGTGAGGTTTCTCTATTAATGAAATTTCTTTCTCTTTACACCTCAACTGGTATGTTATCTTGTGTTGGCACTTGGCCTAAACTAATGATATATGTTAACATATACTTACAATACTACCCCTATAAATATAATTTCTTTATACTATTTATCTGATGACTTGAAATTCTTCGTCAAATCTAAACATCTACAACAAGTTAAGCAAACAAATCGACAAGCCAATAACACAATAATTGAACTGGAGCATTACCTCGATTGTATTGGACTACGTTTAAACCCAAGAAAATCCGCCCAGATGACAATTACAAAGAAAAAGAGCAGGAACAATATCTCTATGCTGGTAAGCGGATGCGAAGTTCCAAAGGTTAAATCGCAAGTAGACCTTGGCCTAAAATGGGATGAGGGACTCCGAGCATTTTGAATACGTCAAAGCTAAAACACATGCAGCGCTCTGGGCTGCCAAACAGCAGTTAATTGGCATTAGAAACCCAGATCTTGTTAAAAAGTATATCTTGAAATGTATGCTTCCCATCCCACTGTATGCGTCACAGATTTGGTCCTCTGCCACACCGAGCAACCTGAAAGCTTTCCTTAGTATTGAATACCGGCTCTTGAGATGGCTGAACAGGATCTCGAACCATCCATTTACTATCTCTAGAGCCATCCTACTTTCCAATCTCAGCATTCCTTCCTGGAAACAGACAGTTAATACAAGAAACATTTTCACATTAGCCCAACTACTAAAAGAAATAATAGACACTTCAAGTATTGACGGCTTGTTTCACTCTCGTCGAGAAGCCACCAGAATTGCTGAAACAAGACATCCTCTTCAAAGCAAATTAAAAAACCTGGACAGCCTAAGTCCTTTTTTCCATCAAATACAATAGAACTCTTCAATCAACTAAGAATTGAATCGGAAAATCTCTGTAACGAAAAGCGTACAGATTGCGAGTCTTTGCTGACTCCTTTCGTCTCCTGTAACTGCAGTTCACAGACACTCGGCTAAAAAACTACATTTAATTTTGATCCCTTTAACTATATATTCTCAGTATTCTAGCTGCCAATCTAAGATGTTAAAATTTTAAATATTCTATAATGTTCAAAGATGCCAAAATTTAAATATTCTATTATAAAATCATAATTACTCATGTATTTCAAAATTCTGTATGCAACCTTCAGGGTGAACGTCCCATGGACTTTGTAATCTTTTGCTAATGGGTTCGCTTCACACCTTAGAATGTAACCCTCACCCTTCTGGCCAGTGGCTGTCCCAGGGGTGCCTCTTCAACAGAGAAATAAATTGATAATAATAATAGTAGTAGTAGAAGTATTAGTAGTAGTGGAATGTGATGCAAGAAAGCAAGTGTATGAGCTTATGCAGCATCAGCCAAAAAAAAAAAAAAATAATAATAATAAATAAATAAAAAAATCACACCATTCCCTCCAAATGCCTGTGCAGTTCTTCCTTAAATTTGTTTAACCTATCAACTTCCACAACCAGAGATGAAAGTTTATTCCAGCAATTAACCACCCGTTGGCTAAAGGCAAATTTCCGCACATCTATTCTACATCTGTTCTTTCTTAATTTGAAGTTATGCCCCCTTAGGTTCGTAATCTGAACAAGTGGAAGGATCCCATCAGAATTCAGCGTGCTCAACCCATTCAAGGCCTTATAGACCTCAATCAGATCACCGTGCAGGTGCCTAGTCGCCAGCTACTGCAATTTCCTGAACTTAAGCCTCTCTTGGTAAGAGGATCCCTTCATTCCCCTCACCAATCTTGTTGCCCTTCTCTGTACACGCTGAAGCAAATCTACATCTTTCCTAAAATGAGGCCTCCAGACCTGTACGCAGTACTCAAGGCGTGGCCTGACCATTGCCGTATACAGAGGGACAATCACTTCCTTTTCCCTGCTAGCAAAATTCCTATATATCATTGACAATGATATATAGGAATAGTGATAATAAGGAGCGCGATGGTCCACCAGTGGTTAAGACACTGGGCCATCGCGAATTCGAAGGAATGGACCCCCACAAGGACCCACTTGATACCTAAGCAGAGGCCAAATAAAATCCTGTGGAGAGTAATAGACCACCTCAATCGGCAAATAATGCCACATTACCTCGACAACAATGTTGCAACGCTGGAGGCTATCCACATAGCCATATACTGTGCGTCCATAGCAGCTCCTAGGATTAATGGAAAAGAAACGAGGGAGCAGCAGCAGAAGAACCGAAAACAGAAGGAACCGCCAGCTTGGGAAAGAAGACTTCAGCAGAAGATAGAAGAATTAAGAGTCAAGATATCAGTTGACCCAGTACCAACAGGGAAATAGAAGTAAGAAATTGATTGGAAAGGTGAAGAGCATCCTCAAGCGAGACAGCGCCTTCAGCAAACATGAGACAAGAAATCAGAGAATAGGAGAATACTTGGACACTGAAGCAAAACCTCCTCGCACACAACAAGAGACTACACCTAACTAAGAGAGCTCGCAGAGGAAAATAAACAACGGAATCTTCGATGAGGGCCAAAGAGCATTCTACAGAAACTGGGTGAAGATGAGAAAGCAGGAAACGGACCACCAGAAAAGAAGATGATCGAAGACTTCTGGGGAAATATTTGGAGCAGTAAAGTAAGACATAACAGCAGAGCACCCTGGATAGAAGTAGAACGGAAGAAAACGAAGGACATACAAGAGATGAAAGAGTGGAAGATTCGAGAAGAAGAAGAAGAAGTAAAACTGTCGATCAGGAATACCCACAACTGGAGACACAAACACCTAGCAGAGCAGTTCATTCAATGATAAGCAACCCGGAGACAATCCCGAAGTATCTCACTGAAGGAGTCACATATCTGAATCCTAAAGATGAAGATACAAGAAACCCGGCGAAATACAGGCCAATCACATGCCTCACAACGATGTACAAGATCCTGACCAACTGCATAACTAAGAAGATATCAGACCACTTAGAGAGTCAGAACATAATGATTGTACAGCAGAAAGAATGCAAGCGGAGGAGCAATTAACCATAGATACCGCAGTTATGGAGCAAGCAACCTTCAAGAAGCACCACAACCTATACACGGCCTACATCAATTACCGCAAGGCCTTCGACTCCGTACCTCATAGCTGGCTAATAGAGACCCTGAAGATCTACAAGGTCAATCCGATAGTGACAGACTTCCTAGGAGCAACAATGGCGAAATGGAGTACCACCATTAAGGTCGAATACATCACATCCAGGCCAATCCCCATTAGAAGAGGAACCTTTCAGGGAGATGCTCTGAGCCCATTATGGTTCTGTCTAGCACTCAATCCGCTATCCACCATGCTCAACGGCAGCAAGTATGGATATAACCTCAAAGAAGGAAAAAAGAACCTGTACACCCTCACCCACCTGATGTACATGGACGACATCAAACTCTATGCAACAACCGAGAAACAACTCCAGCAAGTACTCCGAATCACCGAAGAATTCAGCAAGGACATCAAGATGGAATTTGATCTAGACAAATTCAAGACCCACACACTGCACCAGGGAAAATTAGTTGGCCGAAACTACCAGCTGCTGACGGTAAAGAGATCGAAGCTATGACAGAAGGAGAGACCTACAAATACCTGGATGATGCAGGCTGAGCAGTTAGAGCACAAGGAAATCATGAAGTGTCTGACCGAAAAATATCATCAGAGACACAGAAGCCTGCTGAAAGCAAAACTGAACGGAGGGAACAGAGTTAAAGACACAAACACCTATGCAGCTCCAGTACTAACATACACATTCGGAGTCATAGATTGTACTAACACCGAGCTAGAAGATATCATGCGAAAGACAAGGACAATGACGAGAAAAAGTCCCAACACCACCCGAAGTCAGCAATGGAGAGAATAACAATACCTCGGAAAGAGGGAGGAAGGGGCCTGATAGACCTGATAGAACAACAGAAAACAGCGATAGTTAACCCGAAGGATTACTTCGAGAACAACACAGCACCACTCCAGCAGGCCATAAGGAAGATACATAAGTGGTATTCCCCACTCAACTTAAGCGAGGAAACCCCTCCCGCCCAGAGAGTAAGAGAAACGAAGTTAGAAAGAGAATGATGGGCAAAGAAGACACTCGATGCCAGACACAACAATGACCTCCATCAAGGTCACATCGACACCATTGCTTCCAATTCATGGGTCACAAGCGGGTCGCTCTTCCCCGAGACGGAAGGATTCATGCTGGCTATCAAAGACCAGGTAATCAATACCAGAAACTATAGAAAATACATCGGAAAGGAGCCCGGAATGTCAGATGACACATTTCGATGATGCCACCTGGCCTCAGAAACGATCCAACTCATCGCCGCCGGTTGCTAGGTGATCATCAAGACTGCATACACTCATAGACATGACCAGGTAGCCAGGATAATACATAGCGAGGAATTACCAGTGGACCAAAGAAAGTGTACCATACTACAAGTTCGAACCCCAGGCAGTACTAGAGACCCGAACCCACAAGCTGTACTGGGATCGGGCCATAAAAACGGATAAAACCACCCCGCACAACAGACGGGACATAACCCTTGTGGACAAGATGGAAAAGGCTACCTACGTAATTGACATAGCGGTGCCCAACACTAGCAATGTCCAGAAAACCCATGAGGAAAAATTAGGAAGTACACGAACCTGAGACATGAGATCAAGGAGATGTGGCATATGCAAGAAGTATCAACCGTCCCAATCATCGTATCAACAACCGGTATGGTACCAAAGACTCTACATAGCAGCCTAGCAGCAATAGGTCTCCCAGAGAACACCTACAAGGAACTCCAGAAAGTCGCAATCCTGAACACCTGTAGGACAGTCAGAGATTTCCTCGACCGACAGAAACACCAGACATTTCAATCACCCTGTGTACTTGGTAGCAGTACCCGTCACAGAATGGAATCCCCAATCAAGGAGAAATAATATAAGAGCAACAACAATAATAATACTGTTACTCTCTTTTTATTACCCCTGTACCACATTTTCGTTATTTCATAATCATTTAACATTCATAACAAATTATCTCAACCACAGTAACTTAATACAATAGGATGTTCTTTTTTTAAAAAGGACTATCACTCAATTCCTTACAGAGCTAGATTATGAGTCCTTGAGTTCAGGATTCAATAAAAAAATAGGAACAGGCAAGTTCCAAAATGGACGCTACTTCCAATTTCCTTGCGTTCAGACTTCGTGGCAGACAGGCTTTCTTCCATTTCTTTGACACACTGCTTTTTGATGCCGGACCAGACTTTCTTTCTCTTCTTGGCTCGCTTATCTGCACAACTGGCCATTATCACTGCCTTCCGATGCCGGACCAGGCTTTCTTTCTTGCACGTTTACCTTAACGTTAAATTTAACCACCGCCTTCATGGCCCCCGATTCCGGACCCGGCTTTCTTTCTCTTTTGCACGTTTACGTTAGCCTTAAACCTTCGACGCAGATGTTTCCTACTTTTCCATATTTTCAAAGAAAAAACATCATCACTTTCAGTCTGCGATTACTTGCGTCCTCTATGCCTCACTACACATTTCTCTCACGTTTTTTTCTTTTTTTTCTTCATCTTGCTACCACGAGATGTGAACTCCGACCACCAAACATCTACTTCACTTCAACCTGTAAACTCACGACATTTTCTTAGACCACAGAGAAGTCAGATATAGAGTGAACACTTGCTCAAATTACTGCCCCCGAACTTTACTCTTTCCCTCAAGTTTGGAACGCCTCCTCTAAGGACTCCAACCAATCTGCATACTGTTTAATTTTTCATTCCTTCCTATTTGCTAAAACATTTCACCACAGCTGTCTCCCTAGTGCACAAACCAACCCTTCTCTAGAAAATTCTTATTTTTTCACACAGAAGCATGGCCCTTTCATATCTGCCCGTACCCTCGAAAACACTCATTTTCGTGTTCACACTTTCTTTTATAAATATGGCCAACTTATCCAAACGTCAACTAATTTCCTGTTTATTTTCTAACGGTGGCTTAAATCAAAAGAGATGCTTCGTAAATCCCGTTTCACGGTCCTATTGTTCTTGCCCCTCAATCATCCTTTCATGCCTGTTCTCAAAGGGGACTCCTTCTCTAGTCATTGCACTGTCTCTGTTTGTTCTCTTGTATTATTTAAATTACTTGTTTACCTTTAGCCGCTATTTTAATTCACACGTCTAAACTGGCCATTCCTAAATCCAGTGTTTCTTCAAACCTTTAACCTTATTTACATTAAAATTAAATATCCAATCTTCATACTTAGTACTCGGGAATTAATGCTAATTATCACTTTCCATCGCCTTTCCTGGATTTATTTTAGCAAAACAAATATTTATATTTTAATTTGTAAGTTCAAAATTATCTTACAACGGGAAGGAGACATTGTTGTAATATCTCCATAAGAGGCTCAGGATTATCCAGAACATGGGAAGGTTATTCACACCTAATTATGATTCCCACCGGCTTGGAGATCTCGCGACAGCACCTCTGCACATGGTAGAACTAAATTGGAACAATGCCTAATTAAACAGAACCACAGTGATAACTTGCAAGTACCCTTCAGTATGTTCAGACCATATTTTGTTAATTGTTCTGCAAACATGGGCTTCCTGGAAACGGTTCGCAATTTCTTGCCAAGTTCAAAAGTTGGTGGATCACTGCCTGCTTTTGAATCGTGGCATGAAAGTTCCATATTTTCCCCATTAGCCTCCTATAGCTCATTCCCAGAAAAGCAAAAATGCTTGTATTCAGAGGAATACAAGCATTTTTGCGTTTAGAAATGCTTATGTTCAAAGGAAAATTGATTGTAATCATCCACTTATTAAAAAAGATTAATAATAAATCCATCCTCCTAGATCTATTATGACAGACTACCTTTTCTTTTACACATTAGTCATTTCATTGTCAAGATTAAGAACTTTACAGGATCCCTTATATGGATTTCAAAGTAGGATTGGAGTCTTAACTAAAGGCTCTTCAAATCTATTACAATGCTGTGTTTTTCTCTAGGACCAGGTACTGAGCCTGTGCACGGTTCCATATCGCAAACAAATCTGTCTCTCAGTCAAAACTAAATACTCTCCGGAGATCAATATTACTCGCTATTTCTAGGATTTAGAGGACGGTGTTCCTGTGCTGCACTGTAGGTACCAAATGATGAATTGTATTGATTTCTTATTTAGTGAGGTCTATTTCGCTGAATTGGTTTTTGAACAAAATTCATGTTTCGAAGAGTAATATTTTTGACAAATACTCGATTTGTTTTTTAGTGACTTTTCGGTGAATCGGCTCAACATTTGCAGTGCTTGTTTATATTTGAAATAAAGTATGTGAAAACGATTTCTGCAGTTCATATGTTTATATATTTGGACAAAGCAACAGCGATGGGCAATATGAACACCACTCCACTCTACTTCATTTCAGAATGAAGTACGAACTGAACAGGCAAATCATTGGTTTTTGGAATCTGGTCAGGAGACTAATCAAATGGAGAAGAACCTCTGGCCAAAGAATTATATATTTGCTATAGGGGTATCCTATTGCTTTTAAGGATTAATTATATCCATGCAGTTTGGGCAACAATCACAGCAGAGCAATTTACATATCATCACAGATTTTAATTCGATTGAAGATATCACTTTTTACATTTCCTTTTTCTCTAAATATCATTAATATTATTTAAATAATATAATCTGTATAAACGTAATAAAATATCTATATTAGTATACCTATAATTTTCTTCTAGAGCATGCTTTTGGAACTCAATGTATACATCAAAATTTCTTATATTTGTGAATTTGTTCTCTTCAAGTTAAATAACTAATTCCAATCACAGAAACGCGAAACAGAATGGAAAAAAATATCTTTATTTGACACATTATTTACGTTTGAGTGGTTAGACACAAGAGTGGTTGAGTGGTTAGACACAAGACAGTCTGGATGAATGGCTTCATAAGGTTCACTCCACTCGTTCACTTTGTATGACAAATGTAGTATTTGTTTTTAGGTGTGGATTTTACTAGTCATCTCAATGTTCGTAAGCAGTTTCTTCGGGAATTTCATTCTGATCTTATCATCTCGATTTAAAACTGATATAAAGCTGAATTTATTTGATATTCTCTGGATGCTGTTTGCAACTCTAACTTCAAAAGGTGAGTACAATTTTATTTTATAATGTTTATCAAAAAGTACTTCCTGAAGAGAATTCTGGCGATATGATTTCCTATCCGTCAGTTTTTAATATATTAAAAAAAAACTCTGAAACCATTTGTGTATCTTTTACTTTTATTGGAGCCTGTTCGGATTGATACGATAAATGATCCATAAACTCTTTCTTCCTAGCTAAGGTCTTCATAAATCATCGCATAGCTAATTCAACGGGTTGGTTCTATTCAAGCCCATAGCTTAAATGAATTCGCAAGAACATCAAGAACAGCCTTCATGAGAAGTGGAATTAATTAAATGAGTATTGACTAAATATATACATAATCATAAAAAATAAGCCACAGTATATCTTCTAAGAATCACTTGGGTTCATTTTTTTAAATGATATATAGAATTTGTACAAATTCGAAGGGGAGAATAAGATCAGAAATCACAAAGGTGTTTCGATCCTAACTATAATATTTGGTGCTAAACAATTTAACGCTTTATTAAAAGTTAGCATATATTATCGCTCATACACTTACTGGTCAAAAATTCACAAATCTTTATAATCTTTATTTGATATCTAGTAGGGCTATCTTTTGCCCGAATTACAGACCGTACATGTCGTGGTATGGATTCCAAAAGGTGTCTGAGGGAGTTTATCTGCAGAATTGACTATCCTTTCATCAGGATATTTGTCAGCTGCTGTATCGTGGTTCGTTGAGAATAGCGCAGGATAACTGCTCTTTAAAACTAATTCAAGACATTCTCAATCGTATTCAGGTCTGGAGAATTAGGCGACCAAGGTAGATACTAGAAATCTTGGGAATGTTCCTCGAACCATTCATATGAAATTTTTGCACGGTCGATAGTTATTGTTATCTTAAAAGAATCCGGATTAAAAAAGAATTGCGGGTTTAAATTGGCCAGATACATCAGAAAGATAGTCCTTGATGTTAACACAATTTTCTAACGGTATAATCAGATACACTCTATAACAACAGAACATATCCCATACCATGGTACCAAATCTAGCCGCTTGAGTGATTAGACACAAGACAGTCTGGATGAATGGCTTCATAAGGTTCACTCCACTCGTTCACTCCACTCGTATCCATTAGAAATCTTCGGTAGATACTAGAAATCTTTCACTCTACCATTGGTGCAAAAAAGTATAAATTGAGACTCTTAGACTATATGATGGTCTAAGAGTTTCAATATTCTTTTCCCAATATTCTACAGTCCAGTGTTTGAGTTGATGGCACCACTCCAGTGGAAGTTTTCGATTTTTTACAGGAAGATGTGGCCTTTTGTAAAAAAGACGACTTTCGAACCCCTCAGTTTTCACTTCCCGGCGTATAGTTCGTATGGAAATAGGCCTTTCTTTGCCTAAATTCCATTATTCAGTCATTACCCATTATTCCATTATTCAGTCATCAATTGTGCTTCTGAAACTCGGAAAGATCACCTACATTCCCCATGATCGGCTAGAATAAAAAGTCCCAGGTAGGCGTACACTATTGATCGGATACCAAGGAACTTGTGATCATATCATGTGGCAACTTACATTTGCATATCCAACTTTTAATTATCATGTTGACAGTAGTTGCAAAAGTTTCTAATATTTGGCCAATGAATGTATGAGGTATCCAAATCTTTCAACAGAATACTGATGAAGATATACGTGGCTTGTACGCCTTATTTGCTGAGAAGATAATTTATTGTGTAAACAACACACGCCACTCTAATGCTGAAGCGATAAGAATACAGTTTGAAAATTTAGGTGTTTAATGACGATATAAATTTCAGGGATGCCCAGAAAGTTGTTCCAAGGACGATACGATGACTAAAACTTGACAAAAAATTTTAAATTTCAATATTAACTTTTATCGAAGGGTTTTGTGTCAGTAAGGTTATTGGTGATGGGATACATGAGATAAATATGTTCATTTTGATATCTCAAATTGCCTTAAAACAGAAAATATAGAGAAGAGAGTCCCACTCTATTTACTTTTCTCTTAAAAGTAATTTTACTTTTCAGGAATCAAGTCATTTTTCAATTCAAGAGCGTTTAAGGTGTTTTCCCTGTTCTGGTTGATTTTTGCTTTTGTAATGGTGGCATCGTACAGCGGCTGTCTGCTCTCCTTCTTGACAGTTTTACACAAAGAGAAGTCCATAGAGACCATACCGCAATTAATCAGAGCCCTGAGCAACCAAGAAATAAACTGCTGGACCGTAATAGGCAGCTCTTTATATAGCATCATCATGGTAAGTCAAATCTAATCAAATCTACGATCTCCAATCAAATCTTCAATTCTATAATAGCTTCTTAGAGCAGCACTTTGCTGGTTACAATATAATTTCTCTTAAAGTATAAAAAATGCTAAGAATATAATAAATAGATTTGATGAATTTGAAGTGTTGGTCGAGACATCAAATGCAAACATTGCTGAGAATGCAAACATGAATATGGGAATTTCAATGTATTTTGGTGTTGGTATTCGTTGTTGATTAACGGCTGAGCATATTCCTTTAAATACAGAAAGGACAGAGGATTAAGAAATCTTTATTATTAATATCATTTTATTTCCACATCATTGGCACCCTGGAACAGCCTGGTTCGACTATTAGGGTGTACATTATGCAAATTCCAGTTGATTGCATTGATTGGAATTGCAAGAGATCAAAACAGATTGAAAATACACAACAAAATAAAAATCAATAAATAAAATAATAAAAAATAAAATAAATAAATAACAAACAATAAAAAAAACACAACGGTGAACCCAGGGAAGCTTTGGCAGGAAATTCCTTTCACACAATGCTTGTTGCTCATGTTTATTGAGTTCTTTCAGTATGTCCAGTCTACAGCGTTTCGAGCTGCAGAAGGATGAGGCATCAATTCCCGGGGAGTTATATATTCCGAACGTATTCGCCGGAAACACTAACCTAAGGTATTGCACATTTTGCAGAGAAGATTGTGGACAAGGTGTTGACTGCACCGGGTTCGTTCTGAGGACCGAGGGTTTGCAGAAACATGCCATATGTCAGGCGAATCCATTCGGCTGCATAGAAGTTGTGCCAAGGTGTGTAGATTCCTCTCTTTGACCATGGTTTCCCAGGGTTTCATGCCAAGGTTTGCATAGAGCACCCTCCTAGACTAGAGATGGTGAAAGAGTAGCCCATCTCCCTGTTTAGCCATCTAAGGAGCCAATATTCAACCTCCAGAAATCTCTTTAGTTGAGTGGAGGAGGCTTCTGACCAGAGTATCTAACCGTAGAGCGGTACGGATGTTAAATTTCTTCGGACGTATTCCAAAAGGAACTCTAGAGGCCTAAGACGGACCAACTCCTGCCTGATTGCCCAGAACGCCGGAAGCGTTTTTAGCCTGGCAATCTTGAGGTGGTGTTTGAAAATAAGCCCCTCATCACACTTCAACCCCAAATCCGCGTGGGAATGAACCTTTTTAATGGCGGTCCCATTTATTGTGAGCTTAATTTCATTAATAGTTCTCCTTTTTGTGAAGGTCATCTGAGCTATTTTCTGAGGATTCAGTTTAAGTCGCAGACGTCCTAGATAATCCTGAAGTTCAATCAATACTATCTGATTTTCATAGGCGACTGCCTCAGCTTCTGCAGGATCATCGGATGTGACCAGCATCTTAAGATCATCAGCGTATGAAATGAAGTTAGGGTGATTCGCAAGGAAGGGCTCTAGTGCGGCGGCAAAAAACCATGATGAAAGAACTCCCCCTTGTCGGATGTCGACAGAGGTCATTGTGGTCCTCTCTAATTTTTGGCCATATTTAATAAAGATATGCCTGTTGATGAGGAGTTGATGGTGAATAGGGAGAAGATTACATTCGATTCTGAAATAATGCTTCAAAATTTTAACTAGCTCTGTTGTGCTGAGTTTGTCAAAAGCTGCTTGTATGTCTAGGAATAAGATTTCAAATTGTTTCTCAGAGTTAACGATTTATTGGATTGCCCAGCTGGTCATTAATAGATTTGAAAGCGTAGAACTCCTAGGAATAACAGTATGAAGATGCTGTGGCCGCCCATTGAAGCAATGATCGACTAAAATGGACTGTATCGTTTTTTCAAATACTTTTGGTAGTCCACAGGACATAGAAATTGCTCTGTAGCCTCTCGAATCTTTTGGTTTATTAGTTTTTGGAATTGGTAAAGCATGGTAGACATTCCAAATTTTCGGTGTGTGATACCAGTCTCGAGGATACGGTTGAAGATGTGATGTAACAGGCCAATCACATATAAACTGCATATTTCGAAAATAAAGAGGAGAAATCCGTCGGACAAACTCTAGATTTATTGGAAGGGCTGTTTATTGCTTTCATAATCATTTCACTTGATATCTTAATATGCGCAAGCTCGGTCCTGGCCTTATCTGTGATGGCCGCTGCAGGGAGGAGCGGATGTTTATCCTGGTTGGGGTGGAAGGTTGTCTCTGTACACAGTTTTATTGTTTCTTCATTCATTTCCACCTGACGACCACGTGTGGAAACGATACGCTTGCAATGCATAAGTCTTCTCTGGATATACTTCCGATGTTCCTTCTTCCGAACACGCAGGAAATTCGCTCTTTGTTTGTTGTAAGCAATGTGATCTAGCATGGAGCCAGGCTTTTTTCCTGGTTCTGTAGGCTTTTTGCTTTAGATTAAAAGCCTGTTTCGTTTCGGAGTTGAACCACCACTTGGTGTTTGAGGAGATTAATTCATTAAAGAATCTGCAGATAAAGGAACCACTGGGTGGCAGTGATCAGATTATATTGATTTCGGGTTTACTTAAAGATATAACTACTATCAACGGTAAAAGGAAGGATTTTTGCTTTCGTAATGGTGACTTCAGCGGTGTCAGGCAGTTTTTAAATTCTACCCAGTGCGACCAAATGATGGTGTTACTATCAGCAAACTCTAAGTGGGAAGCATTCAATGAATTAATCAAAGAAGCTTCTAGGCTTTTCATGCTAACCAAAAAATACTCTTAAATTTATAGACTTAAATGAATGTCAGATAAAACGATGAGCCTCGTGGCAGAGAAGAAAAATGCATTGGATACATATAAATTATCAGACGGTCAATATAAGCTAATCTGTAATCAAGTCACAAAGAAGTTAGGCAAGGAAAGGCAGATTACGAGAAATCTCTTGCAAAAGATGCTAAGAAAAACAAAAACTTCTTTATTTATGTAAACACTAGAAAGAAGGGGGTGAATCAAATTGGTCCACATGATATCGTCGATGGTTCTACTGTTTGGGATTCTACTCAGGTTGCTGACAAAGTGAATGAGTATTTTGCCTCTACATTCACACATGAGGAATTTTTCAGTGAATTCTTAACGTTCCGAAGTAACGAAAACTTCTGCTCTCTAAAATTCGGAAAGAGCGAAAACTTGCATAATGGGGTGGAATATAGTCGATCACGAGGTGTTTCCCAATTCCAGGAATCTAGTTTTGTCCCAATGCCTAGTGTTTGTATCACAGTTGTATCGTGATTTTACTGCAAAACATAATTATCAGGAATCTTACTGTAATTATTCTGTGATACTCATTTTCTAAAACCCTCATAGTAAACATGAGATCATAAACTGCCTATAATCCCAGGCATGCATTGATTTACATACCGGCCAGATTTGCAATCTCATTTGGAAACTGCTTAATACAGTGATGTAAAACAGGCGTTTCATACTTTTAAATAAATATATTTATAAATCTCATAGTCTTACAGAATATAATGCAAACATATGAAACTTCCTGCATTTTGATTCTTGGGAATTCTTCGTATTTCGAGCAACCATATACGATTCTCCTCCGCATTTGAAAATACCGTGTGTTTGGGTTGTTGAAGTTTTGGATCTTTCACTATAATGCTTGTTGCAGTGAGTGACCATGCATTATTTTTTAAATGACACATAACTCACACAAAGATTAGCGCTATGCGGGTATAAGAAAGAAACGTAGTGGGAATCAGTGCGCTGATTTCAGCAATTTTCTCTTTGAGTCTATCTGGAGTTATGACTTTTTGGCAGTTCCAAAGAGATCGCTGCATCCGAGTGTTCATCTGGAATCCTTGCCAAAGATGTCGATGGCGAATGACAATGACAATTGGGATTCACTTGTAAACAATTCACACTGCCATTGTTCCATAACATAGCACTTAAACCAATTCACAAACCTTCATCTATGTGTATTTTACAAAAGAAAAAGAAATGACCTGCGGCAAATAGTAACTATCCTGAATTATTTTGTGACTGAGAGGATTATAATGCCAAACCGATTCTCCGCTATCTGGAGTCAATATCATTACCCATATCGTGGGGTCTCTTGGAGAGCACAGTTGGTAGAATCGCTATCCTCTTCACACAGGGTGGAAAAGAAAAGAGTTCGAGTCCCGTTGATGACGTGAGGAATTTTTATCGGCCTGTTTCAAAAGATGGCTGAGATTTTTTTATGGGAACCCCAAACACGAGATGTATTAGAACCTATAGTACTTAGTACCGTGCATGAGTTGGAGGTTGAGAAGGCGAAAGAAGATATTTGTTGACATTAAACTTGAACTTCTGTAGACTGTAATTTTCAGGAAATACGTATGAAGGAAGGTTGTTCCAGAAAACGGCAGTTGAATGAATAAACGAGGAAGATGAAAAGTTGGTTCTGTGGGTTTCAAGTTGGACAGTGAATGGACGTTGGCTGGTAGCGGCACGTGCTCGGACTGTTTTGAAAGAGAGAGCTGGAATTATAGAAGCCAATTCAGAAGAAAAGTGTCCATGAAAATATCTGTAGGAGAGGCATGCAGCAGAAACATAAGGTCTATGAGACAGAGAGTGGAGAGACTGTGTTAGAGATGAGTCATTATTTAACCTAACTGCCCTCGTCTCAATGGAATATAGAAGCCTGAGGGGCTTCTAGATTGTAGATTTTGGGGACACCCCGATTTGTACAGAGTGAACAGCTGTTTGGAAGAAAAGTAACGCCGAGAGCTAAAGAAAAAAACAAAGTTTTTTAGATGCAGAGGAAGTAATATGTGTAATGTGCTTATGCCAAGAGAGATTAGAAGTCAGGGTAATCCCCAAAAGAGATATATTATTTTGCCTAGAAATCGGAGTGTCACCAAAGATAAGCATAGGATCAGAAGAATGGTTTTTGTAAACTGAGTTTTAGAAGGGTTAAAATAAACTAAGTTGTTTTGCCCCACTGGAGAATTACCTGAAGATCGGCATTTAAGGAACTGGTAGGGGATATTCGAGAAGCTGAAGCTGATTGAGCAGGGCAAGGTTTTTCAAACTGGAAAGTGGAGTGCAATGTGCTATCATGGGAAAAACTATGGATAGGAGTTCTGGTCAATGGAAGTAGACCATTAATATACAAGAGGAAAAGAGTGGGGGAAAGAACTGAACCTTGGAGGCACCAACATTAGTGGAGAAGTTAGAAGACAGAGAACATCTACCATTACCCTCAGTGAGGGGTCAGAGAGAAACTGGATAACCAATCACAAAAAAACAGTTGCAAAACCATACGATGGAAGCTTCTTTAGAAGACATTTATGCCAAATACGATCGAAAGCCCGTGAAATGTCAAGAACAACTGCTTGTGATTCACCGAGTTAGTCGGTCTCAGGCTAGGGATGGGCGGTTTTTCTCCTTAAAACTCGAGTTTTTCCTCAAGCAAACAGAAAATGGCCCTCAGGTCACACACAATTTATTGACAACGTAGATCATACTGATACTCCTAAAACTCTGCGACAACAATAACAACTATATCGTGGCTAAAAAAATCTCACTTTATTTCTGTGAAGTGAGATGTATTGACTAGGGTCACCTAGAAAGTCACTTCAACTGTGCAATGTGTATTGTGTCTATAATTTGGTGTATTTCTATGGTCGATTTGCCTGCTTTGCTGGACGAAACATCCGAATTTGTGGGAGTAAAACCTCGCTATCTACTGAGTCTGACTAACTCAGCCATGGAGTGAAAAAAATCTCATAAAATGTCCTCGGGTCAACGACGGGATTCGAACCCAGTCGTATTTAGAGTCACCTTCCACCTCAAAAATGGCATATTTTTTAGCAGATATGGGGAAGATAGTGGCCATACCACTGTGCTGCCCGCACAGATGGATCAGCAGGGACAGAGAGACATGTTCCTTACTGTTTTCAAAATATTTCAAAACTGTTCAGATGATGTTTAGACACAGTTGGAGGCACAAGGTTATTGAGCACTTTTCATCACGAATGGGAAATAAAAAATACTGCTAACTAGATAACAATGAATTTAATTTCCTTCACAAGGTTTCGATGCAAAAAAATCTGATGATAAAATTGTAGTATTATTAGAGTGAATTATGTTTATTTATTTCTCTTTTGCACCCAGTGGCTAGCTTTTAACTTATGTGCATAAAACGATATTAGGATAAGGAAAAAATAAATTATATCATACACAGGTATGTGAAAAATTAATCTGATAATTAATTTAATCTTACATATTAATTGTGTTGTGGTCGCTACAGAGTATACTGCTCTCTCAGATCTTTTTATAGTTTGGTACCCTTTCTTATCTTATATGAGTTTCTTCATTATAGATTCTTAGTGCAACTACGGGGTTGTATATTTCTTATTTGCTTTCCCAATTCATATCTGAATCTGGTGGTAGGCATTTTATTGTATGTTTGGTTGTACGAACTGAAATGACAAGTTAACGTAATAGTATTATGTACTGTAAATCAGCAAATAAGTCCTCAATATTTTCTTGTTCCTCCTCGAGCTGTAATTACAGCCTTGCAACGATCTAGCATAGAGTTAATCAACTTCTGGATATACGGTTGCCCAATTTCGTGGTACCACACCCTTACAATGTTCTCCAGTAGCTTAGTCTTACTTTCTGGCTTCTTTTTAGACTACACTATGTACCAACAATTTTCAATAGGGTTCAAATCTGGACTATGAACGCCGGGCCAGTCCAGCACTGTAATACCAGCATTTCTGAGGTATGGCTGCACCTTTAGGGAAAAAAAACGAGAGAAAACATTGGTGTAAGTATGTTTTAAGAATTGTGAGACAAGAAGACAAACTCATCAGTAAATCTAAATAGCATAAAACGTACCAATTTTGTTGTGTGGCAAGGTGCTGAGTCCTGTTGAAAAATGCTGTTTTGGACGTCTGTGTGGTGATCCCTAATAACGGGTTTCAGACACTCCTCCAAGATAGCAGTGTAGGTTTCTGCATTCACCATTCCGTTAATAAACTTAATTCGCCCCACTCATTTGCTTGTTATGCATCCCTAGACCATCTAACCGGCGGAGTACTTTACAGTCGGTATTATCAAGTCAGGATGGTATGCTTCCGATTTTCGTCTTGTGACATATCGCTTCCCATCCGAGCCATGCAGGTTGAATTTCGATTTGTCAGAAAAGATGACGGTATCCTATTGCTCTTTTGTCTATGACGCACGCGTTTTAGCCCAAGCAAGTTGCTTCTTCCTCATTTGTTGGGTCAACAAAGGCTTCTTCTTCTTGGGCCGATAGGCATGCAGACCACATTCCAAAAGCCGTCTTTGGATAGTTCGTACACTTGAGGCCATCTCAAAGTCCAGTTTTAGATCAGGAGCACTAGCATGGCGATTACGAAGGCATAGCCGCTTCAAATATCAATCTTGGGAAGGCGTGGTCGTTCTCTTACTGCCTGATCAAGGCCTTCTCTTCACATCACCGGTTTCACGCTTTAATTTCAGCACCCGGGATACTGTTACTGGTGGTAGCCTATTTTATCAGCGATAGCACGCGTAGAAAGCCCTTCCTGGGAAAAAGCAATAACTACACTTTTTTTTTTCTTAGTGTCAACTGAACATATGGAGCCATGCTTACTCCTCCGCAAAACAGCATACTGAAGATCGTGTACCCTTCCAACGCCGTATTTATAAAAACTGCTGATGCAATTCCTTGCGATTACTGTCTGATGCAATTGAAGCGTTATCTGACGCAATACCTTTGCTTTTCGACAAACAAAATGACTGTAATCAAGCAATATCTTATACGTTTCACTACAAACGTTACTTTTTTTTAAGGTGATGCAGTTTTTTTGTTTGCCATTGTACAATATTATCCAGACATGTCGGGAGTGATTTCTTAGCTACTCAGCCAACTAGTGTGAGACATCAACCTCAAATAATTAATTTTCAGAGGCATAAAACTATTGTTCCAGGACTTAATCATACATATCATGTGATTTGTTTCCTTCTGCTTTGCGTTGATTAGTTCTCATAATATTCCAAGGGAAGACCGTATCTGTTTTTGAAGTTGTGCCAGTTACATGCTCTATATACACAATTTCAGATTCATTCATGATTAATACTTTAATTTATTCATTGGCTGAATACATGATTTTCAACAGTCGTCTGCGGTTTTGCTAGAAGACTGATCTAATGATCTTACCATACATATCAATTACATAAAATGTGTTATATTATATTCTTGACAGAGTTCTACCAGTGGTCCATTCAAATTAGTCCGCGACCAGATGAAACAGTCTCCTCCAATGAAGAACGCAAGCCCTCAAGAGATTTCAATGAAGCTTTTGAAAGGGAATTACTGTTTCATTTCGCACAGAGATTACTTAGGATTCATTTCTTTACAAGGAGGCTCTAGTAAGCTTTTGATATCAAAAGACAACTTTTTCTTTAATACAAAGGGTTATTACATGCCCAAAGCTCATCCGTGTCAGGAGGCATTTTCAATTATGTAAGAAAATTGAACTTTTTGTTAACTTCTATCAAACTTTAAATTTGTAAATAAATTAGATTATTTATTGGTGTTATATTACGTTATTATGATAGTTTAAGGAAAAATTATGGGGTAGTGGTTTTCTTTAATAAAAATTTGATCTTTATTTAAACTAGTCGCAGATCTTTCTCGCAAATATAACGATTTTCTATAGAATTTTTAAATTATTGAATCAATTGATCATTCATTACGCTCTTTTTCGTTCGTTTTTCAGGATAATGAAATTTTATGAGTCCGGCATACTACAGAAGATCGTGAAGAATAATCAATTTAAATTGGAGTTGAAAGCGAGAGCTAAAAAATCCTACATCACCGAAGAAGAAGAAAAAGAAATCAAAGCATTAAATCTAGGCCACATTCGAATGGCAGTGGCTCTATTAATATTGGGCTACATCGCCTCAGTCCTTGCACTTCTGTGTGAAAACTTATTCTTTAAAATAAAAAGCGTATTGAAAAGAAAGCAAACCATTCCCTGTTAAAAGAAAACTGTATGAATATTTTTTAAATAAATTAAAATCTTGACATGATTTTCGTATAATTCACATTTCAGGATGAGAAATTTTTCGCTGATAATCATTATGAATGTGTATGTTTAAAGCTTTTATAATTATAAGCGTGAATTGCTCGAGTATAATTTTTCAGAGTGAAAATATAATGAGTAAAAGAATTCTGTCGCTTGTAGATTGTATTACTTATTAAATAACTTATTATTCAATAGATAATAAATAAAACTATATATTATCGTTGTGATTTCAATGGACTCTGGTATTTATAAGATTTTATTTACATACAATCATTTAATGAATAAATCAGGTGATCACAACCTCAAATGTTGCTCATGGCGAGGACTTATGCTCTTGTTTTTCAGGAAGCTGCTATTCCTACCCCTGGATTTATTATGGGACCACCTCTTCCCATATCAGTAATCTATGGAAAGAGGTGGTCCCAGAGATTACTGATATTATAGCTCGTATTCATGGCCAAACCCCAAAGCAAATTATTTCTTCGACTGAGATCTTTCAAACTTTTTTAGCGGATGTGAGTTCTTTATTATATTTATTGATGTTTAAATAATTAATTAACGCTTTTAAATTAATGACTAAAATTAATTAATTAATCTGTAAGTATTAGTATTAGTATTAGTATTAGTAACGGCCGCATGGTGCAAGAAAGCCTACGGTTTATGCTGCACCAGCCAAAAAAAAAAAAAAAAATCCGAACAAAACAATGATAAAAACAAAAAAAAAAAAAAATAAAATAAATAACTAAATAAAAATAATTAATAAATAAAAAAATAAAATAAAAAGGAAATTAAACCTATCATCCTATGCGCTTCCCTTACCCGAAAGTACTACCCAGATGACCTTTGAATTTCCCCAAACTGTCGGCCACTACCACCCATGAAGGCAACTTATTCCTGTAATTTCTAACTCGCTGGCTAAAATAAAACTTCCTGCAGTCCAATCTAAACATTTCCCCCCGTAACTTGAATTTATGTCCCCTAGTTCTAGCATCATTTATAATCTTGAAAATTCTGTCCTCATTCGTTTTACTGATGCCTCTCAGAGCCTTAAACACCTCAATCAAATCTCTTCTAAGGTGTCTGTTTCCAAACTCTGCAACCCACATATTCGAAGTCTTTCTTCATAAGGACGCCCTTTTGCCGATCTCACCAGGCGAGTTACCCTTCTTTGCACCCTTTCAAGAAGCTCGATGTCTTTCTTTAGGTGCGGTCTCCATTTTTCTCCAAGTCTCCATTCTTCTAAAATGAAAATTTCTCCAAGTTTCATTTTAGTGGTACACAAGTGTCACGAATAAAAGAGTAGCAAAATACTGAACGAAAACAAGCAACTCTCATTCTGGAAATGTTGAATGAGGTGCTGTGAAACAGTACATGAACAATTTGCCTCGTGTCAACCTTAGCTCACCAAGTAACCCGAGAGTTGGGTGTTGGCAACCAGTGCGACGCCCAAGGGCATCCCAGACATGTTCGATCAAATTTGAGTCTGGTGATCGTGCTGGCCATGGTAGTCATCGGTTAACATCAGTTTAAAGATACTTCTACACTACGTGAGATCTATGGCCGATGGCGTTGTTGTGCATGAAAAGAAAATCCTGGCAAACCACCCTTAAAAAGTTGCACATAGCGTTCGAGGATCTCTTGTCGGTAACTTTACGTAATTAAGGTATACTCAGTGCTGTAGTGGAGGATATACGCTGGTATACGCCGAATACTCTGGATTCTTTTAGGTGAATAGCATATCTTCCGGTTTTTTAAAGACTTGAAAATACAAATGTTATTAAAATATTTAACATTATAGCATTCATAATGTATACCTTCTGCTTATTTTACGATTACACTACAAAAACACGAAGAGCGGTGAGCCATTGATCATTATTCCGCCCCACAGGAGAACACACCTCCCTCATACACTGAGTGATCACTGTATTATGACTACCTACTTAATACACTGGTGTGTAAAATTTAAGGATCAGTCAGGTTTTCACCTGTAGCTTCTCATATGAGTGGCCTGGATATGGGAAAAGAATACCAAAGGAACCTCGTGAGGTACAGAAATGATGAAGGAAACAACATCCGCACAACAACGAAAACAAAACGGTACAGAGGGACTTTATTCAAAAATGGCAACTTACCACTGACTGCCATGATACAGATGCATCACTGCCAAAGATGGAACAAAGGGAACAGGTGGTCCTCAGTAGGAGATATGGCCATCCCTAATGTCGATGCAAGATTTGCATCGCCTGTCCATACTTAGAACAATGTTGTTGAAACGTTCTTGCGGTAACATCGTCCATTCCTCTGTCAGCGCCATCTTCAGCTGGTGAACATTTTCTGGTATGTGTAGGCGTGCCGCTAGGCCTCTACCCAGAGCGCCCCATATGTGTTCGATGGGATTTAGATCGGCGGAGGAACGAGCAGGCCAATCCATACGAACAATGTCCTCACTTTCCAAAACCATTTCAAAAGCTGCAGTGCGATGGGGTGTGGCGTTATCATCCATAAACACAAACTCGGGGCCAATGGCACCTGGGAACAGACGCACATGGGGAAGGATTACCTCAGTATAGTAGCGTGCACCGGTTACAGTACCGCCTTCCAGTATCTTGAGTTGTGTATATTCATCCAAGATAACACCTCCCCAGAGTAGAACACCTCGACTGCCATATCGATCCCTTTCAGCGATGTTTGCGGCGTGATGCCGTGTTCTAACTCACCTCTCCAGGTTACCTGACGTCCACAATCACTGCTGAGACTGAATCTACTCTCATCAGTAAAGAGTGCTTTAAGTAAAGATTTGGTAGTTGTAAACTTTAGAAATAGTGTTGGTCCTTAAGTTTTGCACACCAGTATACTTCGTAGGTCCTCCTTTTGCCCTCAGTACAGCAGCTATCCGAAATTGCATTGATTCAACAAGATGTTTCGGGTGGTAAGGCCAACCAAGTTCTGTGTAACGGTCAGCAATGCAAGGATGGAGGTGATCGGTGTATTCTGACGCCTGATATGTCTTTCTGTAGTGTCCCAAAAGTGCTCTATGGGATTGATATCGCGAGGGTTCGGATGCCAATCGATATGCTGGAAGTCACAACTGTGTTCCTCAAACCATTCCGGTACAAGTGCCCGATGGCTTGGCGCATTATCATCTTGTAAGACACCATCGCAATTCGGGAAAAGGTGTAACATAGTAGGATGTACACAAAAAAAAAAAAAAAAATAATAATAAATAAATAAATAAAAATAAAATTATTATATCAGGGCCACCCGTTATTTGTAATATATACCCATATATGTATTTTGTCGGTAAATTGCGTGTGTTCTCTGGTCGATTTGCCTGTTTTGCTGGACGAAAAAACCCCAGTTTCTGGGGGAAAAAACCCTAGCTATCTACGCCTGAGAACGCTTAACTCGGCCACGGAGTGAGCGGGATGTACACAGTCAGCAAGCAGTTGATGATAGCGTAGACCAGTGATACGTTGTTCCACATGCACCAAGGGCCCAAGTTTCTGCCAGTGAAACATGCCCCACACCATACAACTGCTTCCACCGGCCTGCACTTTTGATACTATGCATGATAGATCAAAAGCCTCATGTTATTAACGCCAATTGCGCACACAACCATCCACGGTGTGGAGCAAATAACGTGACTCATCCGGCCAGCGCACCTTCTTCCAGTCTTGTAACGTCCAACTTGCATGCTCTTTGCACCAGGTCTTTTACGTCGATGAACCTTGGTTAGGAGAGGATGCTGTAGGGGTCGCCTGCTGGTATAGCCCATACGTGCGAGCGTACGACGCATGGTCATGACAGATATTGTTCCGTTTTGGCCCATGTTGTATTGTGTAGTCAATTCTTCAACAGTGCTGTGCCTATTCGCCTGTACGAGTCGATGGGTAAAAGGAAATCCTTCATTTTACCCATCACGCTCTGAATTTTACTACCTGCTGAACCACTGATACCTTATCTATGCTACGTAGGTCGACTAACTGCCCACTTTCGTACCTCATGTGGTCAACGGGTCGCATTCAGTTGTCATAGAGGTGGTCATAATTCAGTGATCACTCAATGTAAGTGTTCCTTTCTCTAATGGTGGAAAGAGGATACAGCATTCCTCATTGTCTCCAGATGAAATAACGTCTAAAATCAGTTTATAGTTTAAAATAAGACTCATCACCGAACAGATCTGTGCCTCATTTTCAGGGCTCCAAGATACATGCTCACGACACCAGTTTCGATGAGCTGTGCAGTGATTTGGGGTTAATTGGGTACAAACCCCTAGGTTCCTTGCGTAGAGTGCACTTGAATTTATCCTTATTGACACAGTACCTTTCGAAATGTTTCCACCTGTGGCCGCAGCAAACTTAAGAGACAGTTGATGAGAGGATATCGTAGGATACTGTCTTGGTAATAGAGCCAGATAGCGGTTTTTTCTAGTTGACGTAGCCCTCGGACGACCTTGGCCGTTTCTTCTTGTAATGTTACCTGTCTCCTGAAACTGCTTCCATTGTGCTTAGACGACACTGCCCCATCTGCCTCCGTCTGCAACTGCCCAGCTTCATATCGCCCAATGGCCCTTCATCTCAAAGAATCATTTAGACGACGATGAGTTGTCATCCCGAGTACTGGAGATATGCATTTCCAAATGAGCCAAAAAACGGGTATTAAATGATGTGTCCATAACCCGTGTTTTTATAGGTTTGAATAGTTTCCATAATGTGCTGCTAGCTAAGGTGGTATATCGATTTCTTTTGGACACTCGGAATTTGCATGTCACTCAATGAAAAAGGTCTTCGAAAAAGCAAAAGATTCTCAGAGACCTATCATATGATTCGCCTTCGGCAACACTGTTTGGCATCGCCGGTTTAGACTAATCAGTCCTGAATGGACGTAGTTATAAAACTGGACGTCGTTTCAAGAATCAGAATCTGGTGTTAGAAGATCTGATGAAGAAAGATCTAGGGCAACAATCTTTAATGAGGACAGATATCACCGTTTGCATTAAAAACGGATTGAATACAGGGTTAGTTATCTTGGGCAAAGGTTACATGGTTTTTCTCCTGTGGTTTTTTATCCAGACCATAGGCAAACCGGCTCTAGTAACATATACTTTATTCTGGGTATGAATACTAATACCTAATCATCTTAACATACACACATACAATGACAGCTTAACAAATTAATATCATTCTCTTGACTGCGCTTAGACCACACCGATGCGACAGAAATACATCAGTATTGATCTCATCTTAAAAACTGATATTCCAATCAAACTGAGTCTATCTGGTTGATCGTTACATGTATACAAGCACCGTAAGGAGTCGTTTGAGCGATCTTCGCACTGTGATACTTTAGAATATCCTTGAAAGAGGCTCTTGGAAGACATATTTTAATCATGTAATCCATTTGACCGCAGTATCTGTCCATCAATCATATAATCCACAGTTAATTAAGGCTAGGCTTGGCAATGAGAATTTCATAATTATCACATAATTAAGTATGTGATAATTATACTCACAGTCATTCTCACAAAGTAGCTGAGCTTGTCGGTCTCGGGAAAGGGCATCATGGTTTTTTTTCTCCCGGAAATTCGGGCTTTTCTCTGAACAAACAGCAAATAGACTACAGAACACGCAATTTACAGAAAATATAAATACAGCACAATACACTCTAAATCGCTGATGCGCCAAAAGCCCTACAACTGTATAAAAGTCATAATAAAACGATAAAGGGAGTGGTGTGCCACATTGTCCACAAAAAAAGACCATTAAAAAGGAGACTATGTATATACAGAAGTGAAGTGTTTCCTATTTTTTCTTCTACTTAGGAAACCATTACGCATGCCCAGATAAATATAATTAATGCTCTGATAAATGATGCATCGAGCTCTCTGGTTTAATCAGGAGAATGGCAATATTCTCCTTACATTAATGCGTTCTTTTGACAACCAGTTTCCATCAGAAAAGAAATCGATGCGTTTATATCAAATTAGAAAAAAAGAGAGTGAATGGAATGATCAATATTTTAGGGGTAGTTGTTGCGACATCAGTAGCATATCGAATTGGTGCTGAGGTACAGACTACAAAGGCATCATTCTTGGCCAAAGAATGTCACATATTTCAGGGATACAAATCTCTCATGGCTGAATGGATAAAGATTGGACTGGTTTTAGTCGTCGTGATTCTTTGCAGATTCAGTAAAAGTGATTATGAAAATCCTTGGGGTGAGTAACGAATAATTCTTAAGTTTACAGTGTAATTTAAGGATCGGCTGAGTGAACGAAGCTGTTCAAGACACCTTTCTGTAAATTCAGTTTCTCTGAACAGAGCGGATATCGGTGAAAGTTAATGGAGTTGGTTATTATCAAGCTGAAGACAGGTTCAAATCAGATTGAAGTTAAATGCCAAATTTCGGAAATTGATAACAAGCTAATGGTCAATTTTTACTTCCTTGAGTCTGGACTCTTTAAGCCACAGACACTTCTTAATTTTTCATGGTTTGAGCGAAATCTCAAAAGAAGACCACAAATTATAGAATATGCAGTATATTTTGATAGCTTTGATACAGTATATTTTGATAGCTTTGATACAGTATATTTTGATAGCTTTGATACAGTATATTTTGATCTTGTAAATAACATATAGCATATTAATGTCCCATGCGTTTCTGAAATTTAATTTTTATGCTGGTAGGTGTGAACACATCTTAATTTATCTTAATACCCAGAAAATCTACCCAAATCCAGTAATCAGATGCTTTGCCTGAATAAGGCGTGTACGTTAAAGAAATCCATGAAAGAATGAATGTTTGGCAAAGTGTTAACAAAGAACTCAACCGAACATTGCAAGATGGTCGGTTGAGTTCAAAGGAAAACGGGAGTCAGTTCAGAGTGACCCAAGGTCTGGTTAGCCATCTGAAGCAATCAACTCGGAAACAAATTCCCATCGTTGAAGAAAAACAAATATAAAACATAACAATTAAAGAACTTTCAGGTTTAGAATAGCCTGCACTTTAAGAAGTACATAGTATTTCCCATGGAAGTATTTTAACAATAATGCATGAATATTTTAGAATGTCTAAAGCTTGTACAAGACGGTTTTTCAGAAACCTTTACATTCACGACAAACATGAGAGGATGGGGTTATCAGAAGTAATTTAAAATTAATTCTTACTGATCAAGTAAGATTTTTATCTACTTTGTTGACTAGTCAAGAAACTTGGCTACACATTTTTGATCCAGAATCCAAATTAGGAAGCTTGCAGTGGAAGCAAGAGGGATCTCCAACTACTAAAAATTTTCAAACCCCGCCATCAACTGTAAAAGTGTTGGCCTCAATTTTCTGAACAAAAAGGATCTTTGCTAATTGATTACCTTGCACAAAAAGCTAAATAACAGGGAAAGATTATGTTATCGGGTGTTGTTTCTTTAATGCAACCATACATAAAGCCCGTGCTTCACTAGTTCCTGTACAGCCTGTATCTGGCTTCAAGTGACTATCATCTGTTCATAAATTTTAAGTTTCTTCTTCGTGGAACTCAGGCAAAGATATGGCCACATCTTGAATACTGCACGCAAGTCTGCAGGCCTCATTTTAAGGGGATATAGAGCTACTGGAAAGGGGAAAGGGTGCAGAGAAGAGCAACGAGATTGGTCAGGGAACTTACCTGGGTGTTATCAAGAATGCAAATTGCCGCGTCTGGATACTAGCACTTGCGAGATGATCTGATTGAGATTATTATGACTTTGAATATGTTGAGTAAGCTCAGTGCTGATGGCATTTTTCCTTTAGCTAAAACTACACACACGAGGAGGAATAAATTCAAACTGAGGATGTATGATTGCAGAATAAATATGCAAAAGTTTGCCTTCATCCAGTGAGTGGTCGATTGTTGGAACAAATTTCCATTTGTTGTTGTGGAAATATGTAGTTTGAATAAATTCAAGGAAGAAATAGGCAAGCTACTGGAGGAAATGGACAGGTGAAATAGCAATTTTTGTTTTTTTTTGATGATGCTGTTTAAGTTGGTTTAATACATCATTTGCCACTAATTATACTAATACGAACACAAATTAGTGACTAATTAATACTAATCAGCTTGTAAAGAAAGAATTTATATGGAAATTCGTTTCCCAAAAGGAGACCATTCTGTTTCTTCGGATAATACAAGAAGACAAAAAAGAAAGACATATATGCAGTCTAATACAAGGACACAAAATACCTTCCGATATCACCATAATTTTTTGATGGATCTGCGATGCTTTCAAGGTGTTAATTATCGATTTTCATATTTTGATGACGTTGTGTTCGGAGGTTCAATGGCGGTTTAATGGAGGTTTAATTGATAGAGGAATGCTGATAAAGGAATGTCTCACCTTTCCCTGGGTGAACGCACTTGCGTTGCACCACCAGAGATTGACATGATACCAATTATATTAATGGCCGTACTATACTTGTGTGGTGTCCTTTTACTGCAATATATTCAGATTATAATCGAGGCTTGTTTTTTTTTTCCAGTCAGCAATCCAAAAAAATTATATATAGATAATGAATCGTGTGCATAGTCAGTTCCTATTTCTCCCCCCTCTCCTCATTCTCAGAGAGTGAGGAAACAATTTCACAGTAGGACTATATGTAGAATGAATATTTCTACAAATTTCTCTAGATAAAAAATCTTTTTGCAAGATTTTTTTGGTCCCTCATATAAGTAGCCAAATTTCTATTAACGGTTGAAAGCAGTGCCCATGGTAGAAAACTTTGATAAATTGTCAATCACCAATAACACATTTCTTTAGAATTTTTAGTGCATCTAGAATAAAGTTTCAGTTCACCACTTCTTATGATACTTCAGCTCATACTTAATCCTTACTTCCTTACTAAAAATAGCTTCTCGTTAATTCCCAAGCAGTAATCCAAGGGGTCATATGGCAGGGTATGTTTTATCAGATTTAACGTTAATCCAAAATTTCTTGGAGACGACAAAATTTCTTACGTCTCTGAGGTAGCATAGTCAATAACTTCCAGAATATTTCTTGAATCTTTAAACGTAATAAGTTATTTAAGGTCATTTGCATATAAGAAAACGTTATGGTTGTGCAAAATGGTTCCAACGTTGTTGAAAAATGGTAGAGGATATAACGCTATCCCTTGTGTAATCCTCTGCGAGTTTTAAATTTCAGGGAACTTACCTGGGCATGGATAGGGCAAAGGATATTTGCCCTATCCATGACTTCCAGGTTATTACTAAAAACTACGTTTGTTTGCGACCAGTAGTTGATTCTAGCCTTGTATATAAATCATAAATAATCAGAATTCGATGTAAATTGTTTGATATTATAATGTTATCCCTATGAAATTAAGGATCACTTAAACTCATCTAAAGTGAAGAAAATATTCCAGATAGGATTGTTAATTTACCATATTAAATAAATTCAGTAGTTGATTAATCGATAATTTAAATAATCATTCTGTTCTTTATACGCGTAGGTACATTTATAACAGAATCCCAAGAAATATGGAAGTGTGCTGCAGTGTCCAAGCTCTTGAAAAATATCTTTCATGGGGATACAGCTACTGAAAATGATATAGCAATTCTCTATTCTTCAAAATCAGGTGGCTTTAAAAACTCTTACATGGTTGATATTTCTAAAAAATGTTCATATTCTGCTTAACTGTTCAAACGTTCTCTTTCAGAATTATGAATCAAATTAAATTGAACATATTTCGCTAGTAATAATAAACAATTTTGAAAATTAAGCTAATATCAGAATTAGAGTTTGATATTGCCCGAAGTATCATATGTCGTAAAATGTTTCCTTTTAAACCCCTCAGTCTGTCTTTTATTCCTGATCATACGCTGACGAGATGTTCCACTCATTGAAGGTTCAGTTCGGGTCAAGTAACTTGGTTGACATGGTTCGCGTAATAGCTTTCCATGCAGTGGAAACCTTACATAATTTTACCGTAAACTTCTTAGGTTTTACCTAAAAGGATGGGTTGGTTGTCTGTATTTTACAAATATCCTGTAACTGTTTTTGGTTCCTTTATGGGACGGAATATCTGAGGTTTCCACCTCCCCATTTTGTGGTTAGAAACTTATTGAGTGAAACATCCCATTAGCAAATAGATCCGAGGATCAAAAAAGTCCAATGGCTGTTTTAATTTTTCCAGATCCCATAACCTTGTCATGTACAGCAACAGAATTATCTAACTTGGGATTTCCACACATGTTCTTCACAACGGACAAAGGACTTCGATTCCTCATCGACATTTATAACCCATTCACTGTTCTCAACCGCTACTCATTAAATATTCATAAACTACTAATAATTTATCTTGATAACCTTGAAAACAATACTTGGAAGTTTCTAAATAAGGTAAGATTAATTATATTTCTAATTCAGTGTATTATTTTCTGTTGATCCACTTCTTTGGTTTATATATTTGAAAATGCTTACTAGACGTACCTACAATATATAAGTCTAAGCTAATCAGGCTTGGGTTAAAACGTATTGGCATTCTTCTTATTCTAAATAAAATGGTTGAATCTTTAATGGATGAAAATACTAAAATTAAAGTTTAAAATTCAATTTCTGTCAATAAGTGTCATATTGTGGGGGTGGAATTGAAAGGAAAATAATGATATATATTTTATATATTTAGTTTAATTATTATTTTGTTTTTATTTTATTATTTAATGTTTGTTCCCTTATATGAGTTCCCTTATAAGTGTTGTTTATTGTCCACCTTAGTTTAATTTCCCCACTTACACATCTGACTTTACTTTACAGGAGAATTCCAAATTCGAGGGAACTTCTTAATTATTTATAATTCCCCTCGGACAGGCTGAGTGTTCAAGAATGACAAACAACACACACATTAATATATAACATAACATTTTATTTACACTTAGATACACAATATAAAAATTATCAACTCTCAAGCACGTTATTATTTCTCAAATTTGCCTATGTATTATCAGTTATATATGACAATTAAATACAGTGGTTTTACTCTAAACAAGGTTATCCACTTCAATACAACTCAATCAATATCATTACATAAACTTAGTTTAGTTTCTTCTTTCTCCACACATGAACAATAATTACTTAAGAGGTGTAGTTCACACTCTTTCTCTTATGTAAATCTTATTCTTACCTTATAAATTGATTTAGGAATTTCACTCTTAATTTCTAATTTAATTAGTGCCCCATTTTGTCTTGGGGAATATAACTTCACAACTTTCTTTAATCAAGACAGATAGTACATTTGACAATTTCTGGACTAATGCTGGTCCCAAGGGTTAGCTACATTCATAAGGCTATTTCTTTCTCTGTATTTCTCTACCCTTCCCTTCCAAAATATATCATACCTATATGTTAGACAATAACTAGTAACAAATATCAAATTTCTCTCCTTTTCCTTTCTACATATGTCTAATTATACATTAATCAAAACTCAAAACTATCATCTGACTTATCTCTATATTTATGTATATATTTATATTTTTGTATATCCTTCCTTTAACATCTTTCTAAACATTATACTAATGTGATATTAGAGTTCCAACAGTCCTTTATTTGTGAAGGAGAATACTATATATATCTAGTCACTTACTTAATTTTACGAATCGGATCTCTCCGTTTTGGGGCCTTCAGCTCCTTATCTGGGAATGGCATCATCGTTTACCAACTGCATTCATCTCAGAACTTCAAGTTTCTCCATGGCTGTAGTCTACGTCTGGATAGGGCATCATTGTGTCTTTTAGGAAATCATGGACTCGTCTTCGATACTGCTACTTAATCTTCGGTTCAGCTATTCTGGCGGACTAGGAATTACAACTTTATCTTCTCAGCTCACTTATTTGCGCCTTGCCTTTATCACTGCCTTCAGATGGTCGACTAGGGTTATTTCTCTCCGTACACAACACTTATTTGCATGCTGGCCACTTTCACTACCTTCCGATTACGGACTAGGCTTATTTTCTACCTACCAAGGCTCCTACTTTCAGCTTCACAAGGCTGCTTCTTTCGGTTTACCAGGGTTCCTCCTTTCACTTATATGTACTTGGCCACTTTCACTGCCTTCCGATTACGGACTAGGCATATTTTCTGCTAACCAAGGCTCCTACTTTCAGCTTCACCAGGCTGCTTCTTTCGGTTTACCAAGGTTCCTCCTTTCACTTATTTTCACTCTGGCCACTTTCACTTCCTTCCGATGACGGACTAGGCTATTTCTCTCTACTATATTTCTTCCATGACCAACTACTCGACTGTTCTCTTTTATTATGAAACTCCACTGACTTTTCTTAACTTACTGACTGCACTTAACTTATCTAACCCTTCACTACTCCATCTTACCTTGTCAGATCTTTCCTAACTGGCTGACAGGACAGGACTTATCTAACCCTACACAACTCACTTTTCCACTAACACTGTCAAAAACTCACTTCTGTCTTTCCTAACTCATCTCCACAAACCGCCACCAAAAGCCCAACTCTGTGTTCTTTTTAACCCATTTTAACAAAACACTAACAAAACTCATCTCAGTAACTTTTAACTCATTCTTTCCCTAACACCGTCAAAAACTCAACTCTATGTTTTTACTAACCCATTTCCACAAACACCAACGAAATCTCAACTGTGTGTCTCTTTTGTCTCTCCCCGTTCACTCACTTTTGTCATCTCAATTACGTACCGCCTCCTTATGTCGGGCCTGTCTCTTTTCTCAGATTTACCCAATCTTCTCATTTTGTCAAACTTTCATCATTTCCTATTCGTCCTTTAAAATTTCTCAAGCTGTATATTCAGAGCTAATTTTAATAAATTTCCAAATTTTTCCCAGGCAATCCGCTGCTTTGAAGTTCGCCGTCACCTTCGCCACCCCTCGTTAAACTTAGCAGATTTATTTTACATGCTCTAACGACCTTGCCATCGCCGACAGTCAGACGCAAATAGATTGCTATCCGGAGCAATTTGACCCGTATTTACTACCTGGCCGACAAAGGGATGTCCCACAATGTTCAGACTACAGCCCTATGTTCTTCAAAGCCATAGTATTCGCACCTGGTCGCCATTAGTGCTGTCACCATTCCCGTTGTTATTGTTTATTCTTTGCCACGGTGGGAACTGAAATGTATCCCTAATTGCTAATAGCTTATCGCTCCCTTCTCTAATTCAACCTTGTCTAATTTTTTAATTCCTTGTGAGTGACCTAGAATAATATTTGTGACTGAAAATGTTTACTGTCCTATTTTGCTATTTCCTAACCTTTATTTTAAATAAAGCTCACTCATTTCTAAAATATTAACATGTAAGATTTTACATCTTACAATATACACAATAATTCCCATGATTAGCAATTATTCAACATTATCTTTTTTAAACGAGAATGGCTACCAGGCATCAGTGAACTGAATCTGGAATTGAGCGAAAATGTCGATCTCTTGTTTTGCACAATCCGGAGTTTTCTCGAAGAGGGGAAAACAGGTTTTGTGTCATGTGATCACCCTTTCAACTAACGGATCCAAGTGAGGGCTACTTTCTGAGTGAGGCACCATATAATTGAAATCGCAGAGAAAGTTTTCTGCGGGTTTAATAACTTGGTAAAATCCTTTGTTGTGAAATATTAATAGCTTCTTTAGATAGAATTCCACATATTGTGGCTTTAACTTTTACAGTAATCTGTAGAAGATTGGTTTATATTGAAGGGAACAGATTTATATCAAAAAGGCATGCACAGTTTTTCATTACGGTCGAACAGATCAATTGCCTCTATTACAGCGTAGAAAATTATGAGAGCTGTTTGGAAAGTAAGGTAAAAGATATCCTTGACTGCCCTCCGCCAGTGGTGGAACGGAAAACATGGAAGGACCATAGGAAGCTAAGCAGAAATGGCAGAAAAGAAGTTGCACAATTCTGCAGAATGGTAAGGTATCAGATTTATGTAAAATAAGTGATATAAATATTTCAGAGATGCATTTGTTAGAAAAGGTACTAGGGATTCAAGGAGGACAAGAATCCAAGACTCATAAATGGTACTTATACATCTGTAATTGGAAGCGCCCGGTATTAGTATATCAAAACTTTCAAAAGTTGATGAGAGCGTCATCGGACTCCGGTAAGATTTCCGTTGGCTAAATAAGTGCTGATGCCTTTCCAGCCCACAAAGGTGGTGCTAAAGAGGTAGTTAATTATAAGCCAGTTAATTTGACTTTTCTGGTAGAGGAAAATCAAGGAATCTTTGATTAAGGGTGCTCAACCATTATGCTAACGTTTCACGAGAGAAAATCCATACTAACATGATCAGGAGCAATATTAAACAATTAAAATCCTTTCATTTTGGCTTTTCTTCTCCACGTTTCCTCTGGTAAATATATTTGATTGATACCAAAACAACTCCACTTTTTAACTTGGAAGTGTTGAAAATTTCAACAGAACAGGCTAATCAATTTTTGTATAAAATGGTTGCAAACAACACCACGTTTTTCAAAGAAACAAACTGATATTTCTTTCTTATACTGTATTTTTATAGGTTCCTGCTGCGATAAAATATTACTTGAGGTGGTTCACTTTTATAGATACAGAGCGTAATACTGAAAAATTAGCAAAACTGTTTTCGAGTGGCATGAGAGGAATTCAATACATCGTCTTCATTTACGATTATATTTCTACGGAAGGTTACAATGTGAGTAAATAATTTAGCAAAATACACTTTCAAAACTAAACAAAAACAATTTATGTTTTTTTTTTTTTTTTAGTTTTACCATCAGCACCTTTTATTTCACGATTCATAATGAATTATTCCATATTAACAGAATTTTACTGTATTTTTTTAAGTTTAATAATAAACCGGATATTTTCATATTCATCTCAATTTATGGAATGTTATGTCATATTTGAGAACCCTAAAGAGCTACCTTATCTCCAAAATTGCATTATCTGCATAAATTTCTTGTGTTCCCTAGTCGATATGCCTGTTTTGCTGAACGAAAAACCAAGTTTTGGAAGAAAAATGTTTTCGTCCCACGTCAGAGACCAGCTGGTTCAGCCAGAGAGTGAAAAAGTTGACAGGATTCAATCTGGCCTTTTTCTGTTCTTTCCAAGTGAGAGGACTGTGATTATAACCACTGTGCTATGCGGAAAAGACAATTGTAGATACAGTATAGGGATACCATAAGAACATGCAAAGTCCTTTTTCACTGCCTAAAACAACCGTGAGAGATTATGCCAGCTCATATACAGTCAAATCGAATTGATCAAGAAACTTGAATAATGGCTGGACCAAGTGAGTATAATTTCAAGCGGATGCAATGAAAATTATTAATTTACTATGTGCATCTAACATAACAGCAGAGCAACTATCATTATTACTGAAGAGAACCTGAGTAGTTGGTCCACACTGTTCAGGGGATGTACATTTGGTACACCACTTCCAGTCAAGGGCTAGGCCATCCAACAAAATTAATAATTCCGTTTGTTCAACAGTTTAGCTAATGAAATCGAACAGAAGCCAATTAGCTCACTCAAAAAACAGAGTACATGACCTCTAGACCTTATGACAGTTTCTTCTTGATTGAATTATTATATAATCTATATTAAATTATTGAATATTCATTGAATTATATTAATTCAATATATCAATTACAATATCAATCAATTAATCAATTACATTATATTAAATAGTGAATTATATTAAATTGAATTATTATATATTATAACTGGGAAGTATTCAGGTTAGTAATCAAATGAGCTACTGTACTGGCTTTTCATACCAGCGAAGAAATACTGTTCAAGGCTTAGACCTAAATGGATGTGAGATGAACTATTGAGACACATGAAGAGAATAAAAGTGCGTGGGATGCATATAAATTATCAGGTTATAGAGAAGCCAATGGTATATATTCATTAGCCTGTCACAGAGTCATAAAGGAGGTTATTCAAGCTAAGGCAGATTGTTAGAAGTCTCTGGCAAAGAATACAAAGAAAAGCAGCAGATTTCTGTGCTTATATTATCAGTAGAAAGAAGGTGTTCAATCACATTGAGCCACTTGATGTCAGCGTGTTAATTGTTGATGGCTTTGCTCAGGTTCCTAACAAATTGAATAGGTATTTTGCATCTACATTCGCATTGAGGGAAAGGGACGCCGGAAATTTCCATCGAAAATAATGTCTCTTCCATGGAAAATAATGAAGTAATGCGGGACCATCTCAACAAGCATGCAATTATACTGCAATCACAGCTTGGGTTTGTTAAAGTGCGGTATTTTCTAACCACTTACCTTCAGCCAGCAGGTGGTTGATTGTTGGAACATGCTTCCATCTGTTGTGGAAGTGGATGGGTTGAATAAATTGACTGGAGAACTAGACGAATTCTTGGAGGGTATGAATGGGTGAACTGTTTTTTTTTTTTTTGCTGATGCTCTATAATCTTGCTTTCTTGCATTATTTGCGTTACTACTACTACTATATTATTATTATACTAAACTGGATTAATTTTATTTTATATAACCATTTAGAGAAAATATTATAGAAGAGTTTAAAAATACGTCCACTGTTGACGCATCTAATTTGTTTTTCCATGAAACAACCCTTTCTTTCAGATATTACTTTTAACTTTTTTATAGTATATTTATTCATGTTTGACAGATGTCCCAATTAAAAAATAACAGTCTGGCCAAAGACGAAAGTAATCCATTCTCTATTCTGCTTCTTAGAAGACCGCAATTTCCATCTAATTCAAGGGAAATTTATAGAGAATTTTATATTGCAAAAAATTTTCTGTCATTGACATCAAAGTTCAACGGATGCCACAATTTGAATAATGCTGAACTTAACGTTGCCCACGTAGATGTAAGTAAACATTTCGCTTTAATATCAAAGAGAAAGATGCTCTTTTAAATTTCGATGAATATTATATTAAATCAGAAAATAAATTGTAGTAAAAGTCATCGTATACCAAATAATCATTTAATGTAATTCAAATAACCATTTTTATTTTATTTAGAATTAAATATTTTGAAATTAGAACTGTTTTGAGTTTTCGATCGCATTTCTTTTACAGTATCCATATTTTTTTATTGTGACTGAGAACGAAAATGGTGAAAGAGTTATAAGTGGGGGTGAAGATGGATTTGCCATGCTATCATTAGCGAGGTCCTTAAACTTTAGGTAAAATTTTGATCTTTTGGTTACGAATTAAATTCATGAAATTATAAGACGCATTTTATCTTATTTTTGTCATTCAAGATTTGTTATGAACTATGAAACATACCCTATACTGAACAAAGTATTGCGGACACCTACATGTTTCAAAGACCTTTATTGGTAGAATGTTAGGGGATTCGAACTAATTTTTGATAAGAGCAAGGCAGTATTTTGTCGATCCTTCCTTCAAAACAGCGACCAATCGAATTAATCAACCATCAGTTCAGGTCTTTCATAAGGATAAAATATTGATACGTGGATAGCGGGTATGGTTCACGTTTCTCAAAAGCCCAAGGGTATCCACATACTTCTTAATTGCAAAGACATGCTGAATTTTATGCAGTTTCTGTATTTATTTACTCCGAAACAAATTTTACAAGTGTATTAACATTTATTTACAGATACAAATTACAGGATGTGCCAGGGAGAAAATGGGGAGCTATAGAAAATGGTAGCTTTAAAGGCATCAGTCGCATGATTTACCAACAGGTATAGTATTGTAGTTTGAAAAACCGAGAAAAATTACGTAATTTTGCTAAAAACTTACACAAGCAACTACATTATCGATTACGAGGTTCTGGTAGTATTCAGTAGAAATATAATAAACATATACACTTAAATAGTGAATTTAAATTTCATATTCTAAATATAAATTGGCTTCTTTTATTACATTGCAAAGAATATTTGAATAATTATTTTTAACTCACATATTTTTCTTAGTTTTTTCATTATAAGAGTAGTAGATTTATAAAATTCTAAATATGATTAGAACTGTTTCATTCCAGGATGCAGATATTAATGCTATAACCATGACGCTTAATTCTGATAGGAATCTAGCAGCCAATGCAATTCATCCCTTGCATATCTCACCTCTCGTCTTCATTACAAAAAATCCTAGAAAAGTGCTTTCATCAAGCGCAGTTTTCCATCCCTTCTCGTTGACTGTAAGTCATTTAAAGATTGTTTATTTGTTTATGAAAATAAACATCACCTAAAATAGCATAATTCGATATTTATCTATGCATTTCAAAAATAAAATATGCAGCTACTTTTTCATTGTAATCCTGTGTAATTTAGGATATACAATTCTTATAATATAAATACTTTGGTCTAAATAATTTTATTAGTATTAGTATTAGCTACGCAGTAGCTAATACTAACACCTTAGTTTAGCAGTTCTTTACAAAATTGAAAATTCCGCATTCATTCATTTAACTAAACCCTCTCCGAGCCTTATAAACTCCAATCAAGTACCTCTAAGATGACTGGTTGCCAATCTCTGTATCCCACATAATCGTAGTCTTTCGTAAGGTCACCCTTGTGTCGATCTCATCCTGATAGTTGCAAGTCCTTTGACCCTTTCAAAAAGATCAATGTCTTTTGTCAGATGAGGTCTCCATACTTGTACACAGTACTCAAACTATTGTGTCCTCGTATGGCGTCTTACAATTACTTATACAGTAGGATTATGACCTTCCTATCTCTACAGAATAACGTTCGATAAATCATCCATTGGACACCATGAAATTTCCTATCCTCCTGTTTACGCTGCTCAGAAAACTTCATATCTGTCCGTATCATAACTCCCAGATCCTTTTCTTCTTCTACTGTTTTTAATTTAAACCCAACAAGTGTATAACTTATTTTGGGGTTGCTCTTCCCCAAGTGTTCCAATTTTGACCTTGCAATTTACTGCATTAAAACACAGCTGCGAGTTTTCAGATTATTCTTGATTGAACTTATGTCGCAGGAGCACTGTTTGGAACTGATCATTAACGTCTTTTCCAATATTTTGTACTTCGTCTGCAAATTTTGGTCTCACTCCCTTTTTCCTATCGTCAATGTCATTTATGAAAATCAAAACGAACAGTGGTCCAAGAACCGATCTTTGGTCCCCATCTTTGATGTTACACCAATCTGAAAGAATATTCATTAATCCAATAATATCCCTCAGCCTTCTACTCTGCAGCCACCCCTGCAATCTATCTTAGGTTGATTCAGTAACCTGAACACGTTCCAGCTTACAGAGTAACCACTCATGTGGGACTGAGTGTAATGCGTTGCAAACAACCAAATGAATTTTGTCGAAATTGATCACTACATCTAGATAATGAGTAACTGTCAAAATAGCTCAAAAAGTTATTTAAACATTATTTTCCTTTAACAAAACCATGTTGCGTGTATTTCAAAATGCCATTTCTATCTAAATGTCAATAGATTGCACTCTTAGTTATTGCCTCTGAGATTTTCCCTACCACTGAAGACAGACTAAGCAGTCACTAATTTCATACTCAGAACCACCTTTATGTATTCACCTTTATATTAGATATATTCTATTATTATGAAAAGAATAAAAACCAGGACCTTTTGATAAACTACTGCATAAATTCTTGATATAAATGCATGTCCATCTGGGGACACTAAAACAGTTTTGATGAAAATTTCATGGGAGCAAGGTAGGGTATGTCATATTCTGGTTGTAGGGCGAGGAATTTGCTATAAAAGGCTTAGTGGTTGTTGTTATTGGGTTTTAGGAACATCAGCGACTAAGGCCACGTTGCTCCATGTATATTGTCTGTAAATTGCTTGTGTTCTGAGATCGATTTCCTGTTTGCTGGGCGACAAACCCGAGTTTCCGGGAGGAAAAAATCATGCTACTCTTGCCTGAGACCGACGAACTCAGCCACGTTGTGAAAAAGGCCTATAAACCATAAAAATTCCTCTCATCATTGACAAGAGTCGGGTATTTTCCACCGGTGTGGGGAGGACGGCGATTCTACCAACTATGCTACCCACGAGGACCTTGAAATTGGTCTAACGTTAGAAGAGGGGTTCCTCTAGGATTGGTTCTCGCATCGGCATTTATTATTTTAATAAATGATATCGAAGAATAGATAAAGGGCGTAATTCCAAAATTGGCAGACGATGCGAAGAATTGTGAACTGTAAATTGGAAATAATGCTAGGGGAAACCGGCCTAAAACCTTCAAGGGGTGTTTCAGAGTAGCAAACTGTCAGTAATGTCGATGAAATGGGTGAATTCAAACTCCCGGTTAGGACAATACTGACATAATAAAATTAACAGAAACGTAGCGCCACCCGGAAATAGGGGGCGACGTGTTCCACTGTGGTGTGTTTAATCAGTTAGTGCGTTTCAGTGGTAGGACAAATCTTAGAGGCAATAATTACGAGTGCAATCCAGGGACATTTAGAACAGAAATTGACAACTACATTGTATGGCAAACAAAATAGTTTTATTAAGGTAAAACTCGTGTTTAACTGAACCAATAAGCTTGGAAACAGTTATTCATTATCTAGATGTTGAGAACAATTTCAACGTTATTTAGATTTTAACTAGGAATTTGACTCAGTCCCTCATGAGTGGTTTCTCTATGAGCTGGAATTTTGAGATTGCTGAAGGAATATAAAATAGACTACATGGCAGAGGGTTGTGATTAATGGATATTCTTCAGATAGGTGTAACGTCAGAAGTGGAGTCCTCTTCCAAGGATCGTTTCATGGACCACTGTTGTTTCTGATTTTCATAAACGATGCCAGGAAGGTATAAAGAGCATGATGTCAAAATTTGCAGACTATGTAAAAATTGGGAGAGCTTTTATGATCAGTGCCAAGTAGCACGCCTTTTGCGTGGCTTAAACAGGCTTCCAGAATGGTCTGAAAAGTGGCAGCTATTTTTGAACTCAACAAAATGCGAAATCTAACACTTGGGAAATAGCAATCCAAAAATAACTTAAACACTCGATGGAGTCGAAATAAAAACGAAATAAAGAGTCTGGGAATTATGATATGGGCGGATAAAATTTTCTGAGCAGTCTAAACCCGCGGGCAGAAAGCCCATGGTGTCTTATCGATGATTTGTCGAACAATATCCTGTAGAGATACAGAGGTAATAATTCCGCTACAAAAAGTAATTGTAAGACTGCAATGCTGTGTCCATGTATGGAGATCTTATCTAAATGAAGCCACTGAGTTTCTTGATAGGGTCAAAAGACGATCAACTCGCATGGTGAGATTGGCAAGAGGGAGATTGTACGAGGAAATATTTCGATTAAGTCGGCTACAGAGCTTGGTAATCAAGACCCTTGGAGAGAGAGCCTCGTTGAGGTTTATAAGGCTCTGAAAGGGTATAGTAAAATGAATGAAGGCAAACTTTTCATTGCTATAAATGAAACTGGAGTAGAAACCATAAATTCTAATTACAGGAAAAAGATTTAGATTATACATTGTGTGAATGTTGCTTCTAGCCAGCAAGTTTTTAATTATAATTATCAGTGATATTCTAATAATTACACTAGTTTACAAATTTAAGTTTCACTGGAGTTCACTTAATTGTTCACTGGAGTTTGAATTTCAATAGTGCCGAAATATGTTGCTGTGATTTCAAATATGACTTAGATTTTTTTTCTATCACATCAATTTAAGAAATAAAAAAGTATTGTTTTTTACGAAAGTATATAACTTTATTGTATTTAGTAATGACAAATTGATAGGATTTCATTTTCATATATCAGAAAATACGTAAATACTAACAAGTATTAATCAAATTCTGAAACTTTCATTAATCAGACATTCGTCTCTTTGTTTGAAAAGAACATTTAATCGTTTTTCTTTTATGTACAGTGCCAGGTTTCTCTCTTTTTAAACACCAGCAGTAGTCGGCCATCATGCTTTTATTCCACCATCCCTGGTACCTCTGCTCCATTTCCTTTATGTCCTGATGGAATCTCTCCCCTTGTTCTTCGCTCATCTGTGCAAGATTTTCGGGAAAAAATCAAGATGGGCAGGCAAAAAGTGAATTTTCATGCTCATATTGCAACCTAAATTGCGAAGCCTTTTGAGTATATTTTGAACAGTTTTCTCATAATCCTGTGATTTATATTTCCTAGAAAGTTTGCCGTTACACTTTTAAAAGCAATCCAGGCTTCCCTTTCAACGTCAGTCATAGTAATTTCAAACTGACTGTCTAAAACTAATATTCTAATTTGGAGACCAACGAAGATACCCTCCGTAAGTTTTGCGTCAAATAAACCGGGAAATTTACTGCAAAGGTACTGTAAGCAGTTGCCATCCTTATTCAACGCTTTAACAAATTGCTTGATTATGCCTAACTTGATATGCAGTGGAGGTAAAAGGATTTTATCTGGCTTCAACAAACCGGTGTAAATTTGTGCCTCTGAGGCCATTGCCTCTTTGTCCAATGCAGCGCTTTAGCTCTGCTATCCCATTCACAAATAAAGCGTGGCATTTTAGTGTACTCACCCTGTTGCCCCAACAACATACATAACACTTTTAAATCTCCACATAGTTGCCATTCGTGATCTTGATATTTAATTTTCTCCAGAAGCAACTTTAGATTGTCTTAAGTTTCTTTTAAGTAGACTGAAGGAGCAACTGGCACAGATGTGTACTTATCTCCATTACACAAGGGAACGCCTTTTAAACGAGTCTTAGAAGAGTCTATAAATAGGCTCCATTCACTAAGAACATATGATAAGGCACTTATTATACCAGCGATATACTGCAATATACGAGGGAACCTTCTTGTGAAAAATACTGTAAAAACTCCCTTTCACGATTTCTGTACCAGGAAAATGATGTACCTGGAGCAAGTAAGTTCTTCGCTTGAAGTCTGGATCCCAGAATTTCAGCAGCATACTTTGGAAGATCTAAGTCCCTTACTAAGTCGCTCAGTTCGACTTGCGTGAATTGCTGTGACGTTAAAATATTTTCTGTTTGATAACATTCGTCTTCACTAACCTCTTTAGTTTCTGCTTCAGTGGAAGAAGATGTGGACTCCAAAGTTTCTGGTGGAGGTTTTACAGGCCGATCAGGTGGGACCGGTCTTATGGCTGACGGTAGATCTGGATGTTTGATGTCCTTTTTATTTTTTGAATTGTAGCCCTTTAATGTCACAAAAACAAAATAACATTCGGCATGGCTTACTGGCTCGCGCCACACCATAGGAATAATAATTGGCAAGCACACCTTTTTTCCTCTCCTCCATTTTCTAAGATGTTCGACACATGTATGGCATACTTTATGCGGTGCCCACAATTTATTCTGATCACTTAGTTTTATGTCAAAGTATACATAATACGATTTTGTTACAAAATCGGTAATATTTCGCCTCTGTAAAATTCTGGGAATCATAGATGGGCGAGAAGAGCGGGGTGGGGCCGTCTACCTTTCTGGGTCAAAGTCGGCTACCTTGCAGTGTGTGTAGTTACGGGTTAAACATGCACAATCTGTTGTATTTGAGGCAAATAGTTGATACTGATTACCAATTTAGGGGTATAAAACTTGTAAACCATTGCAGAAACTATATTTATGTACACATTTGCGTACAATATCTTGTTAATGAATTGTGAAAAATCTTTACGTGATACAAACAAACGGACTTCGGTTTAGTAATCAGTAAACACGCATGAATAACTGCCACATACCTTTACTCAAACCCAAGATGCACTGTAAACCAGTGGTATTAGGATATCACTGTTGTTAGTCTAGCCGACAGCCTGGGGAAATTCATGCGTCAGCTGGAAAATTAACAACTTGGGAGGAAGTAACATAATAATGATATCCAAATTAAACTCTTTGAAATAAATAATATTACATAATTGAAGCCTTTTTTGTTTCAATTAACGTTTGCTGATATTATGAATTTTGTTTATTTAGAAACATTTTACTGAAAAAATATACAGAATGATGCTTATATTTAAATGACATTTTCTCCTGTTTCTAGGTGTGGGTATTCCTCCTAAGCTCTCTTATAACAGCTACTTTCATGGGATATTTGATACTGTTAATCTCTTCCCGACTATCTGGTACTTCCAAATGGAGTTTGTATGATATCTTCTGGATGCTGTTTGGAACTCTTACTGCAAAAGGCAAGGTTTTTTTGTTTTTCGTAATATTTTTACAAGGGCAGAACAAAAGATAGTGAATGTCAGTCTCTTGCAAGGTAGCATATTACACTTATCGGGGAACAAGTTTATTCTCCTTGAAAGAAGACTTCCACAAGATCTAGATATTTGTTTTAGACATCTTCCCAACTTTGAGCTTTCACCAGTATCACAGACTAGTCCATTCCTACACAAGGGGGTGTTGCTAATAATAAGCCAGCTCAAGTGTGGTTGTGCGGATTGAGATGTTGGCGACCACAACAGAGAACATGTCAAAATGCCTTCTTTACATCTGCAGTTCTATGGGTCCTGTCTGTACAATCAGCAGCAGATTCCTCTGGAGTTGACCATTAATTTTCTTGTATTATTGCTATTGAGTTTCGAGCTTCCCCTTTAAATGTAAATATAGTTTCGTCAATTATGCTGTTTTAAAAATATTCTATGTTCTAAATTATTTATATGATATCAGTAAAACAAAATAATAAATTAAGTTTTGTTATTTTTTTAGGGATGAATTCGTTCTTTCATTCTCAGAGTTTTCAAACATTTGCCTGTTTTTGGTTACTTTTCGCCTTCGTAATGGTGTTATCATACAGTACCTGCCTTCTTTCCTCTTTGACCATACTGAAGAACGAGAAGCACCTAGAGACAACAGATCAATTGTCCAGGGCATTAAAGCACAAACAAATAGCCTGCGGAACGCTAAGAGATAGTCCTCTCATGTATACAATCTTGGTGAGTCAATTATACCCTTAGCGACATTTTTGTAATTGAGAAAACATTTAATGAAGTGGTTATTCACTATTGAAGCTTAATGGGAGATGTTATTGCACAGCCTCATGGTTTTGATTTTTTGTGTTCAAGTGAAGTCTTCTAAAGAAATTACATATTTCTAAAGAAACATGTAATTTCTAAATGGAAAGTGACGCAGATCTAGGTAAGATCTAGGTTACACATTAGCATTAGCATTAGCATTAGCATTAGTAGAGGCATTTGATGCAAGAAAGCAAGCTTATGCAGCATCAGCCAAAAAAAAAAAAAAAAAAAGTAACATAAATAAATAAAAATAACCACTTCCACTTCACCCCTCTGTTCGTTCGAAATACCTGTCCAGCTGAGCCTTAAACTTATTTAGGCTATCAACTTCCACGACAAGGGATGGAAGTCTGTTCCACCCACCAACCACCCGTTGGCTAAAGGCAAATTTCCGCACATCTATCCTACATCTGTCTTTCCTCAATTTGAATTTATGCCCTCTCAGGTGATTTTTCTGAGCTAGAGGAAGAATCCCATCAGCATTGAGCATGCTCAAACCATTCAAGGCTTTGTACACCTCTATCAGATCACCCCGCTGGTGCCTAGTTTCCAGACACTGTAATTTGCAAAACTTAAGCCTTTCTTCGTAAGAGAACCCCTTTGTCCCATTCACCAATCTAGTTGCCCTTCTCTGTACTCGTTCCAGCAGCTCTACATCCTTCCTGAAATGAGGCCTCCAGGCCTGTATACAGTACTCTAGGTGTGGCCTGACCATTGCCTTATACAAGGGAATAATCACCTCCTTATCCCTGCTAGAAAAATTCCTATATATCATTGACAATACACCATGAGCTACTCTTGCAGCTCGTCTGCACTGCTCAGAGAACTTCATATCTGCCTGCACCACCACCCCCAGGTCCCTTTCATTCTCTACCACTGTCAGTGTAGTACCACAGAGTTGATACGTTGCTCTGGGGTTGCTGTTTCCCATATGTAGTACTTTACATTTGTCAATGTTAAACTTCATTTGCCACCTCGAAGCCCATCTGCTCAACCTTTCCAAATCCTGTTGCAGCAGCATAGTGTCAGTAGTGTCCTTGACAACCCTGCCAACCTTCGTATCGTCTGCAAACTTGGACATTAAGCCTGATATACCATCATCAATATCATTTATAAATACAGAAAACAATAAAGGCCCCAATACTGAACCCTGAGGGACTCCACTAATAACATTAGTCCACGATGAGCAGTGTCCATTGATTACCACTCTCTGTCTTCTCCCCCTCAACCACCCCTTTATCCATAGCAGCAACTTGCCTCCAATGCCACACTGCTCCAATTTGTGCAGCAGTCTTCCATGTGCAACAGTATCAAAAGCCTTTCTAAGATCCAAGTATATAATATCAAAGTTATTCCCTGCATCCAGTTCTTTTGTGACTGCATCATAGTATCCAATCAAATTGGTCAGGCAAGACTTCCCCTTAACAAAACCATGCTGTGTCCTAGCTATAACTGAAGTCTTGTCTAGATGATCCTGCAGTGCTTCTTTCACCAGTGCCTCCATTAATTTTCCGGGAACAGAAGTTAAACTCACAGGTCTATAATTACTTGTGTCAGCCTTTGATCCCCCTTTGTGAATTGGGGTCACATTTGCACATCTCCAGTCAATGGGTACCTCCCCTGAGTCCAAGGAAGCTCTCATAATTATGGCTAAGGGTTTGCTTACCTCCTTTGCTGCCTCCTTTAATATAACTGGATAGATCCCATCCACCCCAGGTGCCTTTCTTGTGTTTATCTTCAACAATTTCTCCTCCACTTTGCTCTCAGTTATTACAAGATTCTCTAGCTTACTGCTAGAGTTGAATACACCTCTGGCATTCCCCTCGCTGAATAACTCCTCATGTGTGAATGTCGATGCAAAATATTCATTTAGTTTGTTAGCTACCCGAGCAGGGTCATCAACAGTTGACCCATCGATCTCAAGTGGACCAATCTGATTCATCCCCTTCCTTCTAGAGTTTACATAAGTAAAGAACTCTTTGCTGTTTTTCTTCGCATCCCTTGCCAAGGATCTCTCGTAATCTGCCTTCGCCTGCCTAACCTCCTTTGTAACTTGGTTACAGATCAACTTGTATCTATCATAGGCGTCCGTGTCACGTGTTAATTTGTATGTATCCCATGCATTTTTCTTCTCTGCCATATGCCTCATTAGTTCATCTGTCAACCATTTAGGCCTAAACCTTGAACAATATTTCTTAGTTGGTATGTAAAGCCTAGTAGCTTCCACGATAAGTTCTTTGAATGCTTCCCATTTTGAATTTGCTGTTGGCAATATCATCAGTTGATCCCACTGTATAGAATTTAAATACTGTCTCAGTCCATTGTAGTCGCCTTTACGAAAGCAATACCCCTTCCCTTTACCCCTAATGGTAGTTACCTCTTTGAGTAACTCCCACTTCAGCACACTGTGATCACTGCCACCAAGTGGTTCATTTATCTGCAGATTCTTAATGCATGAAGAATCACTACTGATAATCAAATCAAGAGTATTACTCCCTCTAGTTGCCTCCCGAACATGCTGATGTAGAAAACAATCATCCAATAAATCCACAAAAGCCTTGCTACTGTGTGAGTGACCAGCCCCCAAATTCCAGTCAATATCTGGGAAATTAAAATCCCCCATTATAAGACTCTCTGATTTACTGGCCCACTCTATTTCTCCGAACAGTTTCTTATTATACTCATCAGAGTCATTAGGCCTATAGCACACTCCTACTCTCAATTTTGATCTCCCAATGCTTATGTCACACCAAACTGACTCGACACTGCACTGTCCAGCGATGTCGACTGGCTTCACTTCCTTGGATTTTATGTGTTTTTTAACTAATAGCATAACCCCTCCTCCCTTCCTATCCTGTCTATCCTTTCTGTAGACATTGTACTCCCCAAATTCCAGTTCTGCATTTCTTATATCTGTGTGACACCACGTCTCTGAAATCCCCACAATATCTGCCTTTGATGTTTTGAGCAATACCTCAAATTCATCAAATTTATTTACTAAACTCCTAGCATTGGTGTACACACAAGTATACATGCACCTGTTCTTTTTCTTAGCTACCCTAACACAACCCATGTGTTTACTTGTACCCCAATGATTCCCAGCAGTCTCTGAAATATCCTGCGTCTTATTTTCCAGGCTGCGGCTCATTCCAATAGAAGCAGTGCAAGAATCACTTTCACCTCTGCCAGTGGCTACTGTTAATCTATTAGTCCTTGTATCCCCCCAATCTAGCAGTTTTCCGACCCACCTAACATTGCCTCGATAGCATCAGCAAACATTCTTGCACCCTTTCTATTTAAGTGTATCCCATCCCTGTAGAAGCAGTCTCTCCTGTTAACAAGTACAGACCAGGCTGAAAAAAATTCTACCCCTTGAGCCCTGCACAATCTTTCCAGGGCCGAATTGATTGACAGGGCTCTCATCATATACTCCCTCCTATCGTGTCTGGGCAGAATTGCAGACACTTTCAATTTCAACCCTAAATTGGAGCGTCCATTTATAACTCTGCCAGAAAAAGTATTAAAATGGATGGATCCTATTCATCATAGTACAAGGTACAAGGTACAAGGTATTCGTGTAATGATTGCGGCCTCCAGGGTTTCCCCTATATACCGCTGTATCTTCTGTAGTTTATTTATAGCCGGCAAGTGTGTGTAAATGTATGTGTGTATGTTTTAGTGTAGGTTCTGATGGGTGTTGTTTGCCGGCCCTGGAGACTTTGCAGCCTGGAGGCAGGGGGGGGGAAGCCACCTGCGTCCAGACTCCCGTACCTTGCCACGAGGAGGCGCTCCAGGGGTTAGTAACCGCAAAGAGGGTTTCCAACCAGTGGTAAACCCGTGAAAGTTATGGGAAGGAGAAGTAGGACAAAGAAAGAAGAGAGATATTCTCTTAAGAAAGGAGCAGAAAACGGTAGGATGAATTAACAACTAAGAACAGAGAGGAAAGTTAGGTTTTCTCCGACTGGAAGAGGAGCCCAACCTCAGCCAGCCAGAGAAAGGAAAACTCAAGAAACAAATTTAATTGTGTCTGAGACACCAAGAAAATAACTTAACTTAACTTAGCATCTAATTACAAAATTTTCCAAAAATTTACAGTGAGAAGACAAGACTTCTGAGAAGCCCAGAAGAACTTGTCTGAACAATAGTTGGTAAGAGTTTTAAACAGTTACACTAAATAACAAGCAATCTAATAACCTTCAGTGATTTTGTTAGAACTGCATTTCTAGTATCTTAACACACAATGAGGAAAACTTGAGATTTAACAAGGCTATTAACTCCGAGAATCATAATAAAATTAAGTTCACAATTACATAAAAAGAGGAAGTTGTAATTCTAAACAATAATTTTTTTTTTTTTTTTTTTAATCCAAAATTTTGAGTTAAACAGGATGAGCTGTGTTTAGCATCTTTCGTCTTCTAAACACGGAGTTAGCATAGTTACAAAAAGCTGAGAAGGATTCTGATGTTTCCAAAAATTTTGGGAAATCATCTAGGGTGTAAACATTAGTGTCTAACATGAGCTGGTAACGTAAATCTAAATATATGTTGCAATTTAGGACTAAATGTTCCACCGTCTCCTCAGCTCCACAATGACAAAGAGGAGAGGGGACCAGTCCAAACCTAAAAAGGCGGGAGTTAAGGCCGTGACACGTAAGAAGAAAAGAGGAAAAAAGTCCTGGTTGAAGCCAGGAAAGATTCTTAGATTTTACAAAGACTTTAGGAAGGAAGGAGAAAGTAATTCTGCCAAGGGAAGAGTCATCCCAAGAGAGCTGCCACTCATCAAGGGCTAAACTGAGCAGTCGAGAAACTTCAAGGTCGGTAGAGTTATTATAATTATTTTCAAAAACACCAATGGAAGCAGGGGTAAAACGCCTCCTGTGAAATTTAAGAAATGCAAGGATAATTTCTAAATGAATGGGAAGGCGCCCATTCAGAACTAGCAGGGCATCAGTAGAAACAGTTCTACATGCCCTGCTCGTGGCCAAAAGGAAGGATCTTTGCATCTGTAGAAGAATTTTAATGATGAGAGAGTTTTGAACACGGGAACCCCACGCACCCGCGCCATATGTAACAATTGGGAGGAATATAGATTTGTAGTATAAACCCAATGTTCTAGATTTGAGGTTCCAAAGAGATCTGGCAATGTGAATTAACCAGCCAGTAGTTGATTTAATTTTTACCTTTAGGAATTTGCAGTATGGAATGAAAGAAAGACGATCATCAATCACCACCCCAAGGTATTTAAATTCACGTACAACCTTGATTGTTTGGTTGAGAAGCCTCACCACAGGAGGACGATTACGATTTAACAGACCTTTTAAGAGAAGCTGCTTTGTCTTAGATACAGAAATCGAAAGTTTATGAAGTGAGCACCATATGTGTAGATCATCCAAGATGTGGTTAGACTTTGTTTCAAGCTCAAGGCGAGAATTCCCAGGGATCAGCAGGGCGAGATCATCAGCATAGGCAATATTAACAATATAGCCATGAGGGGCATTTAGCCATCCATCAAGGACCACGTTCCAGCAGACTGGGCCAAGAATGGATCCCTGAGGACAACCCCTAGAAACCGGTCTCGAAACCGAGCAGAATAGTGAATTGCGCTTTCTCTCAGGAGCCCTTAAAATGTCACCAGTACAAAGTTTGTACACTGAAACCCATAAACCTCCTCTTATTCTTCGCCGAAAGTTCTTTTGCTGAATTACGCTGCACAAATTGAAAGCCTACCTTATCATCGAACACGACAAGTTAAAATAGGACCTCTTGTTAAGCAATTATTATTAAAATATTGTCTATTATTTAAAAACATCAAAAAAAAATTAATATTCAAGAAAGAAATTTCTAGAATATTCAAGAATATTGCAGAAAGGTGTAGAAGTCTCTTGAATGTGGTATTACATTGTACAAAATTCAGAATGTACTGTAGCAGAACGTTATAGACGATTCTAGAATATTTAGACAGCAACTATTGCTTCAATATTTTAGAACATTGTAAACGATTTTAGAGTGTTTTGCAATAATACCCTGGTGTGAAAAACGTAAGGACCAACACTATTTCTAAAGGTTACAACCATAAAATCTTTACTTAAGGTGCTCTTTACTGAGAGAGCAGATTCAGACTCAGCAGCGATTCTGGACGTCAGCTAATCTGGCGAGAGGTTGGCACACGGTATCACCCCGCAAACATCACTGAAAGGGATCGATATGGCGGTCGAGGTGTTCTTGTCTGGGGAGGCGGCGTTATCTTGGATGGACGTACACAACTCCAGATACTGGAAGGCTGTAACCAGTGAACTGAAGGAAGGATTACTGAGGTAATCCTTCCTTCGGGACCAATGACACCTCTGTTCCGAGGTGCCATTGGCCCCGAGTTCGTGTTTATGGATGATAACGCCACACCCCATCGCACTGCAGCTGTTGATATACTTTTGGAAAGTGAGGACATTGCTCGTATGGATTGGCCTACCCATTCCACAGATTTAAATCCCATCGAACACATACGGGACGCTCCGGGGAGACGCCTAAGGGCACGTCCACACCCACCAGAAAATGTTCACCAGTTGAAGATGGCGCTGACAGAGGAATGGACGATGTTACTGCAAGAACTTATCAACAACATTGTTCTAAGTATGGACAGGCGGTGAAAAGCCTGCATTGACATAAGGGATGGCCATATCTCCTACTGAGGACCACCTCTTCCCTTTGTTCCATCTTTGGCAGTGATGCATCTGTATCATGGCAGCCAGTGCTATGTTGCCATTTTTGAATAAAGTTCCACTGTACCGTTTTGTTTCTGTTGTTGTGTCCGTGTTGTTTCCTTCATCATTTCTGTACCTCACGAGATTCCTTTGGTATGTTTTTCCCATATCCAAGCCACTCCTATGAGAAGCTACAGGTAAAAACCTGACTGGTCCTTAAATTTTTCACACCAGTGTATAAATTGGAAATAAGATTGTAACTTACAAAGTAGAATAGCCGTCATTCACAAAGAGTGTTTGATGTCGTTTTGTATGTTTCTTATGATAAACAAAGCAAGAAATAAGGTACTGAGTGTTGAAAAAAGAAATACTCTTATAACTCTGAAAAAAGAACGTTGTTCCCAAAGAGGGTTTGACAAAAAACTAGGTATGTCATTGAAACGAGTACAAACTGCAGTTCGATAGTTGAAGGAGAATAGCAGTTTAGAGGAAAAATCACAACCAACAGGAATTATGCGTAACACCAGAGTAACAATATAACACAGAGCATAACAGAGATTGCGAAACAGAACTGACGAATTACTGCATCAGAACACCGAGTTGAGTTGTTCAATGGGAATGTCTGCGCTGGTAGCACAGTGTTAACGTCACCGTCCTCCCCACACCGGTTGGAAAAGACCTGGGTTCAAATCCCGACGATGATGCGAGGAACTTTATGAGCGTTTTTTCACTCTATGGTTGAGTTCGTCGGTTTCAAGCGTACATGGCAAGGGTTTTCCCCCAGAAACTGTGTTTTTGTTCAGCAAAACAGGCTAATCGACCAGAGAACACACGCAATTTACAGACACAAATACGGGTATATGTAAGAAATTATCCAGTGACCCTACTACTGTAATAGTTGGTTTGGTTTGTTTAATGGAAATAGAGATCTTCGTTTTAAACAATCAAGATTTTATGGTTGTGTAGCGGAAAATCTAAACTATTGGCTTGGGCTAAGAGCCATCAACATTGAACAATTGAAGAGTGGTAAAACGTCTGTGGATGGATGAATCCAAATTTGAAATTTTTGCATCCAAGCGTAGAGTTTATGTGAGACGATCGACTGAATTTAAAATGGTGGCACATGGTTTAGTGGCTACAGTCAAGCATGGTAGTGGTTCCATACCAGTTGATCTGGGCTGTTTCTGTTTTTCTGTAGTGGGTGACATCGTCAGAATTGAGGGAATTTTAAGAAATGAAGGTTATAAAAACATTCTTGAACACAATGATGCAATGTCCTCTGGTCTGAGTCCTTGTTGAAGAAATTTTATGTTGTGTTACATGGCCCTGACACACCTGAAGCATAGCTCTATGATGTGTGAGGGTCGTGTAACAACTTACCAACAGGAGAAGTATTGCAAATTATGGTTTAGCCACCTCAATCGTCTGATATAACGCGGACTCGACTTCAGGGACTAGGTAATCATCTAGATTGTCGTGTCTATACTATAATAATTAATAAAGCGAATAATCCAGTTTCTTGAATTTGTTTATTTATTCATGAAGTTTTCCTGCGCTGTCAAATAGTGAATAAGAACTGCTAATGATGGTGGATATTTCAAAATAATTACCATCATTATCAGAAAAATTTAATTTATTAAAGCAATATCAGTTTTTAAAAGTACTTTTCTCTGTTGTATACGTAAAGTACCCCTTTATTTCTCATAGAGTTCCACAACTGGTGTTCTTAACGAAGTCCGGATTGGCATCGAACACGATCCGTCCTTGAATTGTGGTAAAGTAAAGGAGAGTGTAGCAAAGATTTTAAAAGACAATTACTGTTTCATTATTTATAAAGATGATTCAGAATTCCTTGTTCACGAAAATGGACACGACAATTTTCTCACATCAAAAGACAGTTTTTATATTAGTCCTATTAGCCATTTCATCCCAAAAGGGCATCCTTGTACGGAGATGTTCTCTATCGTGTAAGAAATTATTATTTTTTTCCTTTATGTTATTTAAGCTTTGGTTATTTATAACGCGAAATATGAAGGGGGAGATATGAAAATTTCTTGACCTGAGTATGAAGGATATATTTGAGGAGTCTTGTAACATGTTATTTTTCAAAATAATGCCATTTCGAGTCAATATATTTTGCCATAGATGTTGCAATGTGTTGAATCCAGCTGAGAAGAAAGTTTTCTCTTGGGCCTCCAGGTATGCATCCACTCTAGCAATGGCTTCAGTGTCACTGAGAAAATGGATGCCTACCATTTTTAAAATTAGGAAATAGGTGCAAGTCCGATGGTGTCAGATCTCATGAATATGTGGGATGGTTCACATTTCAAAACCTCAGCCTCATGGCAATGAGCACTGCATATAGCAGAAGAGTTGTCTTGGTGGAACAACATTCCTTTAGCGAGTTTGTCTCTAATGTTTTTACACAAATGGTCAGTGTGATACGTTCCACTGACTGTGTGGCCTTTCTGATTGTCATCCAGTAGCAACTTCCATCAGCATCCCAAAAAAAAAATCCATTCAATCATTATTCCAGCAGAAGAACTCGACTTGGCTTTCTCTGGAGGGGTACGAGATCTGTGTTTCTACCGCTTGGACTGCTCGTCTCTGGCTGAAAGTAGTGAACCAATGTCTCATGCATGGTCACAAATCTTGTAATAAAATTCACTAGACCTGCTTGAAAATAATGCAATTGTTCACTTCTCTTGACAGCTCTTGCGCGTTCTTGATCTGCTCGTCAATAAATGAGATCTATCATGCTGATACTTTTTTCATAGCGAGAAGCTCTGTTATTATCCAGTACACGCATTCAGATGAGATGCCCAAGAGGCTGCAGAATACTGAACTCTCACTCATCGATCACTCATCACCAGATCATTTACACTCTCAACAACTTCTGGAGCGATGGAAGATGAAGGTCTTCATTCACATCGCGGGTCATCTTCCAGGTTCTCTCTCTCTCTCTCTCTCTCTCTCTCTCTCTCTCTCTCTCTCGTTTAAATTATGTTGTAGGATTTTAGGAGCATCAGCGACTAAGACTATATTGCTCAGTATATATCATATGTGATTTGCATGTGTTCTGTGGTCCATTTTGTGTTTTCTAGAGGAAAAATCCCATTTCCGGGAGAAAATGCCATGCTACCCCCGCGAGCAACTTTGTGAAAAAGGCCCATAAATGTTCCTCGCGTCATTAATGGGACTCGAACTCAGGTCATTTCCACCCCATGAATGGAGGACAGCGATTATACCAATTGTGCTACCCACGAGCGCATATGAAGGGCCATTCTTCCCTAATGTTATTAACAAATCCTCGTTAATTGATTTTGACGCTAGTCCCTTTGTCAACCAAATATTGGATGAGTGCACGGTGACTGATTTTGTTCATCTTTCCTCATTCACACAAGTTGTTTGATTAACACTGTACCGCTACCCTTCGTACTCAGGTAACGAACTTTTCAAACGCCCCTGGTATTAAGTTATATTTTCTTTTGAAATAGGCGTGTTACTTTGTTTCCTTTAAAGAAACAAGAACACTTAAACAGTTTCAATATGCTTAATGCTCACAGCTAAAAAATGACCCTTAATACTATTGTAGGGCCGGCCTTCTTAAGTAAGTTCTATCTGCTTAAGGAAGCTGGCCCTACAACAGCATTAATTTGGCAGACACAACTAACAAGTGTGTATTATTTCGTCATTTAAACATCAAACTTTAAAGATTAAACATTAAGCTATTTTATTGAAATAACCATATCAAGCTGCAGCTGATTATTTTTTCTTTTCGTTTTCCAGCATAATGAAGCTTCATGACGCAGGATTAATGATTAAGATCAGAAATGATGACTTATTTAAACTGGAGTTAAAATCAAGAGGAAATTTTTCAACTGTGTTACAAATAGAGGAACCTTCCCACGTACTCCACCTTAATCATCTACACATGGTGATGGGACTATTGATTGCGGGATACCTTATTTCATTTTTTGTTCTCTTCTTGGAAATATTACTGTATAGACTGCAAATATCTCCGCAAAAGAGGTTACTGAACGCATTACAAGTGTAATTAGAGCAGTGAGACCATGTGTTGATGTTTAAATGAATCTGTGACCTGCTGAGATTTAATTTTACCGATATCGAAGTCGCTATATATGCAGCTTGTTTTTTTATATAAAATGATGGTGTGTAATTGTACGTTGGTCAGAAATAACAAATGGATGCGCGAGTTTCTTGTTGGAGTATAATTAGTGGAATTAAAAAAGACGCCTTTCTCGTTTTGCTTATTTTTTGAAGGTATTTGAGAGAATTATTGCTGCAGGGTTGTTAGACCTTGTTGGTTTAAAAGTAGGCGTGCAATGGTAGGCTCACATGTAATTTATTATTATTATTTTTATTTATTTATTTTTTTTTCAAAAGAGGTCACGTACCGTGCAAGCCGTTAGATGCATTTGTGTCCTTCATTATTCGCATATAAATGTCGAACCATTGCCTAAACCACAATTATATTAATTTGTGATATATAGCTGTTTTAAATGAATCTAAGATTGAATACGTATTTTCCTTTCTTCTGTATTGTAGGAAAATATTTATAGTGCAAAAAGTTCAACGTTTATTTGCTTATTTCTAAGGTGAACTACGCTCACTGGCCAAAAAATAAGAAACCTTTATTGAACATCTAATAGGACCACCTCTTTCCCGAATTACTCCGAATTATTAGTTATTTATCACCTGCTGCATTGAGGTCAGTAGAGAACTCCTAAGCCTAATATTTCCTTTGCAACATATCTTAGGTATTTTCAATTAGATATAAAATCTAGAGAATTGGCAGCCATAGGAAATATTGGAAATATTGAGAATGTTCCTTGAACAATTAAAATACAATTTTTCATGGTGTATAGTGCGTTTTCGTCTTGAAAAACTACATTGTCCGAGCTTGTAGCACAGTGGTATCGTCACCATACTCCCCACACCGGGTGGAAAAGGCCCAGGTTCGAATCCCGTCGATGACGCGAGGAACTTTAGTGGGCTTTTTTCACTCCGTGACTGAGTTAGTCGGTCTCAGGCGTAGATAGCAAAACAGCAAATCAGCCAGAGAATGCGCGCAATTTACAGAAAAAATAAATATATGGGAATATGTAATCATTTACGGGGTAACCCTAATATCATAATTTGGTTTTGAAAGATTCCATCGCAATCCTGATCCATTTGGATGTCACCGACATTCTTTCATGTATGGCAAGATGGGCTTGCTGCCTGGGAGCCTAAAATACTGATCGAAGTGTTATTCAAATGACACTTCAATATCAGTTCCATCACTGTCAAGTATCTGCAAAAAGATTGCATACGAGAACTCTTTATTGCATACAAAAGGCACTCGCCGTATGTCAGGGGTTGTAAACCTCCCAGATCTTTACCTCCCAAACACTTCTCGTTCATTTCCCAAATATACTTGGTCTCAATTCCGATCTCAGTAATGTCCATTTCCACTTACAGTCTGCCAAGCCACACTTCCTGACAAAATCTCAATTATCGGTTGACTCAGCATCTGCTCATCTCATTTGTCATAATTATTCGCTGTACTTTTGCTTCAAGTTCGGTACCTGGTAGTATTTGTTCCTTTGCTTCAAAGGTGGTGCTTGTGCACTCAGATATTCTTTTCCAGAGATTTAGTAATTTGGAATCTTCACTTTTCGATCTTCCCTTGCAAAATCTCTCTACCACCATTACGCTAAATTCATCTGTTACCACTATCCATCTCCGTAAATCACTTGGAACTCTTTTAAACTTGACTTTCCCCAGTTCAACTTCCCTAACAGTGAGATAATTTTCCTTGGTGATTTTAATATTCACAAATCCAGTTTGCTTCCGTCTTCTAGTCAAAAGGACTCAACTAGTCAAGATGCTGAGGCGTTTATAATTAATAATGACCTACTACTGTTCATATACTACCAAAAAACTGACAATACTAACCACCCAGCCAACGCTCTTGATCTTTTCTCACAAACTATTCTATCAAATACATGGCTGAGGAAAATGTTCCTCGACCATGTTCCTGCACTTCAGATCATAATTTGGTTAGGGTCTGTTCTGCAATGGAGCCTTTCTCTAGTTGTTGTTCTTAACCGTGTGCTGTTTGACATAACAAGGGTTCAATTGGGATGATCTGTGAGATTTCTATTATTCCTTTTCTTTGTTGGATTGCTGTTTTAAATCTGTTTATATCAAAGTTTGCTCAGATCGTATCAGTGAAATTATTCTTCTTGGGATAAAAGGTTTTTTTCCAAATTCCGCATTAAAATCTCGTCCTTTAACTAAACCTTGGTTTTCTAATAAATTGGCTAAAGCTGTTCAAGATAGGAATGTTGCATATCGCAATTTACTTGCATTCGTATCTCCAGGTTCATATTCTGCTTACACACCGAAGCTTGCATCAATTTCAAAGCAGTCAATAATCAGTCCAAACTAGATTTTGAAGAAGTGTATCAAACTTGCTTATTGTCCATATGGTAGTCGGGCATTCTGATGATCTTGCCAAAATTATTGGTCGCAACTTTAGCTCATCTCTATCCCACCACCGGTAAAACCCGATGGTTCTGTTGCCACCTTAGATTAAAGTTGACCTGCTATGTAGTATACTACTTTATTTCTATGTCTTTTATTGATGATCTCGCAAATCACCTCTACCATTTCTATTTCATTCCATTCAATGAATTGAACTCCATTCAATTCACTCACATCAAAGAGATGTCAAAAGAATTTTAATTAGACCTTAATGCCAAAAAAGCGCTAGATACAGATGATATCTTTCCACTCGTTCTCAAAACCTGTGCTCCTGAGCTCATTTCTGTTCAATGTCGCCTTTTTTACACTTTATTATTTCACTAGTGTTTTTCCTTCTTTGCTTATATCCAGCAGGTTTCTAAAATGATGGCAATTCTCTCTCATCTAGTTATTTTCCATATACGCTTTCTAACATAATTAAGAAATCCTGCTAACGTAAGGAAGAAATCCATTAGGGTCTGTCTTATGTTACCATCTGTTGAGAAATTGAGAAATTCAATGGAAAAGTTCCGTGAAACTTAAATAGTTACTGTTGACATTTCAAAAGCATTTGAGAAACTTTGCCCTGCACAACCTGCTTCAACTCCTGGAATATGCACTACCAATTTCTTAAATGTTAATATTCATGTATTTCTGTAATGAGACAAAGATAACTCGATTGACTTCAAACTTTCTAAATCTGAGTCCTCTTGATATCTGGCAAAAAAAAGGATTCTTCTGATCCTGTGCTTTCCTTCGACGACAGTAACATTTCTAAACAGGATCACATATCTCTACTAAGAATTACGCTCTCTTCTAATCTCTCTTGGCATAAACATATCACAAATATCGCTTCCTTTGCATCAAAAAACCGGGTTTTCATTTTCTCTCTCAGCGTTAATTTTTCATCTAATCACCTGCTCGCTCTGTACAAATCTGCCCTACTATGGAAAATTCTTCCCACATCTGGATCAGTGCGCCATAACTTCTTTGAGGCTTCTAGATTCCATTCAAAAACCAGGAGTCAAGTTGATTAATGACCGATCTCTTACAAAGTCTCTCCACTCTCTGTGAATGGGTTTCTATAATTCCCTCCCTCACTCTTCCAAACTAGTCCGCAGACTTGCCGCAACCAATCAGTATTCTTTTACCTGTCCAACTTTAAATTCGTAGAACCAAGTTTGCTGCTTACACATTCATTCCTTCAACTTCGGTTTTCTGGAACAACCTTTCTTCGTATGTATTTCTTGAAAATTACAGTCTACAGTAATTCAACTCTAATGTCAACTATCTTCTTTCATCTTTTAACCCATGCACTGTAGTATGTACTATACGTTCTAATACACTACTCGATAAAATTAAAAAAACACGTGGTGTAACTCGTGCAGCTTGCGATGAAACAGGACAAAATGTTGTATGGCGGTGTACTATAGAATAATGATGATATGAGGAGACAGCGAGAAATTTCAGCTACGTAAAAGGGACATTTATAGGGATTGTATAAGAATTATGAAAAATGTCACATTACAGAAGTCGATACAAGATCCTCGAAAATATGGTCACATATATCAATACGGCGTATGATTCCCTCCAACGGCTAAACAGACTCGAGAGCGGTGAACAATGCTCAATATAAGGGTATACGTAAGATTCTGTGGCAACAAATCCCATCCTTACACCAGAGCAGACCTTACCTCACTAAGTGACCGAAGAGTTGGCTTTTTACTTGCAATGCGCTGCCCAAGGGCGTCCCACACATATTCAATTCGATTTAAGTCTGATGATTGAACTGGCCACGGCAGCCTTTGGGTATCTTCAGTTTCAATATCTTGAAAGTCATAAGTTTCACCACATGAGCTCTGTGTGTAGTAGCGTTGTCGTACATGAAAAGAAAACCTGGGCCAATCGCACCCCTAAAAAGTTGCACACAGGGATCGGGGATCTGTTCTCGGTACCTCTACGCAGCTACAGTACCCCCATCAAAAACAAGAAGAGGGGTGCTGCAGTTGATAATTATTTCGCCCCACTCGACACCCCTCCACTGTAAGTATACCTTCATCTGATGTTGTAGGGATGGTAGCGTATACCTCGAGGTCTCCAGATCATATAACGGCTAGAATATGTTTGCAGGCTAAATCCGGACTAATCAGAGAACAGAACTGTACTCCATTTGTCAGAGCTCCAACTCACATGATCATGGCACCAGTTTCGACGAGCTCTGTGGTGGTTTGGGGATAATGGGATACAAACCGGTGGCTTCCTTCCGTAAGAGTTCACTTGAGTCCACTTGAGCTTTTTTAACACAATCCGGTTTGAAATGGTTTCACCTGTCGCTGCAGCAACCTCAAGAGACAGTTGATGATAGGACATCGTAGGGTACCGTCTTTCTGTTAGAGCCAGATAGCGGTCTCTTCTGGTTGACGTAACGCTCGGGCGACCTTGGCCAGTTCTTCTAATGGCTCCTGTCTCCTGAAACTGTTTCCATAGTGCCGAGACGACACTGCATAACACATTAAGCCAATGCTACATCCGCCTATGAGTGTCCGGTTTCCAGTCGTCCAGTGGTCCACCATCTCAAAAAAATCATCTAAATGACGATGACTTGCCATCCTGAGTACCGGAGATGTGGCTATCTCATTAGGGATTGAAGTGATGGAAATGAAGTGATGTGGTCACAATCTGTGTTTTTATAGGCATGAATAATTTGCATTATGTATGGTTCTGTCAAATAATACTCGGAGTTTGTGCCAAGATGTCTATTATATGAAATATTGGCCTTTGGCGACACTGTTCGCAATAAAATATTCATGAAAAACATTTCGTTCTGTTAATTTTGTCGATGGTGGGAGATCGAAGACTTGTATCTTTCGTATGTGGAGGTTTCATAAAAAAAAACAATCCGGTTAAAAATTAAGCGTTGCAAGTTGAATTTCTTCTGATAAGACAAAAAGATATTCAGTGGTGGTAACATGACCTCCTAATGGTATGATTGCACCTGGTCCCAACTAACAGAACATACTCCATGCCATGATACCATCTCCAGTCGCTTGAGATAGTCTCGACACGAGAAGGTCTGGATGCGTCGTTTTTTAGGTTCACGCCACACTCTCACTCAATGATTAGCGTAGAAAAAATGTGTAAATCGAGGCCCGTCAGACCATATGATCGTTTGTCTCTGTTCGCAGTTCAGTCTCGGCGGTGATGGCAACACTCCAGTTGAATATTTCGATTTTTTACAGAAATAGTTGGCTTTCGTATAGGTATGCGACTACCAGATCCCAGTATTTCATTTCCCGTGGCACAGTCTGTTTTCCTTTGCCTACATTGAAATTTTCAGTCAATGCCGCACGTTGGACCTTCTATTCTGATATATAATTCGTTTTAAATTGACCTTCTGCCCATTTCTTCCTTTTTGAACTGTATTCTCCTTTTGTCTTCCACCCATTGTAAGTCTGAGTTAGTGAATTTCGACAAACTAGTAATTTCCTTTTTCCTCAAATGTGGCTTCTGCTAATGTGCTCCAATAATGACACCTTTCAGACAATCGAAAAGAACACATACCTTCCCATTAACTGGGTCGATTACGATGTCCCAAGAAAGCTTAAATATTTATCGGATACCAAGGATCTTGCGATCATATCATGTGACAACTTATTTGCATACTATAAGTTCAATTAACATGGCTCCTGGATTGTCTATCATAAACAGTTGAAATTTAATTGTTTCAGTTGTTAAAGGAAGCTTATCTTTTAAAAATGGTAATATTTTTTCCATTTTATTCTCCTAACATTCTTTTCCTTTGACCAAAACAAATATTTTAATTATTAAACGTTTAAGTGGTCTGATTTATTTGCTTTGCCCCTCATATTGACCATATTATAGAACAATGAATCGATCACAGAAAATTATAACAAAACTCTAGTAGTTAAATTAAATTTGTTCTTTTTATATGAAAAAAACAAGTAATAAAATCTTAATTTACTTAACCAAGTATGAAATATGTTTTCCCCAGGGTCATTGATAAAACTAATAATATTCCAAGATATATAACTCCAAAATAGAGAGGAGAATTGACTGAGGTGTATAACGCTCTGAGAGCTGAAATCGAAATGCGCCCGAGTTGAAATTTCCCTGTTATAAATGATTCCAGAATTAGAGCCATAAATTGAAACTACGGGGATGAGAAAGGTTTAGACTGTATTGCAGGAAGTTTTCTTTTAATGAGCGAGTTGTTAATTATTTGAATACGTTGCGTCCATCGGTGATTCACGTGATAGATTGGGAAAATTCGAAGTCAGCTGGATAGACACCTACATGAGGTGGGAGTCAATAGATGGTATTATTATTTAGTTTTTCGGGTGGGGAAGCAAAAGCCCAGAACTTCCTTTGCACTATACAGCTAATACTAATACCGGTACATTGAAACTTGAAAGGATTGGTAAACACGACGTAATCTAACCGATATAATGGCTAAGACTGGTGGAGTGAATGGTAAACAACTATAGATTGGCATTCACGTGATCTGCTGTTCTACCTTAAAATAATCTACAGCTCTCGTTTGAAGTTACCTTCATTATTAATCCATAGTTATAACACAAGCTATCGATTGCTGGTGCAAATATGCACTGAAAAGCAACAAAAACTTTACATTACTTTTTATCAGCAATGCACGAAGGAGAAAACAACGTGCACGGAACGAATAAAGTATTAGTCACACAAACACCGATACTACTGAAGCGCACATCAGCATAATTTGGACAAGGCGGGGGACTGAAAATCAGGAATTGTCTCCTGGTGATTCATTAGATTGTATAGAAAACTACTAATCGATAATAGAATGTATAGAAAACTACTACTCGGGTAGAGCGCCGAAGAGCCTAATGATATAACCAGACAGGTCAATAAAAAATAAAATATTAAAATTTCGAAATGTCCATAATTTATCAAGCTCCTACTAATTTTTGCTTCTTCGCCTAGTACATTCACCAAGAGTGTACTCTCTTGGTGAATATTCTTCTTCTTCGCTATAGCAAAACTTAAGGACCAACACTATTTCTAAAGGTTACAACCACAAAATCTTTACTTAAGGTAGTCTTTACTGATGAGAGTAAATTCAGTCTCAGCAGAGATTCTGGACTCAGTTAATCTGGCGAGAGGTTGGCACACGGTATCACCCCGAAAACATCACTGAAAGAGATCGATAGGGCGGACAAGGTGTTCTCGTCTGGGGAGGTGTTATCTTGGTTGGCCGTATCAACTCCAGATACTGGAAGGCGGTACTGCAACCGGTGCACGCTACTGTACTGAGGTAATCCTTCCCCATGTGCGTCTGTTCCGAGGTGCCATTGGCCCAGCGTTCTTGTTTATGGATGATAACGCAACACCCCATCGCACTGCAGTGCGATTTGGAACGGGCAGGCTATGGATTAGCCTGTCCGTTCCTCGACTCTAAATCCCTCGAAGACATTTGGGACGCTCTGGGGAGACGCCTAGCGGCAAATCAGCATCCACCAGAAAATGTTCACCAGCTGAAGATGGCGCTGACAAAGGAATGAACGATGTTACCTCAAGAACTTGTCAACAACATTGTTCTAAGTATGGACAGGCTGTGCAAAGCCTGCATCGATATTACGGGTGGCCATATCTCCTACTGAGGACCACCTCTTCCCTTTATTCCATCTTTGGCAATGATGCATCTGTATCATGGCAGCCAGTGCTATGTTGCAAATTTTGAATAAAGTCCCTCTGTACCGTTTTGTTTCCGGTGTTATGTCGGTGTTGTTTCCTTCATCAATTCTGTACCTCACGAGGTTCCTTTGGTATGCTTTTTTCCATATCCAGGACACTACTATTAGAAGCTACACTATCTTTTAACCTGACTGGTCTTTTTTAACCTGACTACACTATCCGAAAACCTGACTAGTCTTTAAATTTTTCGCACCAGCGTACTACTTTAACATTTATTTTTATGAATTAAGGAGAGCGTGAATTTCATTAAATTAGACTAAAACTTCCACTTAAAATGAAATTAGGCATTACGTCTTTTGTAGAAACGTAATTTTCATCCAGGAAATTATAACATATTTCTGTTTATTTTTTCCCATTTAAAGTAAGTAGGTTTGTGGTTCAGAATGTTAAAAGATAGTGTTTCTGTAAGTCGGCAGAATTAGTCGGTCTTAGGCGATGGTGGATTGATCTTTTCTCCGGAAACTTGGATTCTTTTCGTCCAGAGAAAACCGATTTGGTTGGTGTTGGTTGTTGTTGAGTTTTAGGGGCATCAGCCACCAAAGCCACATTGCTTCATATATCTGTCTTTATGTGTTCTGTGGTCGATTTTCTTTTTAATGGACAAAAAACCCGAGTTTCCGGGGGGGGGGGAACCATGCTGCCCACGCCTGAGGCCGACTAACTCAGCCACATTATTAAAAAGCCCCTTTAAAATTGCTGAATTCATCGACGGGACTCAAGCTTAAGTCTTTTCCATCCGGTGTGGGGAGCAGAAAAGCAGAAAGAAGTTTACTGCCAATGTGATTTGGCTCTCCAGAGCTGAATAGAGTATAAACCAGAAAACTTTGGCATTATAGTGTAAGACTATATTTTTGCCAATTGTAGTATATGCGGCCACCATATGCGGCTGCCTAGAATTACTCACGTCATAGTGAAGGCCAAACGTTTATCAACGCAGAGAAAGATGGTATTGGTTACACACACAGATGGTGCAGAAAACATCAACCAACGAATTACAAGTGATCTCAGCTTGTATTCCGATTGACCTTTATGTGGCATACCGAGGCATCATGGTTTCTGTACTTAAAGCAAGGTGAGTCAACTCAAATACTGGACATTCTAAATAATACGGCCACGGACATTCGGCTGGTGAAAATTAATCTTTGGACAAAATTCACTGAGAAGTGGAGTTATAGAATGCAATTCAGTGAAACAGCATTCTCTACCAGGGAGTTCATTGAAGATGCAACATTTACTGTATATAAGAAAGTTATGGGATGGTTTTACCTTTCAATGAAAAAGTCATATTTAATTACTGGACATGGTTCACTGCGGGATAAATTGTGTATATTTGGAGTTGAACCTGGCCCTTTGTGTTTCTGTGGGGGCCGTAGAAGATTGGAGGCATGTTCTGCATTTTTGGCCAGCATATGACGACTTCTGACAAGAACTATTCAATAGCATTCAACCTACTAGGACTGACAACTTCAATATTTTTATTCGACACGCCAAAATGCTTTGGCATTCCAATCTTTTTCTGGCAAGGTATATTTAAAAGAAGACCCACCTTGTTTACTAATTCTAGAAGTGGACAGCAGACTGATGTATTCTTGGAGCTATATTTCTACCTTACTAAGTCAAATAGCTTTTAACTTAGAAACTAAATTTTGTTTTCTTAAATTAGTAATAATTTGGAACGTATATAATGATATTAACTATACATAGAAGGGTTTTATTGTTCTCTGGGATTGAGAACTTTTGGTTCAATTGTTTTAATGGGCCAACCACCTGAAGCCTGTGTATATTGTCCTAGATCTGAACTGTTGTCTCAGTTCAGATCTAGTTTTAGGACACGACTACACAAGCTGTGTAATCATTTCTTCGATTATAAGTTAATCTAGTATTTAAAATTATATTTTAACATGCATTCAACTTTATATACAGGATTTAGTTAATTTTTTCCCCTCGGTCGGGTTGGGCAGTCTGAGGGCTCCTGTCCTTTGATATTACACTTCTTCCACTGGACAATAGAACAAGGCACAACTCCTCTTGCTTAGGAATGGGCACGAGGCAGTGATCGACCGGGTATTGATCGCTGTAGAGAGTGTCACTTTTTGAACACCGATTTTCCAAGGTGCAGTTCGATTAACGTCTAGGTGTCACCCAAAACAAGTACATACGCGCATACAATAGATTAGCGAAGGTCAACTTGACTTGAGTATCAATCGAATACCAGTTCCAGCAGCGTTTTAGACTACCGGGTAGCAAGATACAGCTTGGCATATCTGAGATAGCCTCAAGGACCATCTAGATTCTATACTGTCCGCCAGCTATGCTAACATGATCCAACGTTTTGACTGATGAAGTATCTGTCATATTTTTGAATAGATTCTGCCATTTGCAGTAATACTTTGATATATATTTGATATGTATTAGGGGTAAACTGAATATTTTAATTATTAGCTCATTGGTCGGAGACAAATTTCACTTATTTTTATTTTATTTTTTAAATTTTAATTGAGGTAATTATAAAAAGATTTTAATCATTAGCTCAATTAAATTGACGCTGGTTGCAATATGTGCTCCACCGACGTTGTTATAAACATTCATGTTGCCAGCGAGACGAATCTTGTATTGTTGTTTTAGTGTGAAAAACGTGTAGGACATTTCACTTATGTCACAAAAGAGTGTTTGTTTCGATTATTAAAGACCGACTGTATGAACAGGAGAGAGAAAACTTGACTGGGTAAACTCATTTTGGTTTAGCCTTTATCGAAGACAAACAAAGGTGCGATTCTTTCTTTCAGGGCTGGCAAATAGAATCTGTCACCAGCAAACGCCAGCAGTCCCATTTATTTAATGAGCTTTGATATTATTTATATTTATTCTACGCCACCCTTTCTAAATAAAAGTGTTGCAGTTTACTTGATGAATATAAGAACCCTCTAATAATTCTTGATACATTCTTCTTACCTTGGTGCATCAACTACTTTTGTTTACAGTACGTTGGTTAATATGGTATTAGATGAGATCTCCATCATTCAATGTGTGTGAAAGAATGTGATCGTTTTCAGGGACTGATCCGCATGGTTAAACCCGAAATTCCGACATAACTCACATGGAAACCTTTATGTCTCCACCGCTTGAATTCGATGAAGGGTATGAATTAAAAAGGTATTTAACAAATCCTCCTGTATCCGATTGGATTTCAACCTGGATCTGAATGTCCATTGTTTATGGTGCTTTACGTACGGAATTTTTAAAAAGTAAACCATCAGTGGTGTGAGATATTGCAGGTTATATCCGATATTTCAAGAGAAAATTATGGTGTGAGTTATAGCAACTTATCACTGTCTTTTCAACAGAGATGAAAATTATCATTTAGCCTGCGGAATTTTAATTGAAAAGCCACTGTTATTAATATTTAATATAATTTGTATATGACACTATGTAGTGCCATGGATTGATTTTTGAAATAAACCACCCATATGCCCCGTGGATAATGCAAACGTATTAAGCAGTACTTTGGCCTATTTCCTCAATTTATTGCAAAGGTGATGTTTCGAGATGCTTGCCGGTCTCCATTATCATTACAAAAGCAGGAAGACATCAAAATCACCCGTGCGCACTTTGTAGAATCATTAAGGAGGATATTTCGATCGTCTAATTGAGGATAGGATCCAATGACCATGAAAAGAGTTGCTTTTTTAAGTAAATCGATTTATTAGGAAATACAGAATTAGATTTTTTCACGCGAACTTATCATTCTGTTATCACGATAGAAGGCAGTGCTTCATGCGAACTCCTTTTTTTTTTTTTGATTTTTTAGAGAGAAGAAACCATTCATATATTTCGATTTTTGCACGTGATAAGGTGGCATTCCTGAGAAATGCTCAGTACAACTTAGAAACCGTAATATTAAACGAATTTAACTCTAACCCAGTATAGCTCTCTCACCACAATAAAGCTTCTTGTATAGAGACAATGAAGTCACTAAAAGTGATTTGGCTATGCATAGTTCCAATTAAATTTAACTTTATCAGCACTCAAGGTAAGTAAGAAATATAATTATGTATTATTTTATTTTCTGGACATCAGAATTACGATGAATGCTTCCTCCTCCCATTTTAAAGTTAATTGCTTATGTTCGTTTTATGAATTTACCGACTGTTCATGGCTAATGTTTCGCAATTAATGCTTAAGAAATTGTATCATACACTCACTGGTCAAAAAATGAAAAATATTCATTGGCTAGTAGAGCCACCATTTGCAGGGATTATAACCCGTACACGTCGTGATCGATTCTATTAAAGTGTTTGAGGGAGTCGAACTCCAGATTTTAACATTCTTCATCAGGATATCTGTCAGTTGCCGTATTATAGCCGGTGGAGAACTGCGAAACCCAATTACCCTTTCCGAAATATCAGAGATATTCGCAATTGGATTCAGATCTGGAGAACTAGTCGGACATTACAAATGATGTAAACCTTGGGAGTGTTTTTCGAACTATTCAGGAAACAACTTTGATCGTTTAGAAAGAAAATAAAGCAATCCGCGTAAAATGAAGCATTGCAGGATGAAGTTCGTCCTATACGAAAGAAGGATATTCACTGGAAGTAACACGACCTTCTAGCTGTATGAACGGACCCAGCCTAGCAACAGAATATATCCCATACCACCTCCAGCCGCTTGAGAGGTGAGACAGTTTGGATGCATGGCTTCGTGAGGTTCCCACGAATAAAACTTCTTCCATGATCTTTTCCGCTGTTCCCCCAGTCTAAACTTCGCTTTGGCAGCACTAGTCCAGTAGAATCATTCGACGTTTTACAGAAAGAAGTGGTTTTGGTATAGACACACAATTATCAAATTCCAGATTCTTAAAATCTCCCCGCAGAGTTTTGGAACTGGGTCTTTCGTTGCCTGAATTACTTTACCTGATTTGTAATGAATGCCAATGGGCGCACATGTAAAGTGCTCGAGTGTAGATTGTAAATTTTGACAACTGGACATCCACCATGAGATCTGATTAATGGGGTCTATTTCTTCTGTTTGATTCCTTTTTCTGTTTGCAATTCTAAATTCACTGTTTGCACGTTGAACTAATTCACTAATATCTTCTGACAAATTTGGAAACAGAATATCTTACGTGTACCGATAAGGTAAGAGTTTTAATAGCATTAATGTTACAAACTACCATTTTACAGGCGGATGGGTGAAGGAATCCCTGGAAATGTGGAAGTGCTCAGCTGTACCGAAGCTTTTGAATGATGTCTATCGGGGGAATATAGCTGATGAAAATAAAATTGTAATCCTGTATTCTGCAAAATCTGGTAAGTAAAAATCCAATAAAATAATTATAAATACTTCTACATCCGTACTAAATTTCGCATTTTTGTTTTGAAGTGGGTTATTTTATTTTTACAAGCATTTCCAAATATGTTAGATATTTAAAGTAAATATAAAACGAAAAAAATCTCGATAATCCTGACATAAAATCAAGAAAAAGAAAGTCCCCTATAATATGTTAATTCCTGACAATCAAACTTACCATTTATTTTCGGTTCCTTCAGAATAAAGTGAGTAACAGTTTACTTGGCTGTCATCAGATCCAAATTATGATCAATTAAATTAAGCGTTCATTCAAATATATGAGAGAATGTGGAAAAAGAAATTGAAGAAATTCTTTACAGGAATACAATTATAGGTTTGACAAAAGTACACCAACAGTCCAATGGAAGCTTCATTAGTAAAATTAAGTAATAATTAAAATAATTGATCAATAAATATTACTTACGGTAATATCTACTAAAAGTAAATATGAACACCTTTCAGACCTACATTTCAATCAATGCATCTGGTATCCACTGATTACAATTCAGATATAACATCTAAGTCCACTTATTTCTCCAGCTACATTTCACCATTCGACTTCTGTTTGTGGGTGATCGAGAGAATACATGCTCAGAAACAAACCAAAGTGTTCACAAGAGATAAAAAAATATCTCAATATATTCAGTGAAATTTAAAAGAAATCATGGTTGGCAAAATGAACGCCCTCGTGGGTAGAACGATTGGTAGGATCACCGTCCTTCAAACATGGGGTGAGTCGAGGAATTTTTATGGGCCTTTTTTTCACAACGTTGCTGAGTTGTAGGTCTCAGGCGAGCATAGCATGTTTTTTTTTTCTCGTGGACACTCCGATTTTTCGTCCAGCAAACAGAAAATTGACTACAGAACACGTCAATTTTCAGACAGTATATACAGAGCAATGTGACCCTAATCGTTGATGCTCCTAAAACCACTACTATAATAGGGGTTTTAGAGGTTTTAAACCCCTAATCTTCTGTGCTACAGAAGATCTCCCCCAAAAATGGTGGGGAAGACACCTGACAGGTGCCCATCTTCTTTTAAATTTAAGGGTTTTCTAGAATTCGGATTGAGCAATGCCAATATACTTCATATTTTCTTATCGGATTGCAATAATTACTGTAATAATTACAATAATATGTAAAACACAAATTATATTGCTTCTTTCCTCACATAGGTAAGTCCAGTTGACATTTTAATTTATTCCTCTTAAAGCCTTATAAACCTCAGTGAGGTCATTTCTAAGGCGACCTGGTTGCCAAGCTCTATAAACCACGTAATCAGAGTCGTTCCTCATACGGTCGCCTTTCGGCAGCATTCAACATTTCAGTTATCCGTCTTTGGACCCTTTCAAGAAGCTGGATGTCTTTTTTTCAGATGAGGTCTCCATACGTGGAAACAGTATTCTAAATGTGGCCTTACAATTGTCTTATACAGTGGAATTATGACCTCACTAACTGTACAGGACAATGTTCGATAAATCATCGATAGTACACCATGGGCTTTCCTGGCTACCTATTTACATTGTTCAGAAAACTTCTTATCTGCCTGTATTGCAACTCCCAGATCCCTTTCCTCCTCCACTGTTTGGAATTAAACCTCACCAATTGTATAATTTATTTGTGGGTTCTTATTCGCCAAATAGAAGCATAGGTCTCTTAATGTCTTCAATTCTCTAATTAAAAGACCATTAAGCGTGTGAAATTTCAAACTGAGCCAGGGCCTGCGTAAGGGCCTGCCTTACAGGTGTCTGCTCACTAGGGCCTACATCTGGTCAGATAGGTGTGTATTATATTTATGTTTATATTGTAATATTTCATTTATTTTTATTGACTGTGTCATGAAAAATCAATTATTGATTTTTACAGACCCCGCAATATTATCTTGTACTGCTTCAGAATTATCCAACCGGAGGTATCCGTGCATAATGTTTGCCAGTGAAGAAGGTTTGAATGTACTTCTTGACCTTTATAACCCTTTCAATATTATGAAGCGATATGCTTTAAACTATCATAAACTGCTCATAATCTATCTGGCTGAGAGCGAGGTGGTTGCTATGAAGTTTCTAAATACGGTAAGTTAATTTTTACATCCAAAATAAAAGTTCAATCAACATTTTTTTTTTGGCTTATGCTAAATAAGCTTGCTTTCTTGCATCATATGCCTTTACTAATGCTGATGCTAATTATAGCCAAATAATTGCATTATCATGAGTCAAGAATGATAAAAAAAGATTGTGATGGCTGTTATCATTTCAGGCATTTTCATCTCGTGCGATGCTTCCTTTTATTGGTAAAATTCCTCATTTTTGCCAAAGATAATAGAAAACAAGAGTTGTTTTTATGGAATCTATAACGTTCCCTTTGTATTTCTTCATCGAGTGTATACACAAAATAATGCATTACAACAGTGATAAACAAGAGGCATTTCAGAACGCTTTTGATATCTTGTTGATCTACACTTCGCTGAATGTTCCAGGTTGTTCTAAGCTATAGGGGCTCCGCGCTATTAGCTAGGTGTACTTAATAATATGGCAACTAATTTTATCTTAATTTCGACTTCAGAAAAAAAAAACTCATAATAATGAAAATTTTAAAATTTATAATGAACGTTTATTTATGAAGTAAACATTCATCAAAAGATGATTGTTTACTTCACAAACATTCATCTTTTGGTTTCTATTTTTTCTCACAAGTCCTGTCAGGTAAAACACTTTACCTGCTGTTTGCTAGTTTTAGCTCTGAAAGAGAGCTTAATTCTTTATCTGGATATTTCATCAGTGAACGTTTAAAATCAGTAGCATGGGAAGCTCGAATATTGTCGCACACAGAAAAGAACTATTTGGAGATACTAGTAATGCTGATGGCCAGGTCTTAAAATTCCGAGGTCCTTTCTTTCTTCTTTTTGACGTATTTTCAGTCTCTCCACAATTGATTCGGGTGGTGCTGGCGGCTCTTAGTCATCATTGTCGCTGTTTTTCTTACGATATCCTCCAGTGTTAGTCCTATCTGTGATCCTGAAGGAGTATGGTAGCAATGGGACTGTATGGGTGTTTATGGCTTTAACTGTGTTCTCTTTGTTCAGTTTTGCTTCGAGCAGTCTTCTGAGTTCCTAATGGTATTTCTCCATCAGGAAGGCCCTGATCTCGTCGTAGTTTAACTGCTGACCTCGCGTCATCTCCAGGTAATTGTTGGTCTCTTCCACTGTCTGACTTCAATCTACTTTACCAGTCCGCAACCAGCATTTTGGGCTGACTGATTTACCCTAATGCAGTCCGTGGGTCTTACATTTGTATAGACTTAATAATTCCATTCTGATATCATTGCTGAATTCTTCAGTGACTGCAGTAGTTGCTGGAGTTTCTTCTGGGTTGTCACGTAGAGCTCGATGTCATCCATGCAGATCATGTGGAGAGGCTGTACAGGTTTTTACGCCCTTCTTTGATTTTATATCCATACTTGCTGTTGTTGAGGATGGGGGACAGCGGGTTGAGTGCCAGAATAAAACACAGTGGGCCCAGGGCCACACCCTGAAACAATCCTCTCAAAAGATGGGACCAGTCTGGTTGCTATGTTCTCGACGGTGATGGTGATACTCCATTTCGCAAAGGCTGCTTCTAGGAAGTTTGTCACTATCGGATTGACTCTGCAGATCTTCATTGTCTCTATTAGGCAAGGAGTCGAAGGCCTTGCGTTAATCGATGTAGGCTGTGCACAAGTTGCGGCGCTTCTTGTAGGCACGCTCTATAACTGCGGCATCAATTGTTAATTGCTCCTTGCATCTTTTGCTCATCTGCGTGCATCCTTCTTGATGTTCGGCTATGATGTTCTGGCTCTCAAGCGTTCTGATATCTTCTTAGCTATGCAGCCGATCAGGACCTTGAACATAGTTGGGAGCCAGGTGATTGGCCTGTAATCCGCCAGGTTTTTTATATCTTGGTCTTTGGCCTTCAGATAAGTGATTCTTTCAGTAAGAAACTCTGGGTTAGTTTAGGGGTGCCTTATCATTCAGGTGAACTGCTCTGTGAAGTGTGTGTGTGTGTGTAAGGGAACTTGTACCCGTGCCTTCGGGGGTAGCACATTTGGTAAAATCGCTGTCCTTCCTACGTCGCGTGGAAAAGATCTGAGTTCGAGTCCCGTCGATGACGTGAAGAATTTTTATGGGTCTCTTTCATAACGTGCTGAATTAGTAAGTTTCAGGCGAGGGTAGCAAGTGTTTTTTTTCCCAGAAACTCAGGCTTTCCTCTAGCAAACAGAAAATCGATCACAGAACACATGCAACCTACAGACAATATACACAGAGCAAAAGGGCCTTTCGTTACTGATGCTTCTAAAGCCCTACTACGACAATTGTACCATTAGTTGTGGAATTTACTTACTCCTGTAGTTCGCGAATCGTAGGACTTCCTGATCGACTGTTATACTTCTTCCTACCGAATCTTCCATTCTCTCATCTCTTGTAATTCCTTGGTTGTCTTTTGTTCTAGTTCTATCCACGGGGCTGGCTGCTATGTCTTACTTCACTGCACCACATGTTGCACCAGAACTCCTCGATCGTCTTATGGTGGTCTATTTCCGTCTCATTCCATACTCCTGTAGAAGGCTCTTTGGTTTTCATGGAAGATGCGGTTGTTTATTTTCCTCTGGGAGCTCTCTTTGTATCGGCCTAGTCTCTTAATGGCGGAAGGTTTTGCTTCAGTGTATCTAAATATTCTCCTATTCTCTGATTTTTGCTGTGGACATTATCCCTTGAGGATGCTCTTCATTTTTCTAGTCAACTTTTTCTCCTAGTACCCAGTTGGTACTGGGTCAATTGGCCTATCTTGAACCTTTATTCTTCTAACTTCTACTGAACTCTTTTCTTTCCCAAGTTGGCGGTTCCTTTCTTTCTTTTTTCTTCTCGTTTCTTCTGCTGCTATTCTCTCGTTTCTCTTCTGTTATTCCTAATGACTGCAATATTGGTACAGCAAATGGCTGTGCAGATTATATCTAGCGTTACTTCGTTGTTGTTGAGGTAATATAGTATTATTTTCGTATTGAGATGGTCTGTGACTTTCCAAAGAATTCTGTTGGGTTTCTGCTCCTGTATGGTGTGGGTCTTTGTGGGGTTCATTCCCTTGAATTCTGCTATCGCTTTTTTTCACTCTTCTTCTATTCTGAATATCCCGACCTTTTCTTTTTGCACTTCGGCTGCTGTGAGTTACGGTTGTCCTTCTTGTTGTGCCTCCTCCAGTTCTGGTTTCTTTATGTCCGTATTCGTTATTGTTTGTAGTTCGTAGCTCACATCCAATTTGACTTTTTTTCAATACTGTATGAGCTATCAAATTCTTCTTGACGATGGTCCGTTCCCTGGTCTGCTGTTTGGTTCGGTAACCAGAATATCCGGTAATCGTTCCAACCACTTGTTATGTAGTCTCGACCTATATATTGTCATATCGATCTCCAGCTTGGTTATTTCTCAGTATGTTGTGGCGTGCTGCAGCAACGGTTCATAAAGATCTGTTTTTTCATGTATTTTTTTATTTTAGATAATTTTTTTTATCTTTTAAAATTTATAAATTTTTTTTCATCTAAAATGTTTTATTTTTGATAAAAAAAGCGATGTGAAATTCTTTTATTTATTTGTGAATAAGTTGTTCAAAATATGTTTTCTTATCCATTTATTCCACTTATTTTATTTGTAGGTTCCGGTTCCAATAAAGTACTTCATCAGATGGTTTGCTTTTGTTGATATCACACAAAATGCTGCAATATTTGCAGAAGGTCTTAAACAAACTGCGGCCGGGATTTACTATATTGTGGTTATATCTAGTTACCCGCCCACGAAAGAAAATCCTAATGTAAGTAACTGTACCAAGAAAAAGACATTTTATTATATTTTGAACTTTTTTAAAAACATACTCGTACTTCGAAAAAGGTTTGAGGTTTCCCAAAAGAATGATGTTTTGAAATACAGAATGCATGTTTGAAAGTTTAAAATTCGCAGACCAAATTACTCCAATATTCCAAATTTCCATTGCACAAAGAATATGCTAAAATACCCTAAGATATTTATAATACAATAAATAATATTATACCAGGATACAATAAAAATTACCCGTAGATCACTGAGACAGTATCATCCAACAAAAGAATTTTCTATTTATAATTCTTACATATTCCTTAGGATGGCAGCTCCTTATACACTGAGTGATAACTGAAATGTGACTAATCCGTTCGTAATGTACTAAAAGCCCGAATAGCTTCAGAGGCGAGAGCAGTGGTAATTGCATCTGGCCATGCAAGTCAAAGTATAAATGTGGCAGTTATGGTACGTGATGAAGATATAACAGAGTTTCAAATGGCATGATTGTGGAAGTTCGTGCGTCGGGTGCTTCCACATCGGAAACAGTGCGTTTTGTGGGTTTCTCTCGGCCCGTTGTGGTTAAGGTATACAAAGAATAATTTCGAATGAATCAAACCACCTACCACCGACGACAGCTGTAAAGGATTACGCAAGGTGGATGTTCGTGGCGAACTCAGGGTGCAGCGCCTTGTATGGGCTCAAAGACAGGTCACTGTGCGACAGTTTACGGCGCAATACAATGCAATATGGAGAGCGCAAGAACAATACCCCAAATTACGATGCGCCGAACACTCAGATAGGGGTTTCACATCAGGCACCAAAGAGTCACCCTCCCTCACCTCTGATAATCGTCGATGGCAATTGCTGGGATGTCAGCAACATGCTGGTTGGATAATGGAGGACTGGAAATGAGAATGCTAGCCGGATGAGCCCAAATACCTGGTGCGAAGAACAACGACGGCTGGCTTCGTGTGTGGCGCAAGGAACATGAGTCCATGGACCCATCGTGGTTAGTGCCCGCTGTCAGACAGTTGGCTGCGTTTGCTTAATATGGGACACATTTTGTTGGCAAGAATAAGGGGCTACTGGTGCGTGTGGACCAACGTTTCACTGATGATATTTACAGGCGCTTTTGTCTGCGATACTACTGTGCTACCGCACAGTGGTATCGTCACCGTCCTCCCCACCCCCGGTGCAAAAGGCCCAGGTTCGAATCCCTTCGACGACGACGCGGAGAACTTTAATGGGTTTCTTTCACTCCGTGCCTGAGTTACTTTCGCGCATGGTTAGCAAGGTCGAACAGAGAACACAAGCAATTTACAGGTTTATGTAATCAATTACGGATAACCCTAATATAATAATTAAAAAAATAAAGGAGATCTTCTACCCACTGATATAGCGCTACCTCCAGTGGCTGCAGGATTTAGCTCTTTAGGGCAATGATCATAGTGCCTGAAGTCCACCACAATTCATGCTTAGTTGTGGCCTTGTGGTGTAGACAGGCACTGGGCAGGCTTTCTAGGTGATCGCCATCTGGTGAAAAAGTGGCCAAAAACAGCTAAACAAGACAACAACAGGCATCACTGCACAAACATAACGTTATATACATTTCGGAGTTCTGTATTCATGGATTAATGTTCTGGAGTACCCCTACGTAAGATACTACACATGTCTATACAGCGGAAACTCTTAGGAGACCGCATGCATCCTACCATTCTTTCTCGGACCATACGGGATCGTTCAAGACGATAATGTGCCGTGTCATCGCGCTAGCACTATACACGAGAGGTTTCAGGAGCAAGGTAAAGTTGTCACCCATCTTGATTGGCCTCCAATTTCGTCTGACCTCAATCGAATTGAACACCCGTGGAATGTTTTGGAACGGGAAGTGACGTGTATGGACATGCAACCGCATCTGTTCCGACACTGCGGAAAGTCTTGCAGGCAGCATAGTTACAGATCCTTATGAAAGTCTTCAAATATCTAATGGAGTCAATGCCTAGGCGAATAGCATCTGTTATCCATGCGAACGTTGGCCTGACAGGGTATTATGTAGATTGGTCATAATTCAGTGATCACTGAGTGTATATCTGTAGAACAAAGCATCATGGAAGATATGTAATCACAAAAACGCCAATAAGGCGAAGGAAGTTTCTTCTATCTTTCCAAGTTCAGGATAAATGCAATGGTGTTCCTCCCAAATCTCCATCTCTGGTACGCGAACATAGAAATTTCACAGCCAGATTTAGGGAATTAAATCCAGTAGAAGATACTACGATGTTTTGCTTGGCCAGTGACAGAATGTTTTGAGGATTACTCTTCTCGATAGTGAACTCCTGAGTTACCCTTGCAATGTGCATGAGCAACTGCCAGGATTGATACTAAAATTCTCCAATAACATGTCATTGATATTTGTAGCAGATTTTTTTCTTTAATATACAATTGTTTTCTTTCCACAATTTAGAAAAATGAATAAAAACATATCGAGCTTGGTGAGTTAATTGTAGTTTGGGATAAAAACCAACCCCCAAGGAACATATTGATCTGACCTCCATTAATCCCCAATTGAATAATACATATTCTAGGTATCAAACAGATCATAATCATTACTTTGTGGGCAAACTTGATGCAATGAACTGTGAACTGTGATAGAGTCTCATTAAACGAGTTAGAACTCTTGAAGAGATCATTCGATGCCATGATCTAATTTGGAAGTTTCCGTCCCATCGTTAAATTAAGTGTATTAGCATTCAAATAAAAATATCATTATCGTTGTAAATACCACGTACCGTCCCTCTTTGAACTGATTTCTGATACTATAGTTTGGTCTGGAGGAAGGTAGATGATACTTAGTTGCATATTACTTCCTTCTGTTAAAATTAACAAGTTATTTAAGTATGCTTATTCTAATCCACAAAGAAAAATATTCAATAATGAATACAATTTACATATAACTATAGAATAAACTACAGTATTTGTAAGTTATTATAATTTCCACGAAAGAGATTATCCGAATTCTTTGTTAAAGTCTACCTTTTCTAAGCAATCCATCATGGACATTGTTAATCCACAAATTCTAAACCAAGAATCTCAAACAATTAAACAATTTTTCTTTAATAAAAATTCAGAGAAAAAGCCTGATTTTTAAATTGAAGATATTCACAACATGATCTCCGGTTTTTATGAAAGACGAAAACGGTTTGTGTTCCAATTCCATCAAGCTGGGTGGTGGAACAAATATGGATTTTTCACATCATTACCGAGTTATTTGGTCTCTGTCAGGAGTTTTAGTGTTTGCCCGAAAATTTGAACTGCTCTTCATCTGGGAAAGAAGCGTATTAAAAGGACTATACCATACTAATTGTGATGAAAACTGGGACCTCGCGAGTTGCAAAGTTGTTATAACCACTTCTTCCCATACCGGGTAGAAAAGGATCGCTTTCGAATTACGTAAATTATTCCATTATTCCAGAAACTGTTAGCCCGAGAGTTTTACTTTCCCTGTAATTCCAACAAATCCAAACTAATACTCAGTTATCAAAATTGTAACAGAACAACATCAAGCCTGAGTCGTGAAACTATTGGGAACATATTGCCAGTTAAAAGAATAGACAGAATATTCCCATCGTAGTTAGGTGAAGTTTGTGTCCCAGGGAACGTGAAAACCTCTCGCTCTAACCAATTCCTCCCCCCTATATCTGATGAGAAGTAAGACAAAACTTCCCCAAAGACTATCAGAGCACACTGGACAAAGAGAAATACATTCGCAGCATATGTCGAACATAGGATACGATGAGCCAAAGAAAATGTTATCTAGGGCTCTATCTAGAAATGAATTAATTAATGTGAAAAGGGAAAGGAATGTAGGAGCCTGGTTTCCCAAGATACCCAAAAGATTTTATGACTGAGGGAAAGAACGGAAGGCGTGGTAGGTTGGCCGAAAGGGAAGGCGGCCATGGAGAGTAGGTGGGCATTTTTATTAGTCTCCGACACCATGACGCCAAATAAAACACCCAGAAACGAGGGCACCCATTTAGGGGCATGAATCTTGGAGAGGAAACTCGTGACTTCCAGTGGTCAATGAGAGAGTTTTGCTCTAGAAGATAAAGGCATGCACAGAATATTAAAAGGGCCCTAAATGAGACCAAAGGTTTGTCATCGTCGTCACTGCCGGAGGGTCTGCTAGTTTTTGTCGCCATCGTTCATATGGATCCTGAAAGATCATTGCCTTAGTTGCTGTAGGTTGGCCGTTGTATAGTGGATCCCTACGGTTATCGATGCTGGTCACCGTCGTCTCGCCCAAGCCTCTTCAGTAGCTGTCCCTACCATCCGTTCTGGCTGTAGGAGTCTACAATTGGCTCTTGCTTGCTGGTGACAAACTTGGAGGAAAGGAATATTAGCGATTTACTCAATTTTTGGATTCCTATCAGAGCCCCCGCCCCCTGGTAGTAACTACGAAGTTTACAGAATTTCAATATTTAACCAGTTTTTCATGTTTTCTACTATAACCAAATCGGTTTTTCAGTGCAATAAGTGTATTTATTTATATTTCTGGAAGTAAAAAAAAATAGCTGTTGGGCTCTGGTGAGTGAATTCTTGAGTTTAATTGTCCCCTGGCTTGATTCTTCAATCAAGGATCACCAAAACATTGTCAATTTTCCTTCTCAACCTCAACAAGAATTGTACTGTTTCTTTGCTCTCTTCCCTGTGATAGAGGTATCCTACCGCAAAGACATTATGAATGAAAAATCTTCCTCTTCTCATGGTGCTGAGAGAAAGCCCTCAGTCTCTTCGTCTGATCATAATTCCAGACGGGTAGCAGATGTCCCGGCAAAGTCTATCCGAACGACACGTCCCAAGGTCCTTTCAGATTCGAAAGATGAATTAAAATCGAGAAAAGCAAAATAGCAAAAAGATTCAAAAGGAACTAAGCCACTCACCTTCAGCTGTTGTCAAGCTGGATGAAAATCTAAGTAAAACAAGTTATAAAAATAGTCAAAAGGAAATTAGTGATTTGGCACCAGAACAAACTTTTAGGACAGTGAATATTGGTACAAAAGACTTCAAGCTTTTCTCAGACAATACTTCTGAATCTGACGAAAGTACAACCTTAGAAACAACAAGAAAATCCACTGGTAAGGAAGCTCCTAAAGTGGTTTTAAGTTGCTGTGAGCAAGTTGTCCTCCCCAGAGGAGACCAGACCAACTACCTTGGATAATCCAGGCTTACAAAAAGGACTTATAAAAACACAGATGCTACTCTGTTACCTGTCTCTGCTGAACAAAATACATCGTTCATACAGGGACTTAATCTTTCAGGATCTCTTGATGCTACAGCTGTGTTCAACACAGTGTAGAAAATAAAGAAAGCCCTTGGGAAATATTTGGGCCACGGAGAGTAGCTAAGTTACCAAAACGGCTGCGACCTACATTCAGGGTTTGTGGTCGGACCCTGAGCCGGTCTCGACTGCTCTGTTTGTTAAAAATGAACGGTTGAAAGTCAAGGCTGCAGAGCTCCAAATAAGAGCCAACCGTTCTGACAATCTTTTTCGAGACCAGCCTAAACGAGGTACTGTTTGTGCTGATCGTGGGCATCAGATTCCGCAAATTTCCAGGACTCAGACTTCTGCTCAAGAGGAGAATAAAAACCAGCCTTCTGAGCAAATCCCTGTATCTGGTATCACAAGATTGGACAATGCAAGGGTTAGGAACCCCAATAATATAATCATATTGAGGCCATTGCCTGAAAGCAATATCGCTTCCAGCCAAGATATTCGTAATACAGTTACTGAAAACATTAGGAAAGAACACCGTAATATTAAGATTAAAAATATAACGTTGCTTAGGAATAAAGGTTTATTGGTAGAAACGACCAATCCCACTGATGCCAATATGACTCGAAAATCGGCTACTCTGACTGAGGCCGGTTTATCAATGGAAAACCGAGATTACAAAACCACACGGTTCTGATATACAGTGCACCAAAGGATTACTCTAAGGAAGACATCTTAGAGGATCTATATATAAACAATTTTCGAGATCAGGGTTTTGTCCAGGATGAAGTGACTCAGGTCGCTACTTTCCGTTTCAGTTCTGACTCTGGTAACAAGACCGTAAACTGGGTTATTGGCTTTGTCCCAAAACTGATGAATTACCTTCTGCAAAACGACCGCATCTATTTGGGCTTCACTTCCCACAGGTTCCGCCGTTTCACGGTGGTCACAAAAGTGTTTTCGTTGTTTGGCCTTTGGGCATTCGGCCCAAAATTGTACCCATAAAACAGTTTCTTGTGGCCATTGTGCCAATGGCGGGCATATCTATGCAGACTGCCCAAACAAAAAAAAAAAAAAAAAGATGATGGTGATCCAAAGTGGGTCAATTGTAAAAGGAGAAATAAAGATTTCCATCATTCAATTCGTGACAGCCAATGTCTGGAATATATAAAGGCCGTTGAAATGGTCAACAAGGTAACCCAATATGTGTAATACGACCTACTCAAAGCCTCTGCTAGATAATATTAATTTTGAAGGAATCAAAATCCTGCAAATCAATGGACAGAGGTGTAGAACTGTGATGGACGAGATCAGAGCTACAACAATAGAGCATAAAATTGATATGAACTGCTTGCAAGAACCATTTTATTCTAGGCATGTTGGTGGATCAGTTAATAAGGTCATGGGTTTTCCTTTGTCAGTCAGATGAATACACTCATTGGATTCTCCTTCTAGGGCAGCTATTATTATCTTGAATAATGATTTAGTTATAAATCCGATTTCAGGAGATTGTTCTGACACTGAAATTTGTGTGATGATTTCTACAACATCAACTGCCTTCTATCTAGTATCGGTGATTTGCCCCCCTTCTGAAGAATTCCAAATGTCGCTTCATCGCCTTGACAGTATATGTTCAAACGCAAATACATACACACACACACACACACACACACATACAGATGTTCCCACATGAGAATGTATATTTAAAATTGTATATAAATCTTGAAAATGTACATAAAATTGTGTGTGCAAATAAATTTAACGAATGAGTCCACTCTACTATAGAAGGAAGCCTTGTAACATGCTCTAGGACAAACCAACTTAACCTGATAATCAGACCGTTCTTACGTGTGAATGAAAATGTGTGAAACAGCCAAATTTACATTGAACTGAACGCTTCCTTTCTTATTCTTTCTTATATGCAGAAATTAGTGTTTATTCAATAAGGTGGGGAATAACTATGATAGTCGAAGGTAGTAATGATACTTTCCTTCCTCCTAGTAAACCAAATGCAAAAGAGAATAAAATAGTTAACCGTAATTAGATATTAGTCCCTTAAGTATAGTAAGAATATTTGATAAGATGCCATAGGCCATCTAAAGCATAACCGCTCAATACCCTGAGCCTACCTAATAATAAAGGAGATATGGAGTTTCTTTCGGTATATCATAGTTTATCCATTCTAGAGTTATTTAGAAAGTGACAAAAGTCAAAGCACAGACATGTCTAGAATAAGGTAGAACGTAGAACTTTGTGAGATCAATAGATCATTGGAACTTATAACTTTAATTATGTCCTGTTGATAGTATATGGTTGTAATATAAAGTGGTGCATGCTTTATCCATTGTATTAATACTGAATGAAAGTATACGCGACCTTTTTTTGTTTGTAATAAATGTTGTTATGTGTTAGACGTGAAAAGAAGGGGCGGGGGGGGGTGAACAAAACCTTTATCAGCTTTTTTTTCACAGCCATATAGTGCAATAAGAAAATACAAATTATGCACTTCTCCCCTCATACAGGTAACTATCCAGTCGATTGACCTTTGAATTTCTTCAAACTCTCAGCCTTCGGTCACAGGTGCAGGCAGCATGGTTTTTTAATCCAGCAAAACAGGCAAACTGACCAGAGAATACACGCTATTTATGGGCATATTAAATGGAAAAATGAGTTTCTTCTCTGGTAGCCCTAATAACTGGAAATACGTGGGAGCGATTTTTTGCGGGACCTGCATTTGTACAATTAAAACTTCTGCTAGAACAGCGCAGATACTTTTCCTTATCTGATGGTCTTAAAACTGAATGGGGGCCTTTTCATATATCGATCTGTATACAGTATTCTCATCGTGTTTTCCCAGTTTATTAATACTTTTTAATATTCTTGAATAATATAACGTATTTCATTGTATTGTTTTGCAGGTACTGGGCCTTGGCAATCATACAGTGAGTAAAAAGAAAGAAAACTTATCCCATATAGAGAACTACTACATTACGAAGTTCAGAAGACCACCTTTCCCATCGAATACGATGGCGATTGAAACAGAAGTTTACACTGCCAATCATTTTCGATCTCTGAGATCATCCATGATTTACAGGTGCACAAATCTGAACAATGTTCAACTGAATGCTGTTTTCTGTAATGTAAGTATTTTAGCTAATATTGCTAATACTGTTTTAGCGAATAATGCTTTCAAAAAGGGGTGACGGATTTTGAATTTACTTTGACCTTGTTGAACGAACTCAAGTACTGATTATTAGTGAAGATAATATCATTGCGCCTCTAACCTTGTTCAGGAATAGCAGTACACGCCACTAAACATTTTTAAGAAATTTACCTTTGTGTCTAAAGGAAAGTAATGGTTTATGGATTTGAAGTGAAATTTCCACCCTACACAATGAACCCTTAAGCGTGATTGGACAAACAACCTATGGGAAAAATAAACTAGCTGTTTCTCTCAATTTTCTAAAAATAGAGGGATGATGGTTAACGGATATCTGATACTGGATATCAAATTTCCAGATTTTAGAAGTTTAACTCATTAATTAAAACTGTATGTTGCCAAACATTTTTATTTTAATTTATTATATTTTCATAATAATTTTTTTAATGCAATTTCAGTACCTACCTTTTCTTCAAGTATCTGAGACTGAAAGTGGAAAATTAGCTATAAGTGGTGGTACAGATGGGACAGTGACGAAGATATTAGCGAAGACCTTAAATTTCAGGTAATGTTGTATCTTTGTCATTTTATCTCTGGATTATTAGTTTAAGAGTTCATACTTAGCAAAATCTGATTAAAATTGTGGTGTAATAAAGAGGTACACGTATTTTTTTGTTTTTTTTTTGCAAAAAACAAAAACTGTTCAACGAAATTTGTGCAATGGCTATAAGTTACGACGGCTAATGATGTGCTAAAAAGGATTTAGGGCCGACAGCCTCAGACTACGAAGGAGTTTACTGACATATGAGTTAGTGCAATCGCATCATTTTGCCTCCAACGTATTTTACGTAGTAAACTGCCAAGGTAGATGAATTGGCACCAAGCCAAAAG